>NC_135489.1:166534-466534 GCF_052094955.1 Ictidomys tridecemlineatus
TGTCAGTTTCCAACCCGTTTGAGATCACACAGCCAGTTCAGTATTGGGTTCTGTTTTTCTCACTCACGTAGTGTAAAGAATTCCTTGAGTTCTTTAAACCCTCTTTCTTCTCTGTCTCTCACTCTCATTCTTTGTCTCTTTCATCTTTCTTTCTTTCTCTTTCTTGACAGGATCTGGCAAAGCTGCCCAGGCCAGGAATTTGAGGATAAGAGGATGTGCCATCATCCAGGCTAAACCCTGTTTTAAATATCACTTCTCTTGACTTCATCATATTTCTGTGAACCTGCCGTTTCTTTTCTTTTCTTTTTTTAAAGAGAGAGAGAGAGAGAATTTTAATATTTCTTTTTTAGTTTTCGGTGGACACAACATCTTTGTATGTGGTGCTGAGGATCGAACCCGGGCCGCATGCCTGCCAAGTGAGCACGCTACCACTTGAGCCACACCCCCAGCCCCTGCTGTTTTACACTATTGTAAATATTGTGATGAGCATTTTCTGTGGGAATTTCTGTAGGAGCTTGTGATGACCTGAGATCATCCTCACCAAGGGTCTGGGGCAGGGCCTATCACCTGGGTGGGGCCTAGCACAGGGGATGGGCCCTCACAGGGAGAGGCTGGGTCTCACAAAGTTGGGGACACCCAGCACAGGTGAGGTGGGGTCCCATCTAGGGGTGCATCCTCATGGTCCAAGGTAGTGACCTGGAAACAGCACTGTAGATGGTTTAAAGTCTGTGGAGACCACCAGGGGAAAGGAGGAGGAGAGGGAAAGGGGAAATGCTGAGGAAGCATATTGACTAAATTACATTATTATATCATGTGCATGTATAGATTTGTAAAAGCAAATCTCATTATTACGTATGATTATCATGCACCAATAAAAATATGGGAAGAAGACTACAGAACTATAAAAATGAAGACTGCAGTGTTCTTCTTGTGTGGAAGGATGGGAGTGCCTTTTGCTCAAGATGAATTTGGTATCTAAGGAGGGGGCTTTGCAGAGCAGGCCTGAAGGCAGCATCCCAGCGACTTTCCCCAGGTCCAGGACAGTCCAGAGCAGGGGCTTTAACCTGGCCATTCATTTGGGGCCTTTTCGTCCTCTTAGCTACTCTGCCTTCCCCAGTGCAGAGACCTGCTGTGGGGGCCTGTAGTCCTTAGAGCCAAGAAGGCTGAACCAGAGTTAAGTCTAGGGTACCGAATGCGAGGATGGAAGGAGGATCCTTTGAGTCACATTAGAGGCTCTCTGCCCCTACCACCTGCCTCCCCCCAGTCCTGCCTCTGCACTGCCCTCCTCCTTCTAACTCTGTGCACTTTCCTGATGCACAGGTACACATGCCTTTCCAGTGAGTGCAACCTACCTCCTGTTCCTCTTTGAGGCTGGAATGACGGAGAGGGGGGAAGTTCCCATGGCAGAGCCCGGTGATGGCTGTGGAGGTGCAGGAGGGAAGGTAGCACTTCCGCCTGTAGGGACTCCGGGCTTTCCCCAGGAGCCTGTGACTGGCCTTGGCGCACCCTGGCAGGCAAGACATCATGAGCCAGGCCAGAGGTGGGCCAGAGAACCTGGGCTGGCATCCATGAGGCTAGCTCCATGCTGTTGGGAAAAGAGGGATGGAGAGCAGGCCGCAGGTGGAGAGCACAGGCCCCTTTGTATGAGCAACAGGGGAGAGCTGGGAGCCTGAGACCCACCACAGCTTCAGGAGGCTAGAGGACAGAGTGGCCCTTGTGCTGCAGGGGTCTGGAGCCCAGGGCGATGGGGCAGACACTGCTGCACATAAGCTGGTGTGTGGCCGAGCAGGGCCAAGGCTGTGGCAGTGCACATGTGCAGGGCAGGGCTGATGGGACTTAGCTAGAAGAACACAACCCTTTCATGACTGTGCAGAGTAGCATCCTGTCCTTCTGTTCATGACATTCTCAGCCAACATCAACTATAAAAAGTTCTAGAGTTTTAGTCTAAAGCTGGTTGGCAGATTTAATTCATCAGTTCAGTGAAGATCACTGCAGAGTTGGGGAGGTCCTGCTACTTGTAAGGGGGATTAAGGCTTTAAAATGTGCCACTGCTTGGGGTTTGGGAAGTGGCCTGGTCTTTTGGCTGGTGAAGACTGCCCAGTTTCTGTGGCCTGTGCTAGCCAGTGTGACGCAGATGGTGACCATCTCTGTGGCGCTTAGAAGCCAGGAGCCAAGTGATGTAACCTTTCTGAAGTTTGGGGGCATCTAAAGCCGGGGCATCTGCCCCAGAGCACCATGGCATCCAGCAAGGAATGTTTCCACAGTTTACCAGTCCAGCGGCCCACACGTTGGGGACCGTTGGCTGCTGTTGTTCAAAGGCTTGCAACCCAGGTTTGTGTCTATCTTAAGCACAAAATACCGTTGAAGAGAGCATGGAAGCTACAGCCACTGGTTGTCTGTGAGGTGGGGACCTGGGGAGGCCCCAGAATGCCTCTTGAATTTCAAGTTGTGGGGCTGTATTCCTGTCCAGACCATAAAGAGAAACCATGCGTGTGACTTCATCTTAAAGTGTGTTCAGGAACCCCAGGGATGCTCTGTGAGCATGTTGGGTGGTTTCTGTGTGGTGGGGGTGCAGTTGCCTTGGTGGGTATCTTTGTGGGCCCTCAATAGCAGCCCCAGAGAACTGAGCTACCCAGCAACGGTGCCCAGGGCTCAGGCACGTGAGCCTTATTGGGTCTATGGGAGGCACCATGCCTGGAGTCCCCACCGTGGGGAACTCTGGAGGGAGGCTTTCTGCCAGTTCGCATGAGCGCATGTGATTAGCTTCTCTGACCACCTCAGGTGAGCGCTGCCTTGGTCTGGGTGCAGAAGAGGAAAGAACACTTTAAAAACAGCAGAGCGCTTGGAGGAAATGACCAAAGGTAGTAGAAAGTCAGAAACTGCGTTCATCTTAATCCTGCTTGTCCATGAAAACCAACCCGAGAAGGAGGCAAGCAAGGGGCAAGTCAGCACAGCAGAGGGGCAGAGAGCCAGGGCCAGCCTCCCACCGGGCTTCCTGGCTGGGCCCTCTGTAAAGGGGCCAGGCTGCCTGCCCAAAGGTCAGCAGCTGTGCATGTGCACCTCATGCCTGCACACAAGCAGTAGAGTCAGTGGGAGGCCGCTCCCCAGGCACTGAAGGGCAGCAGAGGACCCAGGCCCCAGGTGCCCCCTACTACAAGACTGCAGCCTGCAAGGACAGGACTGTTGATAGTTCTTGCTCCTCTGAACCCTGGTGAGGAAGACACAGCCAGGCTCAGCATGAGGGGGCAGCTGCTTCACAGACTCAGGGAGCACGTTGGGGTCCATGTCCAGCAGGAGCTGCACCTGGCTCAGCAAGAAAGTTTTAAGTAAATAGTAGCTACGTTGGGGATGAAACCTGGGACCATGTTTTCAGGGGTGAGAGAGTGCATGTGTGGCTGGGCTGCAAGTGGCTCCGTTTGTGATGCAGAGAGCTCTGGAGCAGGCAGCAATCAGGGTCTTCTTTCCAGCCTAGAATCAAGCCCCTCTATGAACAGCTTCTCACGCTCCCCAAGTCGCCTGCAGAGGAGCTTGGAAGGACACCTCCAACTGAGACATTAATGATTTAATTAAGGGCACAAAAACAGCGAGGCAGACTCATAGTACACTGCAGTGGGCCCAGGAGTGCCCACAGCCAGAGACCTGCACCAGGAAGGTCTGCCAGCCAAGCCAGGCCTGAGGGTATCTCAGGCATGCCAGAATTGGGGACTTTTTCTGTCCTTTTAGATAGAAAAATATAGATTCTTTCTAGTCATTCATGCTCTGAATTAAATGTTTCTATACAGAATCAATTTGTTTAAATGTAGGTGCATTTAGATACCCCTTAGATATTAAAATAAATAAAATCTTACATATTAAATATCTTTTAACCTGAAAAATAAGAAACGTCATGGTCATGTCAATGTGTTATTCTTGGGACCACACCCTGAATGGGAACAGAGTCATGCCGTCAGAGCCTGTGGCTCCAGAAGCTTCCCTCATGGGAGGCCCTAGTCTCGACCTTGGAGAAGGGGGTGCAGGACACTAGGGGTTCGGGGTCAGGGTGCAGACCGTGTGTGAGGGAAGGCACCTTCTACCCTGCTCTGGCGCCTGCCATCTGTCCTTCTCACCCTCCACGCTGGGACCTCTTTGAACCAGAAAAGCTCGCCCTACCTGCTGGGCCTTCCCAGCAGCACAGAGGAGGGGGCTCTGCCTCCCCTGCGTCCTGGCTGTGCCAAAGCAGGTGCTAGGACCCCTCTTAGTCCTTCCTGTGTGTCTGGGGACAGCAGGTGCTGGGACCCCACTTAGTCCTTCCTGGGTGCCTAGTGACAGCAGGTGCTGGGACCCCTCTTAGTCCTTCCTGGGTGCCTGGGGACAGCAGGTGCTGGGACCCCTCTTAGTCCTTCCTGGGTGCCTGGGGACAGGAGATGCTGGGACCCCTCTTAGTCCTTCCTGGGTGCCTGGGGACAGCAGGTGCTGGGACCCCTCTTAGTCCTTCCTGGGTGCCTGGTGACAGCAGGTGCTGGGACCCCTCTTAGTCCTTCTTGTGTGCCTGGTGACAGCAGGTGCTGGGACCCCTCTTAGTCCTTCCTGGGTGCCTGGGGACAGCAGGTGCTGGGACTCCTCTTAGTCCTTCCTGTGTGCCTGGTGACAGCAGGTGCTGGGACCCCTCTTAGTCCTTCCTGGGTGCCTGGGGACAGCAGGTGCTGGGACCCCTCTTAGTCCTTCCTGGGTGCCTGGGGACAGCAGGTGCTGGGACCCCTCTTAGTCCTTCCTGTGTGTCTGGGGACAGCAGGTGCTGGGACCCCACTTAGTCCTTCCTGGGTGCCTGGGGACAGCAGGTGCTGGGACCCCTCTTAGTCCTTCCTGGGTGCCTGGGGACAGCAGGTGCTGGGACCCCTCTTAGTCCTTCCTGGGTGCCTGGGGACAGCAGGTGCTGGGACCCCTCTTAGTCCTTCCTGGGTGCCTGGTGACAGCAGGTGCTGGGACCCCTCTTAGTCCTTCCTGTGTGTCTGGTGACAGCAGGTGCTGGGACCCCTCTTAGTCCTTCCTGTGTGTCTGGGGACAGCAGGTGCTGGGACCCCTCTTAGTCCTTCCTGTGTGTCTGGGGACAGCAGGTGCTGGGACCCCTCTTAGTCCTTCCTGTGTGTCTGGGGACAGCAGGTGCTGGGACCCCTCTTCGTCCTTCCTGGGTGCCTGGTGACAGCAGGTGCTGGGACCCCTCTTAGTCCTTCCTGGGTGCCTGGGGACAGCAGGTGCTGGGACCCCTCTTAGTCCTTCCTGTGTGTCTGGGGACAGCAGGTGCTGGGACCCCTCTTAGTCCTTCCTGGGTGCCTGGGGACAGCAGGTGCTGGGACCCCTCTTAGTCCTTCCTGGGTGCCTGGGGACAGCAGGTGCTGGGACCCCTCTTAGTCCTTCCTGGGTGCCTGGGGACAGCAGGTGCTGGGACCCCTCATAGTCCTTCCTGTGTGCCTGGGGACAGCAGGTGCTGGGACCCCTCTTAGTCCTTCCTGGGTGCCTGGTGACAGCAGGTGCTGGGACCCCTCTTAGTCCTTCCTGTGTGTCTGGGGACAGCAGGTGCTGGGACCCCTCTTAGTCCTTCCTGTGTGTCTGGGGACAGCAGGTGCTGGGACCCCTCTTAGTCCTTCCTGTGTGTCTGGGGACAGCAGGTGCTGGGACCCCTCTTAGTCCTTCCTGTGTGTCTGGGGACAGCAGGTGCTGGGACCCCTCTTAGTCCTTCCTGTGTGTCTGGGGACAGCAGGTGCTGGGACCCCTCTTAGTCCTTCCTGGGTGCCTGGGGACAGCAGGTGCTGGGACCCCTCTTAGTCCTTCCTGGGTGCCTGGTGACAGCAGGTGCTGGGACCCCTCTTAGTCCTTCCTGGGTGCATGGTGACAGCAGGTGCTGGGACCCCTCTTAGTCCTTCCTGGGTGTCTGGGGACAGCAGGTGCTGGGACCCCTCTTAGTCCTTCCTGTGTGCCTGGTGACAGCAGGTGCTGGGACCCCTCTTAGTCCTTCCTGTGTGCCTGGTGACAGCAGGTGCTGGGACCCCTCTTAGTCCTTCCTGTGTGTCTGGGGACAGCAGGTTCTGGGACCCCTCTTAGTCCTTCCTGTGTGTCTGGGGACAGCAGGTGCTGGGACCCCTCTTAGTCCTTCCTGTGTGTCTGGTGACAGCAGGTGCTAGGACCCCTCTTAGTCCTTCCTGTGTGCCTGGGGACAGCAGGTGCTGGGACCCCTCTTAGTCCTTCCTGGGTGCCTGGGGACAGCAGGTGCTGGGACCCCTCTTAGTCCTTCCTGGGTGCCTGGTGACAGCAGGTGCTGGGACCCCTCTTAGTCCTTCCTGTGTGTCTGGGGACAGCAGGTGCTGGGACCCCTCTTAGTCCTTCCTGTGTGTCTGGGGACAGCAGGTGCTGGGACCCCTCTTAGTCCTTCCTGGGTGCCTGGTGACAGCAGGTGCTGGGACCCCTCTTAGTCCTTCCTGGGTGTCTGGGGACAGCAGGTGCTGGTACCCCTCTTAGTCCTTCCTGGGTGCCTGGGGACAGCAGGTGCTGGGACCCCTCTTAGTCCTTCCTGGGTGTCTGGTGACAGCAGGTGCTGGGACCCCTCTTAGTCCTTCCTGTGTGTCTGGGGACAGCAGGTGCTGGGACCCCTCTTCGTCCTTCCTGGGTGCCTGGTGACAGCAGGTGCTGGGACCCCTCTTAGTCCTTCCTGTGTGTCTGGGGACAGCAGGTGCTGGGACCCCTCTTAGTCCTTCCTGTGTGTCTGGGGACAGCAGGTGCTGGGACCCCTCTTAGTCCTTCCTGGGTGCCTGGGGACAGCAGGTGCTGGGACCCCTCTTAGTCCTTCCTGTGTGTCTGGGGACAGCAGGTGCTGGGACCCCTCTTAGTCCTTCCTGGGTGCCTGGGGACAGCAGGTGCTGGGACCCCTCTTAGTCCTTCCTGGGTGTCTGGGGACAGCAGGTGCTGGGACCCCTCTTAGTCCTTCCTGTGTGTCTGGGGACAGCAGGTGCTGGGACCCCACTTAGTCCTTCCTGTGTGTCTGGGGATAGCAGGTGCTGGGACCCTTCTTAGTCCTTCCTGTGTGTCTGGGGACAGCAGGTGCTGGGACCCCTCTTAGTCCTTCCTGTGTGTCTGGTGACAGCAGGTGCTGGGACCCCTCTTAGTCCTTCCTGTGTGTCTGGGGACAGCAGGTGCTGGAACCCCTCTTAGTCCTTCCTGGGTGCCTGGTGACAGCAGGTGCTGGGACCCCTCTTAGTCCTTCCTGGGTGTCTGGGGACAGCAGGTGCTGGGACTCCTCTTAGTCCTTCCTGTGTGTCTGGTGACAGCAGGTGCTGGGACCCCTCTTAGTCCTTCCTGTGTGTCTGGGGACAGCAGGTGCTGGGACCCCTCTTAGTCCTTCCTGTGTGTCTGGGGACAGCAGGTGCTGGGACCCCTCTTAGTCCTTCCTGTGTGTCTGGTGACAGCAGGTGCTGGGACCCCTCTTAGTCCTTCCTGTGTGTCTGGGGACAGCAGGTGCTGGGACCCCTCTTAGTCCTTCCTGGGTGCCTGGTGACAGCAGGTGCTGGGACCTCTCTTAGTCCTTCCTGGGTGTCTGGGGACAGCAGGTGCTGGGACCCCTCTTAGTCCTTCCTGTGTGTCTGGGGACAGCAGGTGCTGGGACCCCACTTAGTCCTTCCTGTGTGTCTGGGGACAGCAGGTGATGGGACCCCTCTTAGTCCTTCCTGTGTGCCTGGGGACAGCAGGTGCTGGGACCCCTCTTAGTCCTTCCTGGGTGCCTGGTGACAGCAGGTGCTGGGACCCCTCTTAGTCCTTCCTGGGTGTCTGGGGACAGCAGGTGCTGGGACCCCTCTTAGTCCTTCCTGGGTGTCTGGGGACAGCAGGTGCTGGGACCCCTCTTAGTCCTTCCTGGGTGTCTGGGGACAGCAGGTGCTGGGACCCCTCTTAGTCCTTCCTGGGTGTCTGGTGACAGCAGGTGCTGGGACCCCTCTTAGTCCTTCCTGTGTGTCTGGGGACAGCAGGTGCTGGGACCCCTCTTAGTCCTTCCTGTGTGTCTGGGGACAGCAGGTGATGGGACCCCTCTTAGTCCTTCCTGGGTGCCTGGGGACAGCAGGTGCTGGGACCCCTCTTAGTCCTTCCTGGGTGCCTGGTGACAGCAGGTGCTGGGACCCCTCTTAGTCCTTCCTGGGTGTCTGGGGACAGCAGGTGCTGGGACCCCTCTTAGTCCTTCCTGGGTGTCTGGGGACAGCAGGTGCTGGGACCCCTCTTAGTCCTTCCTGGGTGTCTGGTGACAGCAGGTGCTGGGACCCCTCTTAGTCCTTCCTGTGTGCCTGGGGACAGCAGGTGCTGGGACCCCTCTTAGTCCTTCCTGGGTGCCTGGTCCACCCACTTCTCTCCAGAGCCTCCTTCTGTATCTCCATATTTCTGAACATGGTTTTCAATCAGCTTTCAATTTAGCTGTGTGCCAATTGGAAAAAAATCATCTTAAGATAAACCTTTTTAAAAATAACAACTCTATAAGCTATAATTAATGTGAAATAAAATTCACACCTTTAAAGTATAACGTGCTTGGTTTTCAGAGTCAGAGTTGTGTAGTCATTACCACTATCTAATTTTAGAACATTTTCTTCACCCAAAAAGAAGCCCTTGGGGCACAGACCCCTTGGCAGCTCCCTCCTCCAGCCTGTGGCAGCGCTGTCACTCTTCCTGCCTGCCATTGCCTGCTCTGGGTGGTTCTCGGGAGTGGATGCACATGCTGCCTGGGTTTTTGCATCTGGTACCTTCACCTGGCCAGATTTGCTGTAGTGCAGACCAGTGCTTCAGGCCTCATTGTGACTAGGTCAGGTCTGGGTGCCGTCCTCCCCATGTCGTGTTCATCCATCTTCAGTAGTGGGCATTCGCCTTGTCTTCCCTCTGGGTGATGCTGTCCTGACTCATGCCCATGTTTCCGTGTGGACATGTGCATTCATTATTTTTTTTGAGGGGGGGATATGCCCGAGAGTGAAGTTATTGGGTCATATGGTAATTCTGTTTGAGTTTTTTAACAGCTTTCTTTTTAAATAGTTGTACACAATACTTTTATTTTGTTTATTTTTATGTGGTGCTGAGGATCACACCCAGGGCCTCAAACATGCTAGGCAAGCTCTCTACTGCTGAGCCACAACCCCAGTCCTAATTCTGTTTAATTTTTTAAGAAACTGCTAGCTCTTTACCAAAGCAGTTGTACTATTTATGTTCAAACAAAAACGATGAGGGTCCGTATTCCTTTTCATCATCAGCCACATGTTCTTATCCTAAGGTCCACTGTTTCCACCCTGGGGACCACGTCTTCAACTCATGGTGCCTCGTGACTGCTGCTTTTAGCTTGTGTTTCCTGGCGACTGGCGATATTGAGCTTCAGATCCTGAATCTAGGGTCCATTTCTTTGGGGAAATGTCTATTCGGGTTCCTGGCCCACCTTTTTAAATAGGTTAGTTTGCCTTTTTACTGTTGAGTTTTAAGGGTTCTTTTTTATGTTCCGGGTGCAAATCCCTTATCAGACATAAGATATCTGCTTTAAAAGTATTATCCACATTTCATGGATTATCTTTCCACAATCTTTATCTTTAGTTGTTGATGGCTGTTTATTTGTTTATTCGTATGTGGTGTTCATGATTGGATCCAGGGCCTCATACATGCCAGGCAAGTGTCCCACCACTGAGCTACAGCCCCAGCCTCTGCTTTGATGGGTACCCTTTGAAGCAAAAAAGTTTTAAATTTTAATGAAATACAGTTTATCTACTTTTTTGTGGCTTATGTTTTTGGTATCCCATCTAAGAAATCAGTGCCTAACCCAAGTACTGAAAATCGAATCCTGTGTGTTCTAAAACTTTCATGGTGTAACCCTCGGTTTGTGATCCAGTCTGAACTCATTTCCCCGCGTGGAATGAGCTGGAGTCCAGCTTCCTTGCTGGGCATGTGGACCTGCAGTCGCCCAGCACATTTGCTGAAAAGACTTTCTTTCCTCCACTGAATTGCCTGACATTCTTATGACATCGACTGACGTACCCCTGCTTCACTTCTAGCCCATCAATCATCTTTATGTCTACCTTTATGTCAGCATGACAGCATAAGTTTTGAAATCAGGAAGCATGAGCCTCCAACTCCACTCTTTTTCAAGATCTTTTTGGATATATTGGGTTCTTTGTATTTCCAAAAAGTTTAGGGCCATGTTGCCAATTACTGCAAAAAAGGCATCTAAAAATATTTTTGTCATTCTTTTTTAAAATTTTTATTATTGGTTGTTCAAAACATTACATAGCTCTTGACATATCATATTTCATACATTTGATTCAAGTGGGTTATGAACTCCCATCTTTACCCCGTATACAGATTGCAGAATCACATCGGTTACACGTCCACTGTTTCACATACTGCCATACTAGTGTCTGTTGTGTTCTGCTGCCCTTCCTGTCCTCCACTATCCCCCCTCCCCTCCCCTCCCCTCCCCTCTTCTCTCTCTACCCCATCTACTGTAATTCATTTCTCCCCCTTGTTTTTTTTCCCTTTCCCCTCACTTCCTCTTATATGTAATTTTGTGTAACAATGAGGGTCTCCTTCCATTTCCATGCAATTTCCCTTCTCTCTCCCTTTCCCTCCCACCTCTCGTCCCTGTTTAATGTTAATCTTCTCATGCTCTTCCTCCCTGCTCTGTTCTTAATTGTTCTCCTTATATCAAAGAAGACATTTGGCATTCGCTTTTTAGGGATTGGCTAGCTTCACTTAGCATAATCTGCTCTAATGCCATCCATTTCCCTGCAAATTCCATGATTTTGTCATTTTTTAGTGCAGAGTAATACTCCATTGTGTATAAATGCCACATTTTTTTATCCATTCATCTATTGAAGGGCATCTAGGTTGGTTCCACAGTCTAGTTATTGTGAATTGTGCTGCTATGAACATCGATGTAGCAGTATCGCTGTAGTATGCTCTTTTAAGGTCTTTAGGGAATAGTCCAAGAAGGGGAATAGCTGGGTCAAATGGTGGTTCCATTCCCAGCTTTCCCAGGAATCTCCATACTGCTTTCCAAATTGAAGGCATCTAAAATTTTGATAGGGGTTGCATTGAACCTGTCAATCAGTTTGGGGAGTATTGCCATTTGAACAACATTAAGACTGCTAATTGATGAACAATAGAATGTCGACCTGTCCATTTAGATCTTCTTTAATATTTTGACACCATTGTGTAATTTTCCATGTGCAAGTTTTCACTTCTCTTGTTAATTTTATTCCTAAATATTTTATCCTTTTAATATTGTTGTTAATTTGTCAGGTTTGTTTTCTTAATTTCATTTTCAGATTGCTCGTTGCTACTGTGTGCAGGGTTTATTTTTGCATATTGATTTGTGAGCACTGGCAAATGTTTTTCTAGATTCCTGGGACTTCCTATATACAATGCGTGCCTTCTGTGAATGGAGTTGTTGCCACTTCTCCCCTTCAGTCCTTGTTTCTCCCCTAACTGTCCTCTTAGAGCCTCTCTTGCAGCATTAATCACAGGACGTGACAGTGGGTCTCAGGGCATCGTCTCTTTAACCATGGAGTCTGGCATTGTCTGCGAGTCTTCATAGAAGTCCTCTATGAGGCTGAGGAATTTCCCTTCAGTTCCTAGTTTGTTGAGTATTTTCATCATAAAAAGATGTGTTTTGCAGCTGGGGTTGTGGCTCAGCGGCAGAGCACTTGCTAGCACATGTGAGGTACTGGGTTTGATCCTCAGTACCACATTAAAAAATAAATAAAATAAAGGTATTGTGTCCAACTACAACTAAAAAAAATGTTTTTAAAAAGATGTGTTTTAGAGTTGGGGTTGTGGCTCAGTGGTAGAGCGCTTGCCTAGCATGCATGAGGCACTGGGTTCGATCCTCAGCACCACATAAATGTAAAGTAAAGATATTGTGTCCACCTAAAACTTAAAAAGTAAATATATTTTTTTAAAAAGATGTGTTTTACTTTTTTTATCTGTTGTGGTGATTGAATGGCTTTTGTCCATTAATACACAAGTATGACATTGATTTTTCAAATGTTAAACCAACCTTGCATTTCTGTGATAAATCTCGGTCATGGTGTGTAGTTCTATTGAGATGTTTTGGGGTTTTTTTGTTTGTTTGTTTTTAAATATTTATTTTTTAGTTGTAGTTAGACAAAATACCTTTATTTTGTTTATTTATTTATTTTTTATGTGGTGCTAAGGACCGAACCCAGGGCCTCGCACGTGCTAGGCGAGTGCTCTACTGCTGAGCCACAACCCAGGCCCCTATTCAGATGTTTGGATATGATTTACTAATATTTTTTGAGGACTTTTGCAATTCTTCATAATGGATGTTGGTGTGTGGTTTTCTCCTCTTGAGGTTTCTTTTTCTGGTTTTAGTATCAAGGTAAAACTGGTGTCACAGAATAAATTGGGACTCATTTTTTCCTCTTATTTTTTGAAAGAGTTCATGAAGGAATGGTACTAATTTTGTAGACATTTAGTATAATTTCCCAATCAAGCCATCTGGGCCTGGACTTTTCTTTGTGGGAATTTTTTAATTCGTAAATTCAGTCTCCTTACTTATTGTAAGTTTTTTGAGATTTTCTATTTCTTTTTGAGTTAATCTGGTATTTGTGTCTTTATAAGAATCTGTCCGTGTCATCTAGGTTATCCAATTTTGGCATATAGTTACTCATAGTATTTCAGAATAATCTTTTTTAAAAAATGAAATCTCATTTTAGAACAGTTTCAGATTTGTGAGGAAACTGCAAAGATAATGCAGAGAGTTTCCAGACCCGCCATGTTCAGTTCCTGCTTTTAAGCTCTCCTTTTGATCATTGGTGGTCCACTGCCACTGCACCTGCAGAAACTGAGCTGGTGTTCCTCAGGTTTCCCTGGCCTCTACCTGCAGCCTTTTCTCCTGAAGGCCACCTCTCTGGGTTGTGAAGTCCCCTGTGCTCCCTTTGGCTGTGATGATCCCTCAGGCTTGCCTTGCTTCGGATGACCATGTTAGTTTTGATCGAGGAGGACTGGTCGGATATTTTGTGGAATTTGTCTGTTGGTTTTTCAGTGTTAGAATGAGACTGTGGACTTTAGGGAGAAGGAGCACCGTGGTATAGTGCCGCTTTCATCACATGTTACTGATGTGATGTATGTAGTGCTAAAGATTTGCTAATTTTGTTGATCTTTTCAAAGACCCAACTTTTGGCTTGTTATTTTCTCTAGCTTTTCTAGCTTTTATTCTATTTATTTCTGTTCTGATCTTTATTTTATTTTATTTTTTTTTAGAGAGAGAACTTTTTTAAATATTCATTTATATTTTTTTTAGTTTTCGGCGGACACAACATCTTTGTTGGTATGTGGTGCTGAGGATCGAACCCGGGCCGCACGCATGCCAGGCGAGCACACTACCGCCTGAGCCACACCCCCAGCCCCTGTTCTGGTCTTTATTATTTCCCACTTTCTGCTTGCTGTGGGTTAGGTTGTCTCTCCCCCACCCCCATCTACCTTCCTCCTCGTTTCTAACGACAGAAGTTTAACTTACTGATGTAAATGTCTCTTTTTTAATATAGGTGTTTACAGCTATAAATCTGCCTATAAGCCCTGTGTTAGCTGCAGTCCAAAGTTTTGATATAGTGTATTTTAATTAATCTCTATTTTATAGATTTATCCTGGTGATTCTTTCTTTAATCCACATGTTGTGGAGGAGTGTGTTGTTTAATTTCCACATATTTGTAAAACTGAACCCCCCATTTTTATCATCCTATTTCAGGAATAATAATAAGTGTGATTATTAAATAATACTGGAGCAACACTTCCCTTGGCTGGAAGCTGTAGAAAAGAAGGAACTGCACGTCTTTCCATGTAGCCCAAGTGTCTCTGAGGACCCCGTGCTTCCTAGAAGGAGGAGCTCAGGCTCCTGTTCACTTCTTGCCTCTGCCTGGGGTTAGCGTTTTGCCCTGGGAGCCTGGATCCTTTTAGGCCTAAATGATGGAGCCTGAATCAGGTTCTGGGGGTGAGGGTGAGCATTTTGATTCTTTGCCTACTGATTTGCCTGCTGACCCAGCCAGGCTCAGCAAGGCAAGCTTACCTAAAACCTCTCTTAATAAGTACTGGTTTTGGATTGAATCCAGTTACTGGTTTAGAGGGAGACCATCTCCCAGGATAGGCATCCCTCAGCAGCGTGTTGTGGGGCCGAAGAGGTTGGAGGGGTACCTTGTCGAAGCCCCCGTGTAAACCAACATTCAAACCAAGACTCTGAGCGCAAGGGAGTGGCCAGGCTCCCACCAGACTTCATGGTGGTTTGGGTCGTGGTCTTCCAACATCGTGAGCCCACTAAGGAACTTTGTAAAACTACCAAGAGCTGGTTGCAGCTCAGTGGCCAAGGGTGTGACTACAGTCTAACTCCACAGGGGATAATACACTTTAATGCTAGCATCTAAATTTTTTGAAATATAAATAGTACAAAGGATATAATTTCCACCATGCTGTAAATATTTCACTTAAAAATAAAGCTTTTTAGCATGTGATCTTTTAAATATAGTGAGTGACGTCTGAAATCTGTAGTGATTTGATATCACCAGCAGATGTTTTAAAATAGGAT
This sequence comes from Ictidomys tridecemlineatus, assembly GCF_052094955.1. Lineage (NCBI taxonomy): Eukaryota > Metazoa > Chordata > Mammalia > Rodentia > Sciuridae > Ictidomys > Ictidomys tridecemlineatus. Next base: position 181,113 of record NC_135489.1, read on the forward strand.
GGATAGGCTCTTTGCAATGAACAGAAATTGTATGTGAAAAAATTTTTTCTCCTTGATTCCTTCTTTCTATTACTCTCCCAAGAGATTCTGTTCTATTATTTTTTGCCTTAAAAATGTATGCTTAATTATCTGAAACAATAATATATGCTTTTCTCTGCAAAAACAATATTTGTTTTTAATGTTGATATCAAAAGTTCTCTGATGGGGCTGTGAGGCTCTGTGCTTTAGAGTTCTTCTACTGTTATGAAGTTTTAGTGCTCAAGACCAAAAGTTCTAGAGATCGGATGCACTGCAATTGACATTCTAAAATTGTGCACTGAATAATAGCTAAGTAGCAAAGTATCTATAAAAAAAAAATCCAGATTGAGCCATTCAGTTCTTATCAAATATTGACTGCAATATAGTTGCAAAATCTGTTGAAATATTATCTGTATCCAAAGTGAATATTTAAAATCCTTTGTATAACAAGGATGTTCATGTTACATGAGCCAATCTGCAGCTTCTTTGCTGTGTTGCCAATGCATAGCTTTGTTTACACAAACAAATCAATCAAATGCTTACACAGAGGAAGGTGGAAGCAGGGGAGAAGAGGCTTCTGCTTGGCTCACCAGCAAACTCTCCCCAGGACATGTGCCAGAAACAAGTGATAATGGAGTGGTCTGTCATTAAAATTGTTTGGATGATCTATTGACTGACAGTTCAACTAGGACAACTTTTAATTTTGTTGAAAGCCAATAATGGGAAGCCACTTGATTTGCAAGATTTATTGCTTGCTCATTAAGTCCATGTGCTTTTTCAGTTTGGGGTAAGTGTGCTGACACCATATGGCAGTGGGTTGCACCTGTTAATTCCTTCGGTTGAAGGCCCCTGTTTGAATCTGATATACCTGAGGAAATAAAATACTAGTGTCCTGGGCTAGGGCTGTAGCTCAGTAGTAGCGTACTTGCTTAGCATGTGTGAGGCACTGGATTTGATCCTTAGCACTACATAAAAAATAAACTAAAAAATAAAATAAAGGCATTCTGTCCATCTGCATCTACAAAAAATAAATTTAAATGCTAGTGTCCCATGGTAGTGATATTTTTAAATAAAATGCTCCATCTATCACATTCCACATCTCTGTGTGATACTCTGGGCACCTGGAGAACAGGAGGCAGACTTGCTGCTGCAGGGCAAGACCAGCGTTACTGTCAGTGACTTGCTTTGCTTCAAGAAAGGCCTGAATTAACTCTTCTTTTCAAATTAACGTGAACACATATCAAGAGGGAAATTATTAAAATACTGAGGAATAAACTGAGCTGTGTCTTAGATTAGTTACTATGGTGAGATCAAAACACTGTAGGTGGGTGTTGAGGGTGCCCTCGGCGCAGAGCCACAGGGAGGGTGCTGGCGAGGGAAAGGGGTGAGAACCATGTGTGAAGGCCAGGAATGGTGCGTCCAGGATGGCATCCTCTCACGTGTAGTGAGAAGAGAGGTCTGGCTGACCAAGGAGGACACTGCTCTGGGAGTTGCACATGGGCCATACCAGACACTAGGCATGAGGTGGCCCTAGTGAAATAAATGTTTTGTGATTTGATGGGACAACCAAATCTGAAAGAATCATGTGAAGCTTATGTTGCTGGTTGTATCCCCTGTGCCTTAAAGGTGTGCATCTCCTGTGGGCAGAGGCGCCTGCAGGGTCCAGGGCGCTCCTGGCGTGGTGTGCGGAGGGGCCTGCAGCATCCACTGGGTACACCCACCTGTGGTGCATCCTGGCATTAAGTGCTGAGGAGAAAGACAATGCTTATCCTTGAGTAATGGAAGAGGGAGTCTGGGGGATTTTCTGCACCCCTATGACGGCCTTTCCTCTGCCACTTCCAGGATACAGGGGCCATCAGAGCTGTAACTGGCCAGAAACTGCATTCTTGGGTGGGGTTTTCCCCTGCTGACTGTGTAGAAGGGGGCTTAGGCTTTTGGTCATTGCAAGTGGCTTTTCCCAAACCAGCATGCTGCATTATCCCACAGCCGAGTTCCAGGGATAGTGCAGGTCAGGAAGAGGCTGGCTTTGCTTTGGATGGCCTGGAGGAGGTGGAATGGGGACTGATTCTCAGGAGGGTGCCTCTGCCCACAGGAGGTGCACACCTTCAAGACACAAGGGATACAGCCAGCAACACCTATTTATTTTTATTTTGAGACAGGGTCTTGCTAAAGTGACCGTGTCTCAAAACAAAAATAAGTAGGACTAGGCATGTAAAGCCTCCCTGGGTTCAATCCCTAGTACAAAATAAATAAATAAATAAAACACCCTAGTTTAAGACTAAAACCCTTGTAAAATGTCTGGAAGACACTTTCTCTCTGCCTCTGAATCTCCTGGTCCTCCTGTGGGGCTGTGCCTCTGAGGAGGGGTTGTAGTCAGCAGACTGCTGCGTCTCACCCTCTAGGTCTGTGTGAACTTGGCCTTGCTTTTCTGACAAGCGGAGCCTCATGGACTCTCCAGGCCTGTCCTCGAGATGTGGGGCACCTGCTCGGTGTGAACAGGTGCACAGCTCCTCCCTCCACGCTGTTTCACTCCTTGATGCCCCTCGCTGCCTGGTGGTCTCTCATTTGCTCACAGCCAGTTATGTGACCACGGCGTGGCTTATACTGTGACTCTGGGGCTGGCGGAGGCTCAGGAGTCTCTTGCTCATGAACACACTGTCCTTCCTCTGGTTCACCCCCATCTCTTGCATTGTAGTTTGGGGCTGAATTCCGAAGATTCTCCTTGAACCGCCACAAGCCTGGCAAGTTTGAAGATTTCTACCAGCTGGTGGTGCACACCCACCACATCTCCAACACCGAGGTGACCATCGGCTATGCAGATGTGCATGGCGACCTGCTTCCCATCAACAACGATGACAACTTCTGCAAGGCCGTCTCCAGCGCCAACCCCCTGCTCAGGGTCTTCATCCAGAAGCGAGGTATGGAGGCCGAGTTGCTCCATGTGTCAGCATCACTTATTAAAAACTTGTGGCTTTAGTTTTGTCTGCCATGGTAGGATCATGAGATTCTATTTCCTAGCCTCTAGGAGATTAAAGAAATTAAACTTTTTTCGTCAACTTATTAGAACAGCTTAACAATAGCTAGACTGTATTTTCCACCTTAAATAGTGTTGATTTCTGTCTTTTAAGCACTGAGGAAAAAGTAATATTGATAGTTTTAGTATTTTAACTGAAAGCAAGCAAATTCAATAATGAAGTGGAATTCATCAGTAGCCTAAAAATGAAATTTGAGGGCACTAGTGTATGTTCCCCGTGTCTTTCAGGATTGGAGCAAAATGTTAGCTTTAACTTATAACTTTGATTAATGTTTAGCACTGAAGGCCTCGCTGAAACGATGTCATTTGATGAGAACATAAATGACTAGCTTTGAAGCGGGTGGAGGCCGGATGCCTGCTCATCTGGGACCACATGCGGCTCGCATCCCACAGTGCAGTTTAGACTGTTTCTTCCTCAAGAAGCCTGGGAGAACCTTGTCATTTCAAAATAACCTGCTGGAGGAAGGAATGAACTGCAAGCAAAGCTTGAAATTGGGAAAAGGGCATGTTTGCAATTGATTTAGCTTATAGGGACAGGGTAGACCTGTTGACATGAAGAGGGTGTTCTCCCTCCTGGGACAGACCTTCTGGGTGCACAGTGAGCACTGACTGCCTCAGAGCAGAGTGACCTGGGACCCTTGCAAAGTGGCACTACAGCACTCTGCGTCTGCAGTTATAGACTTACTTTAGGTGTCTCTCTGAGAACTTAGAAAGGGCTCCATGGAGGGGAACCTGAGCAGAGACCAGAGGAAGCTGCATGGGGGTGAGAGGGGAGTGCTAAGGTGTGGGAGTTGGCCACTGGCTTTGCATCTGCAGGTGAGGCTCTCTGTGTCCTGCACCTTAGTGTTCTTGTTTGCAAAATGAGTTGTCAAAGGTACAGTCACAACACGCTGAGCAGTGTGCTAGCTTACAGTCTGTGCTCTGCAAATATTAGCTCTTCTTGTTATTCCCACTCATGGCAATGGGGGGACAGCAGGAGACCGCTGACCTCACAGCAGGCTGACTACAGCCATGAGATCAAAGCCTCTGCATCTGCAGTCTTGGCTGAGCCTGCAGGCCCTTCTGATGGTTTGGGGCGCCAACAGAGGCCTGCCTTCCTGACAGCGGCCAGGGTTACTGCTGGGGAGCAGGACCCTCAGTGTTCCTTGAACGGCTCTGTGTAGCTTCTGGCATCCCCTTATTCTGTTCTCTGTGGTGGCCGCCCCCTGCCCAGCCTATCCTGGGATGGGTGCCTGCACCCCACTGCCCCTGCTGGAACTGTCTGCCCTTCATGTCTCTCAGGAACCTGGACTCTCTCTTGTCTTCTCCGGAAGGCTGGTCTCCATCTGCTCTGGTCAGCTCACAAGGCTCTCCACCTGCTTTGCCCTTAGTTTGCTCTCTTTTTCTCTGGTTACTGATTGAGGGCTATCAGGGTGCTGTCCATCTTCAGCAGACCCCACGCCCACGGAGCTTGTTGCTGGCTGTGCCCCAGCAGCCCCAGGTCGCAGTCCTGCTCACCAGGGGTAGGGAACCTGTGTGAAAGCCCTGGGAAGACAGCTGTGGACACGGGCTTCATGGGGCATCATACATGTTGCCCCTGGCTGCAGGGTGGGGTTGAAGCTGGGCAGAGGCTGGCCTGAGCCAGGGCTACCACTGCTGGGTCACTAAGCTGAGGCAATATGGGCCTAGGATGGTCTCCTGGCCCATCGTCCCTGCTGGGGTGTGCATAGCTTTCTTCTCACTCTCCTCAGTGGGTGCTAACTGGAGACGAAGGCAGGGCAGGAGCTAGGCCTTGGACGTCCAGGGTCAGCCAGACACCTGGCATCAGGACAACCTCGTGTCAGGACAGACTTGCTGATCTGTCCCTCAGAAGACTGGTGACTGAAGTGGTGGGTCCTGAAGCCCCGAGGTTGGGGCTCACAGTTCACAGCCTTCTGGGCATCAGCCTTGAGAGGCCAGCTTCTGTCCACCGTCGCACCCAGCATCCACACCAGAGTGTCATGCTGTCACTTTCCACACCGATATGTCTTAGTAAATATATTTTAAGGGGAATCTATATTATAGTCACAAATGAAAAGTCAGCATCCTCCTAACACCTATTGAAATAAACCCCCAGCCGTGCTTACAATATCAGACCACTACTTACTAATGTCTTCCCTCAAGCCACACAAAGACATAACTTCAGACTGACATCTCTGGCCACCTCGGTGTAAGCCCAGCAAACTGTGGAATGAGGACCACACCCACCCCATAAGCACCCTAGTATGGTGCTCACATTCATTTCACAACAGCCAAAGGGCGGACACAACCTGGTGTCCATCATGGTAAATGGACAGGCAGACTGTATGCATGCCATGGAACGTGACCATGAATAAACTCCCAATCAGCTGAGGGCACTGCACCAGATGTAGGTTACTTTGAGACGGCTCCTACTGTCAATCCTTGCTCAGGCCTTTGTATTTGCAAATTTGCCTGCTTGCTAAAATTTATTTGTAGCCCCAAATCAATACTCACTGTGGTTTTGTAGTCATGTGAGCACATGCACAAAGTGATAAGAAATTCAAGTGGCCGATTTGCACATTCCCAACTGAGACCGACAAGGGGTCTCTGCTCCTCATTTGCTCATGCTATAGACCTCGCTCTGCACACTTTCCACATTCCTGCATTTCTCCTTACGACCCTGCTGCTGAGGGAGGCCCAGGCACAGGACTGAACCATCCAGCACCTCAGCACAGGTGGCCGCTCTGCGCCTCAAGGGGAAGTCGTGTGCCTGGAGAAGCTAAGATCAGTTGTGCTGCCTGAGTTCTGCGTTGGTGACGCTGCGGTGCATCTTAAACCAGGTGTCTTTAAACAGAAAACAAGGTGATGTTGGTAACAGTGCTGTGCCCAGAGGTTGCAGGTACCAACCTGTCATTCCTCAGGACCCACAGCTCCATGTTCACTAAGTACCTTGAAGGGCAAGGGTCAGTTGTATGTGAAAAATCCAGGATGGCCTGTCCACAGGGATAAAAGGAGAGGAGAACTGGGACAGGCCACTTCTTGGGGTGACCAAGATGTTCTGGACCTAGAGGCTTCCGGACACATGAACTCCATGCTGCATCTCAGCAAAGTGGTAGAAGAGAGCCAGGCTGGCCAAGACAGTGGCTCAGAGCACAGCCTGGTCCAGGCCCTAGCTGGGTCAGCTCAGTGCCTGCCTCCAGCCTTCACCTCCCAAATTTAGCCACCCTCGCCACATAAGAACTTTGTTCTCTAATCATCGTGTTTGTTCAAAATCTTTACAAATCGTCTCTTCCCCTACTAATTAGAACCCCTGGTACATGCCCAGGGAGCTCTCCTGGTTTTAGGAACCCCTGCTAGGCCCAGATGTGAGCTTTGCCCAGGTGTGCACATGGCTTTCTGTCCTCTGTAGGGATGCAACATGCACAGCCCCGTAGGATTCACAGCCCAAGTCACTTTGTCACCAGGAGAGATCAGGTATCTTCACATCTTGTATCTTAAATGTCGTTTACAGTAATAGTTTTTTAAAAACACAGTACCTGTTATTACTTAATGTGTTCATAAGAAAGCACACACAGTATTATATCACACTGTTGATATTCTGATGGTTGTTTCCTGTGTAATCCCCCATATTTTACTTTATGCTTTTAAAACATTAGTTCAAAAAGTATTCCTAAGCATCATCAGATTGCTGTAGGGCTGGTGGGTAGCACATACAAGGCCAAGTGCTGGGTAGGTGTTAGGGACCCATTCTCTGTGCCCCTGCCACCCCCTACCCTCCCCAGGGACATTTGCAAAGCTGGCTCAGCCAGAGAGCACAGGACCAAGACCAGCAGAAGAAACTCAGTGTCTCTATTTTTAGAATAAATAGAATAAACAGGAAGTACAGACACTAACAATTCACCACTCAAATAAACCCTTCAAGCACCAGCAAACCCATGGTCTTCATACTTACCTCCATGCCCTGCTTAGCCAGAGGGGCAGGTTGCAGGCATCTGTGACTGCCTGGGCATTCAGGGCACTCTACTGGCTCCTAGAATAAGGAGAGCACATTTGTAAATCTTGAGATTTATCAGAATTTGCATGAAGGTGAATTTGTGTGTGATTTCTCTTAAGTGAGTTGCTTGGAAGAGTAATAAGGAATGGTCTTCAGATTAAAATGTGTAGACAGCTGGGAATTTGATACAGACCTGACAGAGCGTCTGAATTCAGGCACATGAACCCTGCTCACATTTTTCTTGGATTCCTGTGTGTCTGGATCTACACTGGGGGCTGCCTCCTCAGCAGGGGGCACCCAGCAAGCTGTCAGAATTGTCTCGGACCCCTTCCCACATGGCTCTCAAGAGCTGCCTAGAGTCTCCAGGTGCTGGTGCTGACCTAGCCTCGTGTTCCTGAGCTCATGGGGACAGGCCAGAAGCCAGGTGGTCACCTCTCTACAAGGCTCGTGAGCCTCTGCTACCACAGATGCCTGGAAGTTGGCATGTTTGAGGATTTCTTCTTCTTTTAATTTCAAATTAAAGAAAGGGCAAAAAGCCTCCCACTGCTTCTTGGGAGGCTGCTTCCCGCTGCTTCTGTGTTCTCTCCGTGGGAAGGTGGGGAACACAGCGTGCCTGCAGTTTCCCTGCAGTGGGCCGGGAATGCGCTGATGCAGCAGGCCAGAGTGGCAGGGCCAGAGGCCCTCGTGATGGAGGGATGAGGGGCCCGGCACCTCTCAGCCCCCACTGCAGACATGCAGCAGGCTGCGCCTGCTTCTAGCTGAACCCCTGCGGGCTGCTCTCCAGCAGCCCAGGTGTGGCACCTGCTGTGACATGATGACAGCCCATGTTCTCTGCCTTGGTTCTCCTTCCTTCCTTCCTTCCTTCCTTCCTTCCTTCCTTCCTTCCTTCCTTCCTTCCTTCCTTCCTTCCTTCCTTCCTTCCTTCCTTCCTTTCATACTGGAGATTGAACCCAGAGGTGCTTAATCACTGAGCCACATCCCCAGCCCCTTGTTTATTTATTTATTTATTTATTTGCTTGTTTATTTATTTATTTTCTGAGACAGAGTCTCTCTAAGTTGCTCAGGCTGGCTTTGAACTTGCAATCTTCCTGCCTCAGCCTCCTGAGTCATTGAGATTACCTGCATGTGCCACCACACCCAACTGATTCTTGCTTTTTAAATTCAATGTATCACCAATGTATCTTACCATTAACACTTCATAAAACTATTTTGTTTTTAAAAATTCCTTTCTGTTCATTCTTTTAAAATTTTTTCAGTTATAGATGGACGCAATACTTTTATTTATTAATTTTTTTTATGTAGTGCCAAGGATTGAACCCCGTGCCTCACACATGCGAGGCAAGCACTCTGCCACTGAGCCACAATCCCAGCCCTCTATTCATTCTTAAATATTTGTGAAAGGAAATCTAGGTGACATGGAAGTCCAATCCCAAGGTCACATTTGTGACACTCATGGTGGTGAAATTATCCTGGCCTCTTGCTGTAACAGGCAGCTGGAAGTGGTTTATGGACGGGGCTATTGTGGATGCGATGGAGATTGCTCTGGCTGGGCTCTGTCCTTTGTACCTGTGGTGGACTCCCTTCACCCCTCCTTCTGTGGTGGGCATTGGTCTTGAGAAGCCAGGAATGCCGTGGGTCTCTTGCTGACCACCCTTTAGACTGCCCCAGTTCCTCCTCATTAGCAGCTGTGTGAGCACATTTAGGTACTTACCAACTTCTCTCTTGGAGTCAGCTGGTAGATGGTTCTTGCTGGGATAGAAGCTTGTGTTTTAAACAGAGATACTTACTTCTGGGATTCCTCTCCTTGGCAGGGCATTAGAATAGCATCTGAATTGGTTCTTCTTTGAAAAAGATATGTCTTTGAAAACTGTCACTGTGGCTTGGAAACCCATTGTCTGGGATAATTTGCTGTCAACTTGGCCAAAGTATTGAATGGCTTAAGATTGTCATTTTTTCCTGCCACCCCAGAGTGGCTCCTTGTGTGAGGACGAACATGCTTTATTATCTATGTCAATCTGGGGCTTTTTTTTCAGGTTTAGGCAATAATAAGCTGAGCCAAAGTGACTGGCTTTCAGGTCACTGTGGTAGCAGGATTTGTCTTTGAAGTGAATCTTTTAAAACCCAAAGCAACATGCTTCTCAGAGAATGTATCAGGGATTGTTTTTGGGGTGGTGAGGGTTGTGTGCTGGTGGAAAGCTTCAGCCCTCTAAGAGGCCACTTAGGCAAACCCACACCTACCACCACCCTGCGAGACCACACCACCAGTCGTGGCACAGCACAGGAAAGCACCAGGCCTCTGGCCCCACTGGAGTCTGGTGGGCGGACTATTCAGGCACAAACTGGACATTCATTCTTGACTCCCTGCATGCCTACTGGCCACTCCTCAGGTGTGCTAGCACATGGATCGGGACTGCCCAATTGGATCAGCTGTGGCAGTACACGGATGCTCAAGGACCACATGCATGGCTGCTGTGGTGCACAGATCAGGCATGACTCCTGCTCTCCTAGCACAGGTCTCTGCTGACTGGAGCCAACCACTAAGTAGATGAAAACTGAACAGCACAACATCAGCAAATGAGAAGGGCCACCCCTGCTGTGATACAGAGTCTGGGGGCCACTTGCAGAGCAGGTGTGTGAGCAAGGACTCTTGAGGGACCCCGCTGACACCCCTGGGTGCTGGGCCTGGCTTCAGGGTACAGTCTTGCTGTCAAGAGTTTCCATCACGGGCTTTGTGGCTGAACCCCTGGGCACCCATGTGCCTGCCAGGGACCACGTGTCTGAAAGGCTGGTGAAAGCGTGCAGTTGGTGAGGTGTGAAGAGACTTCTTATCCTGCATGGATGGTGGAAATCCAGCCTCACTCACTGTTGGGCTGGCAGAGTGGACATGGAGCCCCTCAGGTGGTCTGAGCTGTCCGGGCCCTTGTCAGGGTTGCTAGGCACAGTGCCAGCCCAGGTTGTTTGCTGAGGTGATTTTCCAGAGGCCAGGTTCTTGTCTCGCCCCCTTGACCTGAGTGTCCACAGCCCAGGCTGCACCTTATGCAGCATCCTCCACAGAAAGTACAGCTTAGGCACTGCTGGCCATCGTCCCAGAGCTGACTTCTCGTGCTGACTGCTCATGAGCAGTACCTGGACAGGCTTGTGCTCTGCCCTGCAACCACAAAGCTGGGAGAAGTGTCCAGGTTGCAGTCAGCTACAGGCCTGCCTCATTTATTAGGCATCTGCTGCATCCTGGGGACATAAAGCCAAGCCATGGTTCCTGACCTAAAGGGACCTGCAACTGCAGGGTGTCCCCTAGTGGCAGGTGCGTGCCATGTAGATGAGAAGCAGGGAGCAAGACAGGTCCAGGGGCTTTTTGAGGAGGTGTGCCAGATCCTGTGCATAATCGCTGTGGGGTGGCCGAAGGACTTCTGGAATGCCCATGGCCACACAGGCTCAGCTGGGCTCTCGGTACAGCCCACCCTGTGACCTAGCCTGGGCAGGACTCTCCAGGGAGGAGCAGGGCAGTCAGCCCAAGAGGCTGCTGGGGGTGGTGCCACCCTACCTCTGCCAGGTGTCCAGGGCCTATTGCTGCTCTTGGGTGCTGCCTCGCGGGAGCCTGCTGGACACTGAGCTCGCAGCTGGAAGGTGTAGAGTACTTCTCCTTTCCGTCTCTCTCCTTTAATTCCCAAGCTCCATCTGACGTCAGCACCCACCACAACTTCTCCACACTTTGCCTGGCCTCACTGCTATGTGGGTTCTAGGACTCCTTGGGCTGGCCCAGGACCAAGGCTGGGCTGGCCAGGCCTCTGAGCTGGTCTCCTGCCCACCCTCCTCCTAATGCTCAGTGTAGGAAGCAGCAATGTGGTCCTGATAGCTGGCCCCAGGAGAACCTCCCATCAGTCCCATCAGGCACACAGAGGCCTGTGTTACCAGAGCATTGGTTCCTAGTTACTGTGAGGCCCTACACCAGAGCCTCAGGTTGGGCCTGCGGTCTGGACCCTCCCACCCTGGAACCAGCATCCTGGGGGTGAAGGTTGTAGCTCAGCTTCTCCATGACTCAGGCACACAGAGGGTCATGACCTGCTACCCGAGAACATGGAGATGCATCTAACTGTAAACCACGGGCTCTCTTCAAGTTACATGACGCTCACGGCAAACCACATTGCATGATTCTTCACATTTAGCACACGAGGAAACCGAGACTTCAGGAAGTCAAGCAGCAAAGCTCTTCTCAGCTAAAGTTTGGATTTCTGTGGCAACCCCCTCTCCGCGGCGTCTACAGTGCCTTCATGATGGCTCAGGTGTGCTGGCGCTTCATTTCTCAAGAGGAGACTTTCCCTGCAGCTCAGAACAGTCAGTCAGCTTAGGAGCTGGAGTAGCCCCCGTGACCACATCATTTCTGTAGGAAACCAATATTCCCAGGAGAGCCACTGTTTACCGTGCACAAGTGTAGAGAAGGTCATTGCAGAAATGATTTACCTCAACTGGCTTGGAGTCCAGAGGCATAAATATTTCCACAGTGAACTCTTCGTTTCCAAAAACGTAAGCAAGATTTGGATTTCCTCTTGCACAGCAGTTTCTTTTCCTGTTTTTGCCCTTATCTCTGTACTTTCACCTCCCCTGCTGGAAAGGGACCACTGTGGAGGTCACCATCTGCAGCATGTGGCACCTGTCCCTGGTTCTCATCCACCCGAACCATCCTGTTGCACCAGTGAGCACAGAGGTGTGGAGTGTGTGCCTCTGCCTTGTGTGGAGGGCCATGTGCTAGGTGAGTCCACCCATCACCACCCCCAGAAAAGTGGGGATGAATGCATTGACTTTATCATGCCACAGAGGAGAGTGTTAAAACATACTGCTAATAAAAATTAGTTACTTTTTATAGTGGCAAAATATGCACACCACAAAAAGAACCATGCTAGCCACTTCAGGTACTTTTCAGTGGTGCTAAGCACATCCACCCTGCAGCTGTCACCACCACACACCTCCCATCTTCCCAGTGTTCCCAAACCCCAGAAAGTCGCTTGATGCCTGTAGGGACCAATCTGTGTAAAACATCCATGGGGCATTTTTTATTACTGGTATCCATAGCCTTGTCAGACATTTTAAATCAGAAGTGAGGAGTCACACTCCTCCAAAAGAAAGATCACTTGAGGAATAGCAGTCTCTTGCTCAGGAAGCACTGACCCCTGAAGAGACCCCAGCTTCCTGGCTGCTGTGGCTCCTCCCCTGCTGCTCACTGGTGGCTTCTGCTGGGGGAGGAGGGGCACTCATGGGAAGCCGAGCACCTGGGAGGTGACTGGTCGGCAGCCTGCACTGTGCTTGGGGAGCCATGCTGCTTGCAGGCTCCTGTCTGGGTGCACAGGGTGCCTGCTTCCTGATCCACTCCTGCCTGCCCTTTCTGAGCCCCTGAGGACACTGCCTGGGCAGTGGGTTCTCTAGGGTCCAGGCCTGGGCAGTGTTTGGAGGGCCCTGGAAAACTGCAGTGCTGGCCCTTCCAGCCCAGAAGGAGCCACGAGGCCTTCCCTCCAAGCCCTCTCCTCTGCCTCCCAGGAAGTGAAGGGAAGCAGGACTGCCCAGGCCCAGGCACGGTGCAGGAAGTGCCCTGCACAGGGCTTGGAGGGTGGGGTGCTGCAAGCAGGGACCCTCATCTCCAGGCTGGAGCACTGGTCTTCCTTCTTGGCCACCCTTCCAGCCTCTGGCTTTCTGCACCTCATGTGTGGGGCTCTGTGCTCTGACTGTCTTTCCTGGCATCGGGGGATCTGCCTTCCCACCCCCCTGCTGCAGTCTGGCTGGGCACAATTCAGGAGCCACTTGTCAAAAGAAACGAACTTTATTTTTAGAACACACACACCACACCACACAGCTCCTCAGGAAAAACCCTCAGAGCCCAACTGCCACCACCGGCTTCCACAAGCCTCTCCACCTCCCCCACTCCTCCTGCTCTTGAGGCCGATTGGCTGGGTCGCGTGGGCGGAGCCAAAAAAGTCCCCCAATGAGCAGCTCCGTGGTCTGAAAGGGCAGGGAAACAGCCCAATGAGCGTCACCGCAGAGGAGCCAATCAGTTGGCAGCTAGAAGTTTGCTGGGGCCCCTTCGGCTGTGGCTCTCAACACCCCACCTTGGTCCCATCTGGGTGATGGGCTTCAGGTAGGGTAACTCCTGTTGAGGCCTCACCTTGGGGATTCTACGCAGAGCCGCTTCCAAATGACAGCTGAACCGAGGCCTCACCAAGCTGGAGGCCAACCTGATGGCCTCATGGGGACATCAGGCTTAGAGACACCCAAAGAGCATTTGTTGGTACTCTTGCTCTCTGGAATGAGCAGAGGGTCCCCTCCGGGCGAGTCTCTTCTGCCTCAGCCTTGCCAGCCCACCACCTTCCAGGATTTCCAGTGATTCCTTAAAGATTCAGTGGGACTCTTCTTGGAGTTCACAATAACCTTCTTGTACGGTGAAAACCATATTTTTTACGTTCAGGGTGGAGCTGATACCTATGACCACTTTGATCCCGGACTCAGGAAGTTGGTGGTACTTCCTGACCCCCAGCTTCACCAGCAGACAGCTCTGTGGCCCTCGTCAGGTGTCTGTGCCTAGACATGTACTTAACCAACCCAAGTCTGCTGCTGTGTCAGAGTCAGAAATGTCCTCTCAGGCAGGCCTCGTTTGCCAGGCCAAGTCTGAGCCCTGATCTCTGGCAGATGGGTTCATATCTCTCATAAGCATTTGTAGACCTGGTTTTCTTTTTCTTTTTTCTTTATTTGTGGGACTGGTGATTGAACCCAGGTGTATTTACCACTGAGCTACACTTCAGGCCCCTTTTATTTTTTGAGACAGGGTCTCACCAAGTTACCCATGCTGGCCTTGAACTTGGAGCTTCCTGCATCATCCTCCTGAATCGTGGTGACCACAGTGTGACCACCCCGCTTGGTAGACTGGGTTTGTTTATAGACCAAGACATAAATGGTGTAAGTGCCTGTCAAGCAAGTTACTTGAGAGCCCCTGCACCTGAGCTCCCTGAAGTTCTCGGTTGCAGCAGATCTGTGTCTGCGTGTCAGAACTCCAGAGGCTCACGTGGAGCCTGCAGCCACAAGCTGCTGTGTGGACTCGGGTGTGTCCTATCATGGTTTCTTTTGCTGGTTTTCCTATAGGTTAGTGGAGCCCAGAGACCTGCGAGGAGGGAAGGGAAGACAGACAGCCGCGGGCGGCCTGGTGGCTGAGTGGGAACACAGATCTGTGTCCACAGCAATATTTGCATAAAGAGACTCTGGAACAATCCAAAAAGCAGGGAAAGCCAGCCTCGGTGGTAGCTGTGGAGTCCAGGATGCCACTGGCTTGGGGCTCCTTGGGGTGGTGAAAGCACTCTACCGTCTGAGGGACTGAGTGTTGCCCGTCTCTGAAGGTCATTGCACCACGGTTAAAGCAAGGGCCCCTGGCAGGTAAATCAGCTCTATAGGGAGTTTCAGTCGAGGGTTCCTGTGGCACTGAGAGGTCTCACCCCAGCCCTGCTCCTGGGAGAGTCCACTCTGACAGGACTGAGAGGCCTCTGGGGATATGCTGGGAGACTGCTCTCAGGGCTGTGAGCCAGGCAGTTGACCTCAGTCTGGAGCTGCCGGGTCCTAGGCTTCTGCCATGCTGCTGAAGGGAGCAGCCCTCTTGGTGGATCCCGGAGAGGCACGTTCTGCCTTTGGCATTTTGCACTGACCTCACGAAGGGCCACAGAAGCATCTGCCAGTGAGCTCCACACCCAGGGCCCCTTGTGTTTGTCTTAGGCTGCACCTACGTGTGGAGCCCCACAGCTGAGAACTTGCTGATGCTCCGGCCTTTCCAGGGGTCCTACAGTCTCGTTGGCTGGTGGCTTAGCACAGTCATGAGAAATGCTGAAGTCGGCCTCCCCTAAGTATGGGCTTTTCTGCCAACAGTTATTTTCAGTTGTTTCAATTACAGTTGTGCTCTCTGGTAACCACTGCAGTGGTGCATAAATGCAGGCTGAATCACAGCGGGCCCACAGAGTCAGCTCTGGGGTGGGAGGACACATAGACAGCCCCGGGAGGAGTCCTGCCCAGAGCCTGTTCCTCCAGCACACCTGAGGACACTGTGTTCTGGGGCATGGTGGGGTCACCACCCACTGGAAGTGGGAAGCTGTGGGGTGCGTGCCACCCCAACTCTCCTGCAGCCCAGAGAGTGGCTGGCCAGGCCTCACCCACCTCTGCCCTGCTCCTCCTCAAGAATTCTGGGGTGTGTTTCCTTTTGCATTCAAGAGTGAGGGGTGGGAAACAGCAATTCTTCCTCTAGCAAGGTGGGAGTCAGGAGAGGCTGAGGGCCCCTCTTATGGGTTCACATCAGGAAGCGTATAGGGGACACAGACTGTAGAACTCATGACCAGTGCTGTTTTGTGCCTGGAAGAGGGATTTGGGGAGGAAGGGGTAGCAAGAGAGGTACCAGGCTACTCAGATCTGCATTATAAAACTTGCTTGTTGAGGAAGCCAGCTGGGTTCCTGTTCCTGAGGGCCCCCTGGGGTCACTCTGTGACCTCAAGTCGATGACACCCCATACAGGGGCCTGCAGTTTGCACTCCCTCTGTGCCAAGGCCAAAGCGGCACAGACTGCAGCAGAGCCGGGGAGGGAGGGGAACTGCAGAGAGAGTAACGTGCTGCCCCAGGCATCCCCCTGCTACCAGCACTTTGGGTTGAGCTGACTGCGAGGGCTTCCCCACCCTCTGGCCCTCAGAACCACCAGTTCCTGCTCACTGGACCAGCCTGGCCCTCATACAGCACCAGCACGGAGCCCAGAGAGTGAGTCTTGCTCTGTAGCTCTAAAGACACGTGGTCCTGGGCAAGTCATCCCAGCTCCCTGGGCCTGGGTTTCCCAGATAGGCTGAACATTGGTCAGGGAGGGTTGACTCTGGCAGACTCTCAGAACGCGACTCAGGGTTCAGGAAGAAAGGCACCACTGGAACACAGCAGGCATATCCATACGGGAAGGAGTGGAGAAGGTGGAGCTGGGGATTCTTGCTTAGCACCAATGAAGGGGCCAAGCAGCCCTTCTACCACTCCTGGGGGTGATCAAGGAGCCACTGAGGCCGCCTCCGGCACGCTGCATGTCCTCCTCACAGAAGCGTACCTCAGGTGAGGTCCACGGTGCGTCAACATCACACAACATCCTTGCAGGACACCGGGTCCATCCACTTGGAAGCAAACTTTTAAAACCAGTAAAAACCCATGTCCCATAGTACGATTCTCACAGGAAGGAGCTTGTCCTGGGCCGCTGTCAGCTCACCAGGCTAGAGCAGAACTTGCACCTTGAAGGCCAGAGAGCTTGGAGTAGGCAGAGCCATGTGCTTGGGAAGAAGACCCCAGCCTCAGGGCCTGCAGAGGAGATCCATATGCCGCCACAATTTCCTAAGACACTTTAAACACCAGAAGTGAGAAGACGTGGTCAAAAAGCAGGCTTGGAGGTCTGAGTAAAATTGTATTTTTTTTTTTGGTTGTTGTTGTAGATGGATATAATATCTTTATTTTATTTATTTATATGTGGTGCTGAGGATTGAACCCAGTGCTTCACACATGCTAGGCAAGTACTGTACCACTGAGCCCCAGCCCCAGCCCCAGCCCTATTTGTAGTTTTATATAAAACAGTGGGAAGGCATAGCAACTGCAGCCAGAATGCCATCAGCCTGTGGTGAGAAACAGCAGCAGCAGATCAGTGTGCATGCACACCTGGAATGTGTGTATGCAGAGGTGTGGGTGCACGTGTGCTCACGTGTGTGAGCCAGTGTGTGAGCTGTACCACTGTGCCCAGGGTCTTTGGTCCTGTGCCTGGAATAAGTTCACTTTGAGGTATTGCCACATTCAGGTAGCTTAGGCTTTAAGTTTAAATAGGAAACAAAGATCATGAAAGTTAATTTGCTTTAATTAAAATTAATTTTACGATCATTTCTTGGCACATCACAAGCTAAATCACCTTCTGAGTGTACAGTCAGCCACTCAGCGAGCTCATGGAGAAAGCCGCACTTGTGCATCCGTTTCCCGCATGCCACATCCTCCTCAGCCAGGCTCTGGCATTTTGTGCCTTGCTGTGGTGCTCAGCAGAGCTCAAGCAGGCCCAGCCCATGGGTGTCCTGCACTGCATGCTTTCCTAATACACAAAAGGAGCAGACATCCTGGAATGGCAGCAGGAGCTGGAGCTGGAGCTGGAGCTGGAGGCAGGTGTACACCTCGCGAGTGCCCCTGTGTGGGTGCTGACTCCAGTCTTTAGCGCACACCCAGTTCCTGCCATAGCCGCCTGCCCTGTCTCCAGATCAGAGCACCTGAGAGTGGCCCATGGGACACATTAGCACAATCTAGCTCATCTTCTCAGCTGCCATGTTCTCACCAGAGGCCTGAGCCTCTATCTACTGCTCCCCCAGCAGGCTGTCGTATGACCGGATCTCAGAGGGATGCTGACCACCAGTCTATGCAGCTTTGAGGCCCTGGGGCTGCATCTCCCATGCAGCAAGAGCCTCGTGCATAGATACTGCGGGAAGGAGGTGAACTTGTATGGCTGGGCAGAGGCTGTTCGCTCAGGTCTGCCCAGTGACAGGGGCCAAGAACTGATGGCTTTCTACCTGATAAAAGAGTCTGGATTTCTGTCACCTCCTCCCGTGGCTTCTTTCTGCCTTCTATGAAAAGAAGCTATGTCACTTGTCCGTTACATATCAAGCAAAGGTGCATTTGCCACAGGGAAGTGGCATGGCAGATGACTGACAGGGTCTGAGAGTCTGCGTCTACCTACAATAAAGGATGAGCAGGTTCCTCTTGCACCCTTCCCTTTCCCTGGGCTTCAGGTCATCCTGGCAGCGGCGCCTCCCTCTGCAGAACCACAGGGTGCTGTGCAGGGCCAGGTCCAACAGTCTCCAGTGGTTGAAAACCCACGTGGGTAACAAAAATTGAAGCCAAAATGTGCAGCGAGGGTCAGTTTCTGTAAGACTTGTGGCACCAGTATATGACTGGCCAGGACAGCTGAGCCAGGCTCCTGAGCAGAGTCCATCCTGGGGCTCAGGCTGGCCCACAGTGCAGTTGGTATGGCTCCTGGAGCAGCTCTGGCCATGTACCTGCCAGGCCCTCATCCTGGGGAAGGCAGAAGAACTTGCTTCCCCCTTGAGTCCCCACGTTCCAGATGTTGAACGTGTTTAAACACTTAAATCGAGCAACAAATATACCACTTACAGTCACTTTTGAAAGAAATAAGAGTTCTGTTCTTCTGAGATGAGTAGAGGTGAATGCTGGAACATGAAGATAATAAGCTCAGGTTATGATACCCAACCTGTTTTCATGCACCTGTGTCACATTTGTTGTAAAACTCACAGAGTTGAAAACCTGGGTCTTAGTGGGCTAAAGATGGAGTTCAGGGGGTGTCCCAGGACAGAGCAGGCATGCTGGCACCCCTCAAGTGGTATGGTGGAGGCAGAAACTTGCAGACTCTGATTTCTTAAGGGTGGCTTCAGTCTGAGCTGAGGAAAAGCGTGGGCTGCGGGCCGAGGAAAGACAGCTCTCACAGCAGTCCAAGGCTGCAGTGACCAGGGACACCCTTGATGGGGAAGGCCACATTCTAAAGCCAGCAGGACCCAGGCATCTACCTTTCCTTTGTCAGTGCATCCAGCCTTATAGCTACCACCACACAGAACATCCTGGAACCCCAGGGGGAGATGCCTCCCCACCTGCCCAGGCCACTGGCTGCACTTGCCTGCTGGACCCTCATGTCAGACCAGTCTTGTGGCACATGGTCCGCACTGGCTCCCTGCCTCTGTTTCTCTAGATGACCATATGCTGCGCACCCATCTTTGCCCCGTGTGAATCACATGCTGTGGGGGCCCCTGGGCAGGCCTCCGTGTGTGCCACTCAGCTCGGTAGCTCCTGTGGGAGCTGTGCACTGAACTGCTTGGGACCCACAAGACCCCACAGATCAGCTCTGAGTTTCACTTCACGTGCCTCTTCTTGTTTCCTGCCCTGTCCGAGGAGAGATACTGCTACTGGGGCTGCCTCCTGCCAGGAGGGAATCATCTGGGGCAGGTTATTAGCGTTATTTGCTATGAAGGCAAAAAGACCCAGAAAAGTGGCTGCTTGGTACTAACCTGGTATAAGGAAAGGCCTCTCACAGGAGCTGAAGCGCTTTGCGGGAAACCCCTCACACAGCAAGTCAGCACGTGGCGGCTGTGCCAGCCCATGTCCACACACTGCTAGCAGGCCCAGCCCAGAACCAGTCACGCTGACTCCTTGCTGGAGGGAACTGAGGTTTCATTTAGAGGGTCAGTCTATTGAGTGATCGCTCTTCTTTGCCTATTGAAAGTTGTGTAGGACCTTTACGGCTGGTTCTGGTGTAGCATTTCTGTGATCTGGGAGCCACCAGGGCTGAAGCCAACGAAGATGCGCAGGAGGATAGGGCCTCGGCCACTGAGGGAGCTGGGTCTGGGTGCTCCCTGTCCAGGAAGCAGAGTTGTGTGCAGTAGAGAGGAGCCGGGCTGCACTCCCCACCCTCTGTGCCTGGCTGTTCTCTGCACAAACCTGGCTCATTCTGCAGACATCTCTTCCTTCCCTGTCTCCCACATTGCTGAGCTCTCCTCCTCTTCCTTGATTTCCTGTAGAAGCCTAATTCAGACGGAAAGTCTTCTCTGCCTGCACCTCCCTGTTTCCCAAGGCACAGGCCTCAGGGTCCAAACACCTCCCCCCCCCACCAAGCCAGCCCAGAGCGGAAGGAGCCTCCAGCACTGTTGCTTCCAGGTGATCTCCGCATCTCCACTGGGTGTAGGGCCAGCCCCCTCACGTGCATCCGGCGCGCATGCCTGAGACGGGCAGGAGGGTTAGCTGCTCATCAGAAGGAGCCAGTGGCTGTGGACACCTCGGCCCTCCCAGCTATCTGCTTCCCTGCCTCCAGCCTCAGTTTACCTCCAGCAGCAGGAGCTGCCGTGGAACTGTGGTTTCTGTACTCCCCTGGGTACAGCGGGAGCCTGGTGGATACAGGCCTGGCCTGCCAGCTGACTACGCAGTCTGAACTGGTCCAGTGCTCATTTCCCACTTTCCCAGCTGCAGAGTTAAGCAGAGGGGACAAGAGCAGACCCCTCCCAGGCAGCAGGGGCACCAAGTAGGGTCTGGCCCCTGAAGGGTGCCCAGCAGGATGATCAGGCTAAGGACTCAGCCTTGCAACTTTGCCTCCTTCCTGCCAGGGCTGGTTCTCAGCCACTTTCTCAGGCAGACTTTGGGGTCATGAAGAGCCCTCCTTTGCTAGAAGTGTGTGGAGGAGGCGGGGTGCCCCTTTGGCACCGCTTGGTTGGATAACTATGGAGTGTCATAGGGAATGTAGACTGTTAATCAGCCCCTGGCCACTACCAGGCAGATGCCAGCAGCATCTGCCCAGCCAGTTGTAACAGTCGCTAGGTGTCCCCTGAGGGCAAAGCCCAGGTAAGTGGTAGCTGCCTGTGTCAGGCTTAGGGTTGGGCTGAGGGTTAGGATGGGGCTGGGCCTGCAGGATCTGGCCTGCCCCTCAGCTGGTGTGATTGTGATGTAATGATACACAGTCTAGGAAAGGATGGTCTCAGGAGTGCCAAGGTCACTAGAGTGCTGGGTCACCTGCTTCCTACAGAGATGAGAGTCCCTGTGGCGCCAGGCAGCCCCAGCGCTCACAAATGGGCAGAGATGGTAACATTGGAAAATAAGATCGCCCTCCCAGAAACATCCAGGGCCACTGGCGGAAAAGGAGAACTCCAGGAGGCCTCCAGCAGCACCTGGGTGAGCATGGACCAGGCTACTCTGCTTGGATTCCTGTGTGGGCGGCACTTGCTCCTCCTGCTGCATGTCCCTGCCTGTTAGCAGCTGTCACCGCCCTTGCCAGCCCTGCTCTGCCAGCAAAAGAACTCCCCAAGCAGGACCTCAGGTGAGCAGGGCTCTGTGCCAGCACTCCACAGCCAGCTGGCTCCACCAGGCCAGACCAGCAAGCCAGGCCTCTGTTCAGCTGTCCCCACCCCACCCCTGCCACCTTCCAGTAGGATGTTTGCTTCTGGGCTGCTCTCTGCAGACACTGAACTTCACTGCTGCCAGAGCCACCGTGAGGTGCTCGTCTCAGACCTGGCTTCCCTGGACAGAGGCAGGCCCCGCTGCAGCAGCTCCAGACAGTACACCACCTGAGCCTTCACGCACCTACAGTAGTTCTTGGACCATTTCATTCCCAACCAGAATGTGAACAACCTGTGGACCAACTTGTCACTGCACTGTCCTGTCCCGTGAGGAGGGGAAGACCTGGTGAGAGCTGGGCAGCCTGAGCCTTGTGCTCCTGCAGGTCTACCCAGAGGCAGGGGGATCTCCAGCCAATCTCCATGTGTGGTCTGAAGGCAGGGCCAGTGGCGGGTCCTGGGGACCCCTTCAGCCTTCTGCTGGCTCAGGGCCATGACCTGCTGATGTGGCTGACACAAGGGCAAGTGTTGCAGTGTGTGGGTGTGTGCTTCAGCTGCCCAGGTGACCCCTCCTTCCCAGCCTTGCTAAGCACTGAGGCTGGCCTCGGGGTGACTCACCTGACTGACTTCAGCTCCTGAGATTACCAAGAGAAAACATTCCCTTCTAGTTAAGACAGAGAGAGAGAGAGAGATGGCCATAGCCACCTTTAGGTCCTTTCTTTGGAGATGCAGTGGGTCCTGCCACCCGGGCTGGCCAGGCAGCATGCCCACCTCCTGGCACTACCCAGAGGAGACTTGGGAGGGAGCAGCGAGTTCCCCTGGGTGCTTCCTGACTGGCTTCCCCTCTCATTCCATACCTCTGCAAAAATGCATGACACAGGGACTTGCCCTCCATGGTTTGCTCTCTCCCTGCAGCTAGGCTCTGCACCTCCTGCTTCTGCCTCCTGGGAAGAAGAGCCGCAACACGAGCCCCCGGGCTGCTTGGTATTGGCGCAATCTGAGGGCGGGAAAGGAGAGGGGACCCACCTGACATCTGCCTTCAGTTCTTGGAAGAGACACTTGCTGTGGCCACATCTCTTCAGCACGGCCCCTCTGGGATACCCACCCCCACACCTGCCCCTGCTGGCACCACCAGACCCTGCGCTGCTGCCATCCTCCATGGATGAGATGCTGTCTAACCTTCTGGTGCTGTGCCGGAGGATGCACCTCCTAACTCCTTGAGGGTCCACTCCCAGCCCCACAGGGACCACAGCACCAGTGCCAGCTCCATTGGGCCATGACTAGGAGACCAGGGCTGGAATGTGTCTTCCCAAGGTGCTGAGGTCAGATGCTTCCCTGGAGCAAAGATGGCCAAAAGGCCAGGCAGGAAGTCTGTGCACCTCTCCCCTGATTAAGAAGCACATGCTGGGCTGGGTTGTGGCTCAGAGGGAGAGCGCTCGCCTACCATGCATGAGGCACTGGGTTCGATGACCAGCAACACATAAAAATAAAATGAAGCTATTGCATCCACCTATTACTAAAAATAAATATTTTTTTTTTTAAAAAGAAGCACATGCACATGCTTTGAAAGTGGGCAGGTTCTCTGCCCAGTTCCTCTTTTCCATCCCTTGTGCTGTGCTCTCTCCTTGTCAGCATGCCTCTCTGTAGCGTGGCGTCCATGTATCTCCAGGAGCCTGGCTTGTCTGCCTGCCTGGCTTTCTCTCGCATGGTGGCTTCTGTGGCTCCTTGCTTGCCTGCTGTGTGTTGCTGCCCCCACAGGCCCTCAGCATGGAGCCAGCCAGGATGTCCTCCTCTGAAGGCCACCTCCTCCAGAACTGCCAGCCTCAGATCATTCAACAAATGGCAGGGCATTTGCCTAGCATGGCTGTGGTCGGCTCACATCTGGGTTCCGGAGCGTGGGGTGCTGCCTGAAAGACCTCACAGAGGCTGCAGACACCAACCCTTCTTCTAGGAAGGGGCTGCCCAGAGGCCTGGTGAGGGCCTGCACTGCCGGAGGGTGGATGTTTGGCATGGCCAGGTGCCCACCCACAGGAACAAAGCAGCACAGAAGTGCTGTGGACAGTGGAGGGCAGCTGTGCCCACAGGAAGCGGGAAGTTGGCAGAGGTGACAGTGCGCGGGGCACTACGGCGTGGGTCCCAGGTTCCTGCATTAAAGCCCCAGCCCCAGTGGCTGTGCAGGAGGCAGTGAAGGACAGTGCAGGAAGCCCATGCCACAGGATAGCAGAGCTGGCCCCATCCCACCCTGCCCCACAAGGACACGGCAAGGAGGCTAGAAGGTCCTGGGCCAGAGAGCCTAGACCAGCCTCGATGCCAGCTCCAGTGCCTGAGCCACACAGCTGCTCTGATCTGGGGTGGTGGCCAAGCTGCCCGACGCTGGCAGCTCAACTGGCCACAGCACAGTTGTTGGGTGCTGCTGCCTCTGGGGCCATGTGCAAGAGCTCTCCGGGCCCCCAGCAGTCTGGAACACTACCCTGGACTGTAGGGAACTGGCAGGGTACCACACACCTCTGTTTTATTTGATCCAGTCTGCCTGCCGGTCCTCTCTCAGTGCCGGGCAGAGGGCCTGGCCTGTGTCCGGCACCTAAGGTTCCTGGAGAGACCAATGCTGGAAAGCTCGGCAAGTGTTTTGAAAAGCGGTTTGCCTTGGGAAGAGGATGGACCGCTAGGGCTTCCTGCTGTGTCCCTCAGTGCAGGAGTCAGGGCCTGGTCCCCGCCATCATCTTGCAGCCTCCAGCCCCAGTTCCCCCATCAGGGGAAGGTGATGGCTTCAAGGGTTGTGAAGACCAGGAAGAAGTGGATGGGCAGCCCTCAGAGATCTTCTGGATGGCAAGAGGGCAGAAACAGATGCTGCTTTTCTGTTAAATGAGTTTCTTCAAACAACGGCTCTTTTCTGAATGGGGTGTCCCAACGTGGACCCTCACTCTGCTAACCAAAGTCCCTGGCATCCAGCCGCAGACCAGTCCTTCTGCCCACGATCACCACTTGCCCATGGGTTGTGGGGGCAGAGCTTGGAGATAATAGGATTGGCTGTGAACCTGCCAGAGTGTGAGAGCTGAGGGTGCCAGGCACAGGCCTGGAGTTCTGCAGGAGTCTCACAGGGTGGTGTGGCTCCAAGTGTCACAGCCAGACTCAGAAACGGCAACCAGTTCCCCACAGCTGACAGGCTCCACCCAGTAGGCAGTGGCTCTGGACTTGACCCAGCCAGGGTCTTTTTCCTGTCCTCTGAGGTCTTTTTGCTGTTGTTGATGGTGGTGGGTGTTTTGTTTTTTGGTGGTTTTTTTTTTTCCAGGTCTGGGGATTGAACCCAGGGCCTCATGATGCCAGGCAAGTGCTATACCACTGAGTACATGTGGCATCAGTACCTGCTCCTGACCAGGGAACTGAATCTCCTTTGTCAGTTTGGATACCGCCCCAGGACTGCGCATAAGGCTTCCAAGCATCAGTAGCTGGAAAATTTGAAAGCCTCAGGAGGGAGCTGTGGCCGCCTCCACATGATCTTTGGTTAGCAGAGGGAGTGTCCACGTTGGGACACCCCATTCAGAAAAGAGCCGTTGTTTGAAGAGACCCATTTAACAGAAAAGCAGCATCTATTCCTGCCCTCTTGCCATCCAGGTGGGGTCCCTGGGGTCTGACCACCCTTCCTGTAACTGTGGCCTTTCCAAGGAGGCCACGACCCTGCCCCCAATGGCCCTTCATCATTTCTACTCCTGCATGATAGATGTTTCCAGGCCAGAGCAGCACAGTTCCTAGTAGGTATCACACTTGCAGGAAGCTGGGGAGACTGGGAGCTGGGCGTGATAGTGCCTGGTTTCTCGGAGCAGGACTTCCTGTGTTGGTAGTGAGTGGAAGCCTCGTGTGGTAGCATCATGCTGGTTCCAGGCAACTTCTGTTGGTGCCTGGCGTTCAGGTGGGACCACTCCCCATGATGGACAGGTGCACAGGAGTACTTGGTTTCTGTTTTTATAAGCCAGGCAGCAATTGCTGCTGTTGCTTAGAAATACACAGGAATACCACTTGGGATTAGGCAGTGATTTCTTAAATACAACACCAAAAGCTCAAGCAACAAAAGAAAAAACAGGATCAAAATCACAATTTAAAACTTCTGTGTTTCAAAGGACATGATCAAGAAAGTAAACAGATATCTTACAGATTGGAAGAAAACATTTCCAAAGTATGTACCTTCTCAGGGACTTGGGTCTAGAATGTGTAACTATTCTCATGTCAGCAGTAAAAAGACAGAAAATCCAGTTGGAAATGGGTGAAGAACCCGAATAGACATTTGTCCAGAGAAGGCAACAAATAGCCAACAAGCACATGAAAAGATGTTGGACATCACTGGTCTTGATGGAAACAAACCCACAGACAGCTGTAGTCAGACAAAGGAGAGCCAGAGTTGAAAACATGGAGAGGAACTTGCAGGCCCCACACACACTGCTGGAGAGATGTGAAGTGTTGCATCCACTGTGGGAAATAGCATAGCTGTCCCTGAAAAGCCGAACAGGGCTGAGGCGTGGCTCAGTGGTAAAAGCATGTGCGAGGCATGTATGCGGCCCTGGGCTCAGTCTTCCACACCATACACAGTTAAACACGGAGCTACCACATGACCATAAAGCTGAGGCACACATATGTTTGTAGCCTCATTATTCACAATAGGAAAAGGCATAAAGAACCCATATGAGCACCAATGGCTGAGATAATGAGCAAATGAAGGTTATCTGCACAAATATTATTCAGCCATAAAAGGAAATGAAGACAGGCGCAGTGGCCACACCTATCATTAGGCAACTCAGAAGGCTGAGGCAGGAAGATTGCAAATTAGAGACCAGCCTCAGCAACTTAATGAGGCCCTGTCTCAATAAAAAATAAAAAGGACTGGGGATATAGCTCAGTGGTAGAGTGCCCTGAGTTCAGTCCCCAGTACCAGGAAAAATGAAAAGAGGAAGGACTTGAATGTGAAGGAAGCTCATGAGAACCCTGGACTGTGGAAGCTCATGGGACTTAGAAGCCAGTTGGAAACTCCCATGCCCCCTGGTGCTGTTAACACAGTGTCCAGAGCAGGAATCCGGAGACCGCAGCCAACAGGAAGCTGCGATGGGGAGAAGGGCATTGGGAGGCACAGGTCCATTTTGGGGGGCGATTAAAAAGGTCTTGTAGTTAGATGAAGGCTCCACAGCAAACCAAAACCACTGAACTGTGGGCCTTAAAAAGAGAGAAAATGGTGAATTTTATGTAAATTTTATCTAAAAGAAATTTAAACCAAATGCACATGGAGCCAGTGTGGCTAGTGATGGAGCAGCGGGTGTTATGGCCTCCTGCGCAGCCTGGGGCCGGGCAGACACCTGCTGCCGCTCCTCACTGGGCCCTGGGTCCTTCCTTGCCGCGTGACCTTTCCTGGGAGCCTCTCTGTAGAGATGCTTCTTTGAAGAGGTGGCCTGGAATTGTTGGAGGGGACACCAGAAGGCCAGTTGCCTGGGACTGCTGGGGCAGCATTTTCCATAGTGAAAGCAGATGGTTTGGGCTGTTTTTGTTTGTATTTGTTTTGGTTTTGTGGTGCTGGGGATGCAGCCAGGGCTTGCGCCTGCTAGGCCAGAACTCGGGCTGAACTGCACCAGGTCAGGACTTGGTACACATTTTCAAGACAGGGAAATAATGAAGAGGTAGGGCCAGTGCTTCCAGGGAAGGCTTGTGCTGTCCTGCCAGCCCCTCTCCTGCCTCTGCACCCTGTTGGGTCAGAACCAGCCCCTGCCCACCCTCAGGACTCCATATCAAGTGCACATACTGCACCACTGTGCCCAGACACAGGACCCCAGAGGAGCTGAGGTTGGTTCACTCCTGGGTTCTGTTTTCCTGTATTAGTGGGAATAAAACATTGCTTTAAAGTTACAGAAAAGGACTGAGATATATAGATACAGTTGGTAGAGTGCTTGCCTTGCATGCACAAGGCCCTGGGTTCAATCCCCAGCACCACACACCCACACACAAAAAAAATAAAAAATAAAAAAAGTTACAGAAAAGACTACTTGGATGAGAATGAGGACCTGGTGTGTGGGGTGTTTTCTTCTGTTGGCAGAAATCCTGTAACACACTCAGCTCTCAGCCCCCTGGAATCTCCCTTAAGGGGAATGTACCTGGGGAACATGGGCCATGGGGATCTCCTTGGTGAGCTTCTGCCCAGCATGCTGCACGCAGCCCTCCTGTCGCAGGGACAGTGTGCTCAATGCTCAGCAGCCCCGAACACTGCCAGCAGCACCCCTGGGTTGGGGTGGGGCAGAGAGAGGAGAAGAGTCCTAGTGTCAGGATGCTGACACGGGGGTCCTGCGGCTCCTTCCTGTGTGCACATCTTGTTTTTCAGCTTCCGTGGCAGACTTAGATGTTGACGTTTCTCTTGTTCTTAGAGCAGAATCTGGTGCCAACTTGTTTTGCTTCGCGTTGTTGTTCTCAGACTGCAGCCTGGGCCTGTGCTGGCACCCAGCTGTGGGGAGGAGGGCTGGTCAGTACCTGGGGCTGGGGCTGGAGAATGTGCATGTGAGCCTGCACCCCACAGCTGCACTCACATGTGGCATGCCATCTGATGTCCCCAAGAAGATGAGAAGCACATTCTCTTCTTGCTTTCTCCTCCTGTCTTCCTTTCCTCTTTTAAAATTTGGCTTGCACTTAAACAATGGCCACCTGCTCCTGAGCAGGGAAGGCTGCTGCTTGTACTGTCCAGGGGCTATGAGGTGGGATGCCCTGTGCCAGACACTGAGGTCCCATTGCCCACTTCTCTTCATGGTGTTGAAGTCAGGACCTGATGCCAAGAGGGAGATGTGCCCTCACTAGGTGGAGAAAAACTGGATCAGCAACTGTAGGACAGGTAAGTCAGAGGAGTCAGAAAGGTCCAGAGTCAGGGGCCTTGTCTCGCACATCTGCACCAGGTCAGGCACCAGGGTCTGAGCCGTTCTCTAGCCTCTTGCCACCGAAGGGATCAAGACAGTATCTCCATGCCTGTTTCTGCATCCGTCTGGTGCCTCCATGTTCAGCACCCACAGAATGAAATGGAAGGTGAGGTAGCGGGGCTGGCGCTCTCCTCTGCCCTGCTTCTCACTGCCGTGGCTACGGCAAAGGCTATTGGCACGGTTGGCAGGCAGGCCCAGCAACAAGCAAGGCTGGCAGGGAGGCAGCCACCTGCCACCCTCACATCCTGACAAGAAACCACTCTGATAGGGTCACCTGGGGCCGAGACGCCAGGGTTCGCACTCCCTTGCACAAAGCCTGGCCTGGACATGGCTCATGAAGAACAAAGGTCCTGCACTATTCAGGGACTGGAGTGGCTTTCCTGGAGGCATACGAAAGACAGCTCCTGAAACTGCTGGTGCTCATAGGTCCTCTAACCCACTTTTGTTTTTGTGGTTGAGGATGAGTAGGGCCCCAGCATACTTCCAGACTGCTGAGGGCAGGTGCCATGGACCAGATGCACTGAGTTCTGATGAAAGCGTCCCTTTGGGACCCCCTGTGTCACCACTGTGAGATCCAAGGTGAGATGGAACCAATGTCCAGCAACAAGGGATGACTAGAGTATCTCCAGCAGGACACTACTGGGCCCACACTCCCAACCTTCATTACGGACAGGAGCCCAGACGTGCTACAGGGACACACAGACCTACCAGGGTTGACAAGATGGCACAAGCATGTGTCATTTCCCAAAGAATCGTTCTGCTTAAAACCCGCCTCCAGGGAGAGCTGAGGAGGAGGAGGCACTGCTCCCAGAGGGCCGCACAGTATGCCTGAGGACATCCCTGCACCCCTCCATGGGCATGGCAAGGTGGCTGTGGCGCAACTCCCAGACAAGGCAGGGTCGTAGTCTGCTCTGCCTCCAGCCAGGGTCGCCCAGGTGCCCTCTGCACTCGAGGACAGACTCAACACCAGAGCCCTTCCCTGCACTTCTTCAGCACAGACGTTCAGTTCCTTGATCCCAAGAGATGTGGGGCATGGCTGCAGCAGCCAAGACCCAGCTTTCTAGGGAGGTGCCCTATGCAGGGCATCCTCTGCTGGCCATCCTGGTTTCGTAGCATGAGCTACAACAAAAATCAGCCAAGGCTGATTTCACTCACTATTTTGGGCAAAGGTCCCCAGGGTACAGGGCACATCGTACCTGCCTGGGCAGTGTCTGCCTGGCTAGGCTCCTGCTCCTAGTGGGCAGTGTGGTTGGCATGTTTTTCTCTGGGGTGGGGACACCAGGGAGCCAGTTGCCCCCACAGGGAGCTCAGCAGAGCGGGGAGAGAAAGACACAGGTATAGGGGACAGATGGCAGTCCTTGCTCCACCCACAGCCGGGCTGGGCAGGAGCAGAGCTCCCAGGGCCTGCATCCTGCTGGGAGCCTCCCATCTGCTGAGAAATGGCCTGTCCAAACAGGAGGTACTCCAGCGAGTCCAGTTTCTCTGACTGACGCAACTGAGGGCCCAGGGCGGCAGAGGCCACAGCTGTCAGGTGAGGGTGCACCCAGTGCTTGAGGAAAGAGGGTGCTACTGGGTCTGCTGAGCTGCCAAGGCCTGGCCAGCCAGGCTTCATGGTGCAGCCATGGGGTGGCTCCCCTTACCCTACCAGAGATCATAAATGGCACCAAGGAACCAGCCTCCAGTTTTCCATCCAGATGTGGCATGATTTGAAATGGAACCTTGGTGCACATTCTGATCCTCATCTGGATGCCTGATGGGAAAATGAAAAAGGGCTTTTCCACCAGAGTGGCCAGGCCCTGCCCTGCGCGTGCCTCAGGCAGGTACTCAGGAGTGAGCAGGGCCTCCTAGAGTGGGCCGGTCCCTATGGTGGACCTGTCCTGGTTCCCTCCCTGTGCCAGGTCGTTAGCTCTGCCCCCCAAACCTCCAGGTTTGACAAGCTCCCCAGCCTTTCTTGCAGGAGAGCAGCCCAGCTCCGGATCAGGAGTGGGTTTCATCCATGTCAGGCTCAAACATGAAATGAGGAAATATTTCATAGAAATTCTCTAGTTTGAAAACCTGTAGCCAGCTGGGCATAACGGCACACACCTGTAATCCCAGCGGCTCAGGAGGCGGAGGCAGGAGGATTGCAAGTTCAAAGCCAGCCTTAGCAATTTAGTGAGGCTCTAAGGAACTCAGCGAGACCCTGTCTCAAAATAAAATATAAAAAAGGACTGGGGGACCTGGAGTTGTGATTCAGTGGTATTTGTGAGGCACTGGATTCAATCTTCAGCACCATATAAAAATAAATAAATAGAAAAATAAACAAAATATTTTATTAAAAGGGGTAGGGCTGGGGATGTGGCTCAGTGGTTAAGCGCCTCTGGGTTCAGTCCTCACTACAAAAAAAAAAAAAAAAGAGTAAAAGAAAGACCTGTAACCACAGGAGATTTATAGCCCAGGCTTCTCCTCCCCACTTTTTGGGGGATATCCTGAAATAGAAGTGAGAAAATAAAATGTAATCTGAGTGGAAACAGACATGGGGAGAGCTGTCCCTAAAGGAAGAAGCTGTTCCCATTGCTCACTTTGTGGAAAATACAGATTTAGCACATTCTTGACTGAGAAGCTGTGACAATTTAGCTCTCATGAAAAGGTATTTCAGGAACCAAAGATGGAATTTTAGGAATGGGGCATTTTTCAGAACACATTCTAAGATCGCTTGAGATTTTTGACTAAGGAAGTTCATATGTGGTGGGTAATGTTTAAAGAACAAGGGGAACAGTGCCTGCTGAGACCCCACACAGGCCCTGGCAGGTGCCCCAGGCTGGGCTGTCCTGCTGCAGATAGGCAGGGCTCCCTGGCCACAGTCGGAGCCACACATGCCCTTGGCCCTAGCTGCTGGGAAAGAGGTCCAGGCGAAACCAGGCCAGGTCTCAGGGCTTCTGCCCAAGCTCCCCCAGAGCCTTCTCCCAGGACCCCCGAGTTCTTCAGTAGCTTGGGAAGAACCAGAGTCATACACACCCCTTCCTCCCTGTGGGGCATCTGCTCATTTCCCCACCAAGCAGCCCACACTTTCACTTCCTGCTTAGAGACTTTCCCTTCCACTGACACAGCTGACTGCCAGTGGTAGACATACTCCTTGGTTCACTATTACCTTATTACTCAGGATAAGTCCATGAACTCAGAGCATAGCCCCTCTGAGAGCATCAGCATAGCCCCAGACTTGGGCTCAGAACCTGTATCCCAGGACAGGGCTCAGTGCATCCCTTACTGGGGCTCAGAATGCACACCCTGGACCAGGGCTCAGAACCCACACCTGTCTCAATGCTCAGTGAGAAGCACCCAGTGTGAGAGTGCGCATCCTGTTCCTTGAAACTCTGCTGCACACACTGCTACTGGATTCATCCTGCAGGGTCCTGCTTCTCCCTTCACGTCTCCCAGAGGAGCAGTGTAGTCTCAGCATCAAAGCTGAGCCACCATCTCCTAGAGGGGCATCTGCCAGGGCTGGAGGTGGTAAGTGGGGCAGGCCTGGAGGTCTCGGGGCTTCTGCCGAAGCTCCCCCAGAGCCTTCTCCCAGGACCCCTGAGTTCTGCGAAGGCAGGGAAGAGTCCTGATGCCCATACTATTCTTGCCCTTGCTACAGGCTCCACACAGCACCCACCTCCCCTCAGGACATGGGGCCCCTGGATGCCCACCCACACCCCATATGCATCTGTAGGAAACCAGTGGCAAGCAGCTGCCCCCTGATGCCCTGCAGAGCTGCACCCTGCTCCTAGCCCCTGCAGGCCCAAGTGCCACAAGTCTGTGTGATGCAGAGGACTGCAGTGGGGCCCACTGTCATTCTTCATTTTCATTGCTTTGATTGACATGTCTGCTCGTCATTGTTAGCTCTCATTGCTTTGATTGATGTGTTTTGCACTACAAAGTTAACATCTGGGCCCTAAAGAACATGGCTGGCTTTTTTGCACCTTGAGATTTGCTAAAACTCCCTGTGCAGTTAAATAAGTCTCTGGTCAAGGCCAGAGGAGTCAGCAGTGGATGTTAGCAATAAAGGCCAAAGGTTAGGGACTCAGATTCATGGGGTCTTAGAGCTTATGAAGGAGGCAGCTGTGGTATAGAGGAGGGACCTTGAGTCTGACCACTCCCTCCAGCCTCACCCACTCCTGAGGGAGCCTGAAGAGTGCAGCTCCTTCCACATGGTCTCTAGGTAAGCCCTGGCACCATCAGCCAGGTTCCAGCTCTACACACTCTTCTTGTCCATGTCCAGGGAACATAAATGGACCCCAAACCTAGAGGATGCTTGGAGACCATCTACTAAAACTAAACTGCATAAACCCTTTGGCATAGCAAAAAATAACCTGGGAGTTTGCCCTGCAGACACTCGCTTCTCAGTAAAGGCAGCCCACATGCCTAGAGAACAGAGTACCACTGCATGCCACAGCAGGCACATCACTGGTTAGCAGCTCCACGAGGGGGTTCTGAAGTCCGTGCTTCTCACTTGCCCTGCCAGTTCAGACACTGATGCCAAGGCAGACCACAGAGATCATGGGGATAGGCAGAGACTGACACATTCTCAGTGACCAAGAAGCATGGTCTAAGGGGCCAAGGCTCCTTCAGTAGCTCAGCATTACTGGAGAAGGGTGAGAGACTACTGAGAAGCTAGAAGCCAAGAACAGGCCAGAGCCCCAGATGCATAGCCAAGCGGAGGAGCAGCAGTCCTGCAGACACTGCTCCCTGCAGCCCTGCCTCAGAGGGAGACAAGTACTTGTGTGTGTGTGTGTGTGTGTGTGTTGCTGGTGATTGAACCCAGGGCCTTGTGCATGCTAGGCAAGCTACCAAGTGAGCTATATTCCCAGCCCAACAAGAACTTTTTGAGTCACTAACAAAATGTACCCATTATTTGACTAGGCCCTTGATAAGAGATTGAGAGCACCAGTTTGTGAGAATAAATTCCATTCATTAGAGCAAAATCAGAATCTGGAGCCTTGAGGACTGGCTTTGGTCTTTGTCAGAAACTTCAAGCCCCCAGCCTCTGCTCAGCCCTGGCTGCTCTGTGCACAGTGCTCCCCTTTCTGCATGCTGTGGCTCAGGTCCTGGCCCCTTGGCTTCTAGGAGACCACAGTGGCTGCCACTGAAAGCTGTGCTGTGAGGTGGCTTGAGCTCCTCCCACAGCTCAGCTCCGGTGGAGGTGGCAGCAGCAGACTGTGTGTTGCAGGAAGATGGGCCTGGCCAAGGGAACAAGGCCCAGCCAGCCACAGGTGGCTGCTGTGGAACCCGCCCTCTCTGTGCCTCACACCTCTGCACACTGGCCGAAGGAGTGGGCACTGCTCCCAGGCACAGCCTCAGCAGGACGGCCTCAGGTGTCTCACAGTGCGCCCACCCAGGGCCACCACTCTTGTCATTGCCATCTGGTGCCCGTGGTCTGAGAGCCTCTCTCAGCCCTGGGCTGCACGGCTGAGTGCTTCTTTGTGCACTTGGCCTTCTGGAACCTCTAGCAGGTGGGGAGCAGCTAAGGATGGGGTTTGGCTGCAGCAGGCTCTGGTTCCCGGGAGCCTGGCAATGAGCTAGTTCTGCTGGCGGCTACCAGAGGACTCCTGCCCACCACCCTCTGCACCTGCTCTCCTCCCTTCTTTTGTTTTGCCTGACTTTCCTGCCCATGATGCCCAGGGCTTATTTCCTTTTACTCCGTCAGTCTTCTGTCTTCGCAGCCCCTGAGTGAGAATAGCCAAGATTCGCTGAGGCTGTGGACAGACATCCTGGGCTGCTGTGAGCTAGCTGCCCCTCAGTGCCCGGTGTGACTGGAGCTGGGTCTGAGG
The DNA here is from genome assembly GCF_052094955.1 of Ictidomys tridecemlineatus. Classification (NCBI taxonomy): domain Eukaryota; kingdom Metazoa; phylum Chordata; class Mammalia; order Rodentia; family Sciuridae; genus Ictidomys; species Ictidomys tridecemlineatus. The sequence continues at coordinate 214,760 of NC_135489.1, forward strand.
AACAAGCGGCTTTGAAGAGAGGGGTGTGAGGAGGAGAGGTCCTGGCCAGGACCGCTCACCAGCAAGGACAGAGAGGCCCCCTAGTCCATGCAGAGTCGGCCACCGTGAGGTGCCGACCCCAGGGAGCCAGTACAGAGAACCACGTGTATATCAAGGGTTCCGTGGGAGGGAGCCCTCCATCTGGGCCCAGAAGCTTGTGTCAAAACTAAGAGGCTTAACATAAATGTGAAGTGTCGTGGGTGTTTTCTCCGACATAGGGAGATGGCCCTCTTCGGGATTCCAGCCACCAGCTGGCTGCCCTTCATCTTCTTCCAACTTTCAGAACCTTTAGACTAAGCCCTTGGCACCCTCTGCCCAGTGAGGTCAGTCCGCTGTCTTACTCTGCCATGGTCTTCCATCAGGGCAGCAGCAGTGCCCCGTCTGGCCACGCGCCATGAATGGGCAGAACTGAGTCCGGAGGACACCTTCCATCAGGCTGAGCTGCCTGTGGTGCCAAGGTGCAAGGAGAGGGACCGTGGTGTGGGGGTGGAGCTATCCTGGGACCCGCGAAGCAGCCAGTTCTCTGCCTTGCAGTTGGAATTGGAAGTGTGACAAAAGGTGGATCATCTGCAGGGACCCATCTGGGTGTCATGGAGGACACACAGTCCTGCACTGGAAGCGCATGTCCCAGGCCCTGCTGGCCCTGGCCCTGCTAAGGCCCTCAACCGGCCACAGCACCCCCGTCGCCCATCACTGGGTTTGGTGGCCAGGCAGGCCAGGTGCCTCTGTTTCAGGGAGGCGACTGCACCTGTGCTGACCTCAGGTGTGCCTGGGCCTCAGCCTGGATGGGCAGGCGTGGTGAAGTGACCCCTCAGTCTTGCCCATGTGTCTGTGCTTGAGGACCCTCATAGCAGTTCTGCCAGGGCTTGGGAACTAGCAGGGAGTGTGAAGGTAGCTGGGAGGTCTGGGGCTGGGGCTCAGGGGTAGAGCGCTTGCCTAGCATACGCTTGGAAACAGCTGGTCTGCTGTAGGGGTGGGGCCTGCAGCCTGCGGTTCAGGCTGTGCTGGTGAGCTTTGCCAACTGCCGTGTGCCATGCTTCTCACTGTTCTATCTCTGGGATGTTTCAGAAGAGGCCGACCACTACAGCTTCGGGGCTGGCACCCTATCCAGGAAGAAGAAGGTGCTGGTGACCCTGAGGGAGGAGGGTCTCCGCCGTCGGGCCCACCTCGACATCAGCCTGCCCCATGACTTTCGGCCTGTGTCCTCCATCATCGACGTGGACATCCTCCCCGAGACGCACCGCCGCGTGAGGCTGTACAGACATGGCTGCGAAAAGCCTCTGGGCTTCTACATCCGCGACGGCACCAGCGTCCGGGTCACCCCCCATGGGCTGGAGAAGGTTCCAGGCATCTTCATTTCCCGCATGGTCCCGGGGGGCCTTGCAGAGAGCACTGGACTGCTGGCTGTGAATGACGAAGTCCTGGAGGTAAACGGGATTGAGGTGGCGGGGAAGACGCTGGACCAGGTCACAGACATGATGATCGCCAACAGCCACAACCTCATCGTCACTGTCAAGCCCGCCAACCAGAGGAACAATGTCGTCCGCAGCAGCCGCACGTCCGGCAGCTCTGGCCAGTCCACAGACAGCGCTGCCAGCCACCACAGCCTGCCAGTGGCCCACGTGCTACAGAACTTCCACCCCGATGAGATGGAGAGTGACGAGGAAGCTGACATCGTCATTGAGGGCACCTTAGAGCCTCAGAGTGTCTCCAAGATGCAGGGCACACCTTCAGGCAGCCTGTCTCGGGCCAATGGCAGCAGCCTCGCCCACAGGCTGCAGCGGGACCTGGCGCTGCACAACCCGGGGCGGGAGAGCCACGGCAGCATCCACAGACTTCTCTGCTCCCTGAAGGCGGACCCCCGCCACAGCCTGGTCCTGCCGCAAGGCGGGGTGGAGGAGCATGGGCCAGCCGTCACACTATAGGCCCAGAGGCTGGGTGAGGCCAGTGCTGCCTGTCCCAACAGGAATATGCTAAAAATGTATGCCAACTTAAAATGAGGACAGCTTGTGTCCCTTCCTCCTTGGTCACGGGTGTAGCCCTCTTCTCTGTGTCAGCTCGGCACTATTTTATAGAATTTTGCCCCACAACTTAACAGACACAGGCACACCCCAGGCCAGGCCCCCGTGCAGGTTCCAGCCCTCTGAAAGATCTGAATACAGAAATAATTAGTTTTTAAATTTCAAAAGTACTTCATTTTTTTTAAAGTAAGCTTTTGAAGTTCATGTGTTTTAACTCAGCTCACGTGAAGATGCCCTTAATGCTGCGTGGTTTCTGCTGACCTGCACAAGACTTCCCCAAGAGGACCGAGGGGCCAGGCCTGTGCCAGGTCCAGCAGCAGCATGCACACCAGTCCAGACCCCCACGGGCAGGTGGGTCCCTACAGCAGTAGGCACCACCGTCTCAGGAAGCAGAGTGAAGGTGAGGCAGGCACTGCCAGAGGTGACTGCGAGCTGCGTGCTCCCAACTTGTCCTTCGGGGAGGTTTCCGAGTGTTTCCTGCAGAGGTGGTGGACAAGGGGCCTCAGGCAGAGTTATCTCTGCCCCCACAGCAGCCAGCTCTTCCTGTCAGTTGATGAGCACATACTGACCTCCATTCCTAACGTCATGGTCAGAGGCAGGGGTTCTCTTGCTTTTGAGTCATATGAACATAATGGTTTTAACAAATATTAAATTCATTGTCACTTTCCTTTAAACTTTTAGAAGTTTATTCATGTTTGAGTCAATTAAATTTTATATGAAGTATGTCTTCAGCTTAAATCCAATGTCAGGGAGAAAACATTACATTTATGCTTTGAGAACAAACTTTGGCCAAATGAGTCTCCTGCAAACAAAGAGTATTTTCCAGGTTTTCTCAGCATGAATTCCACTGCTGCTTTCTGCATGATCCAGCACCACCTGCTGGCCATCAGCAGAACCGTCTTGATCTGTTAAGATCAGAGGGATTTGGTGCAGCCCAGCTGCATTAATTAAGTGAAAAGAAACTTATTTTCCCTTTGAAACTATTTCTTGGGCAGAGTAGCCTTTTCCGAGTAGCTTCCTCCGTGTGTCTGAGTTTCTCATTTTGTACAAGGGGCCACCGCACATCTCCAGAGTATAGGACAGAGTGAGACACCACTGGGCGGGGATCCAGCCCCCAGGACGCATGGAGCTGCCACAGGAGAGGTGCTGGCCAGTGAGACAAGCCATGGAGCCACGGGAATGCCCAGGACGATCACCAATATGAGGTTTTTCACCGGGTCTCTGCTGGTATTAGTGTCCGTGGAATAACTGGGCCCACTACCAAGAAGGGAAGTTGTATTTCTAACCATGCATTAAATTGTTATGCAAATGTGAATCCATGTTTTAAAGAGAACAAGGCTTACTCAGTGTGTAAGCTTTGTGCCTGTTGCTGGTAACTGCAGGGATCACAGGCTGCTTGGAGGAGCTGTGAGAGTGTATTTTTCTACCCGGGTCTATACTTCTGCAATTTGTTTCTTAAAAGAAAAGCAACAAAACCATGTCACTATATATTAAAGATTTTTTGTTTGTTTGTTTTATATATCAGAGAATAAATATTTTGCCTTTGAGTTAGCAAAACGTGTAACCAGTATGTCTCTTGTGTGCTGAGAGCGGACTGCTGGTGTCGAGTGCTGCCCTGCTGGTCTCTTCATTGGGGTCCCCACATCCTCCGCAAGGCAGAGCCATGCTTCCCACCGTGCAAATGAGAACCCGGACTGTGCTCAGGGTTCCAGGAGGAGCAACTCTGTATTCAGCAGTGCTCCTAAACTACCTGTTGTAGTTTCTCCAGCCTGCGCTCCTCTCGAGACAGAGAGGGCTCAGGGGGCTTGCCAGACGTCCTCCACCGAGGTTCCGGCTTCTTCACCTCAGGAAGGGACCTACCAGACCCACCCTGGGTGTGCTCTCTTCCCTGGGTAACTGTTAGATGTTTTGAGGGAGATGCCTGGAGGGTCCTTCACAATTCTGGTAAATGCAAGGAATTCTTCACTTACTTACATCAATATAAACGCACGGGCTCCTGTTTTACTCAGTGGTTACAATCTATTACCTTCATTGTTTATTTTTATGTCAAAAAGGCTGACTAGTGGGTGTCTCCAGGCCTCTGTGTATGCTCACACTCAGTCCCACCGATCTCAGAGTGTATTCTGATCCATCTTGCAATCACCTCCTCTCCAGGGAGTGCTGGTGCCACCAAGGAGAACAGCCATCAGAGAGAAGATGAGCCTCCAGATGTGCTCCCCATTCCTGGGATGTGCCGGGGCAGCCCTGGGCATTGCCAGCAAGAGTGCCCTGCAGCCTACACCAACAAGTACATGCACGTACAGGAAGAATGGTCCCCAAGCCTTCCCAGGGGGCAGCCCTGGGGACGGACAGGGACACACACACACACACACACACACACACACACACACACGCACGCAGGAAGTCAGTCCCAGGCTTGAGTGGCTCACCCTCCTGCACTCCAGAAGGGCCTGTGTTCCCTTGGCCATCTCCGGGCTGCCCTCAGGAACACGCTCACTGACCAGCATCACACCCTTCGGCCCAATAGTCTGCTAGACGATGTAACTGATGGTGAACCCTACTTTATTCTGGAGCTCTGAAGCCCCATGTGCACATGCGGGATGACCCCAGTAAGTATGCGGACTCAGGCTCAGCAAGCGCCCTGGTGACCATGCCTCACTCAGCCACAGCATCTGCCACACCCAGGAGAGGCTGCCCATCTGGCACCTTCTCCCTGGTGGATGCTCTCTGTAGCCTCTCACTGGAAAAAAGGCAGCTGCAAGTGAAAGCCACTTCCAAGTCCTTCAGCTGTCCCCAGCCTGGGTGCTCTGACAAGCCTTGTTGTTGTCCTCACCCAGGCACATGTGCCCACCTCTGCCGTCAGCATCCCGATGCCTTCATTCCCATCTCCTCATCTACAAGTGTCATGGTTCTGACAAGAGTCCCCCAGAGGCTCCTGTTAATGCAGGAATGTCCAGAGGGGAAGGGATTGGACTGAGAGCTGGAACCTAACTAGTCCTAGTTTGAGTGGACTGACTGGGTGGTGACTGTAGGCAGGTGGAGTGTGCCTTGGGAGGCTTCATCCCCTACCTTCCTGGACGGTACAAATGGAGCAGTGCTCCTCTGCCACGCCTTCCGCCATGATGTCCTGCCTGGCCATGGGCCCAGAGCCATGGAGTCGCCCACCATGGGAACTGTGAGCCAAGTGGTCTTGTCAGGTGTTTGGGTCATGGTGAAGCAAAGTCCACTGACACAGCGAGAAACCTGCTTCTGCTGTTCCTGATATATTAGCCCATCAGCCCCCTGCACGCTACCATTCTCCTCCCCGTCTCCAGGCCAACAGCCCTGCGTGGGCCCCTGCAACACCTCTGGAGCTCCACACTTCATTCATGGTCCTTCTCAGCTCGGCCTTCTGCCAGCTGTGCTCTGCCTCAATACAGGACTGAGCGGAAGGAAAGAGGAAGAGAGCAGGAGGAAGGCTCCTAACACTCCAGAGACTGACTGCCAAGGTGCTTTTCATCCAATTTGCTTATTCAACAAGATTTCTCAAGAACCTCTCGCCTAATTGGCCTAACTGATCTTTGCTACTACCTGGCACTCCTGAATGGGGGGGCACTGCCCAGAAGCAGCAGCCAGAGCTGCCTGGTGCTGCCGCCAGCCTGAAACGGGCACGTCGCCAGTACCCAGCCCCCACCAAGAATTCAGCTCTCTTCCCCAGTCAGCCTGCCTTCACACTGCATGCGGACGGGGCACAGGGTCTTGCTTCAGGGCTGGGAGCTCTCGAGGGCAAGACCCTGGTCCCCCAGCATCAGACAGGACCCAACAGGGAGGTGGAGAATCAGCCAGTGATGGTGGCAGGAGCAGCGTGGAGGCCACCTGATGTCTGTCATTCCGGTGTGCTCCTGTGGGTCTGGGGCTCCGACTTCAACAGCTACTCTGTGACTTCAGGGAACACATTCTGCTTGCTATCCTCTGACCTGGCTGGCACCTCCCAGGACATTCCACCTCTGCAGATGGATGTTCTCACAAGGCTGGCAAGGAGGGGGCAGGGGCCATCATGGTGTGGAGTGCTGCCCACCGCCCCATGCTCTGTTTTCCAAGGGAGTGTCACCTATCTGCTACTGGGCCAAGGGACCACCCAAGTGTTTGCACCTCAGACTTTGGGATTTCCCGACCAGCAGTCATCGCTCAAGTACAAGAGCGGCTCCCACAGTTCACTGTCAAATGAGCCAATTCGGGCTGCGGATGTGGCTCAAGCGGTAGCACGCTCGCCTGGCATGCGTGCGGCCTGGGTTCGATCCTCAGCACCACATACCAACAAAGATGTTGTGTCCGCCAAGAACTAAAAAATAAATATTAAAAATTCTCTCTCTCCTCTAAAAAAAAAAAATGAGCCAATTCATCTTCCTACTGGTGACACTGTCAAGCAAGACACCACTTATACTTTTAGAAAAGTAAATAAACACACTCCTTTAAGAAAATTTGTAAGATACAGGAACACATGAAGACATCCCCTGCCTCAGCACCACGCTGGAAACACTGGTGCTTCATCTGCGCTTGGCCTGGCAGGGAATACACTTCCACGGGAGTCCCCAGGGTTCTCCCTGCCCTAGCTGGCCTTGCACAGAGCTTCCCCTCACTGCCAGATTCTGTGCCTGCAGCCTTACTCCCAGGTGGCTGGAGAACACTTGAGGAAGGCGGCCATGCTGATATCTGGGGGAGGACCCTCAAGTCCATACTAAGAACACGACTTCTCCAGGGCCTCAAGCTAGTTCTCAGTCACAAACCACAACAACCAGCTGACTCAAGTAGGGTTTGGAGTGTTCTGACGGGGAAAGGGTGGCAGGTAGGTGGGAGTGACCAGGAAGACCTCAACCATGGCTGGGCCCAGTGGTACCTGTCTGCAATCCCAGCATTCCAGAGGCTAGGCAGGAGAGTCACAAGCTGGAGGCCAGCCTGGGAAACTTAGAGCTGCCTAAAGTAAGAAGGGCTGGTGACATAGGTTGGTGGTGGAGGCTGGTTAGCATGCACAGGCCCTGGTTTAATCCCTGGCACTGCAAAAGGGAAAAACAAAGAACTTGACTGTGGTATTTTCTAAATGGATCCAAAACTCAGTTCCCAAAGGAAATGCTCAGAATAAAAAGTCCCAGACCATTCAAGGTGCTCTGCAGAAGACTCATGTGGCCTGGGCCTGTGTGCCAGGCTGAAAGCAGCTTCACTCCCTCCTTGGATCCATGCTGCACTGGCGGGGGCTGCAGGCCCATCAGCCCTGACCCAGCAAAGGCCCCCTGCCCTTGTGGAGGGAGTGGAAGCAGCCAGCCCCTGCCAGCCCGAGGCTAAGGTACAATGCCCAATGCCTTGGGGGAGGGGCTACTGCGAGCATCCTATGAAGCTGGGACTGGGATCTGACTGAACCCAAGATAACGCAGCCGTGACAGCAGGCAGGGACTGCAGCACGGGGCATCCAGGACCACCTGGACCAAGTGACACAGAGCCCCTCCTGTGCAGGGGTTCACACCACCCAGCCAAGGCACTCCACTGGCAGTCACTGACAGAGGATACTCTTTCCTCTCTTCCACCCAATTCTCTCCAAGGACTTCCTTCCCACCCTGGCAGTGGGCAGATGGAGAATGTGAACGCCAAGCGCTGGGAGAACTCTGCCTGAATCCCTTCCCCAGCCCATTTATGCCAATGTGGAGCAGCAGGCTGGCCTACTCCTGCCTCACAGGCCTGCTCAGCCCAGTGCCAGGTACTCTGGCTGCTCTGAATTCTTCAGCATGGTCCTCTCTCCTCACTGAAGGTGTTGAACCACGCAGCCTTCATCTATAAGGGGTGAAGCTGACTTGCCACCCTTGCAGGACAGGAACTGTGGAGAGCAGGTAATGCCTACCCTAGTGACTCCATGTTGTGTGGAACAGCAGTCCTCAGGCTGCACCTGCCCTGACTCCATGGTGTGCAGGACAGCAGTTCTCAGGCTGCGCCTGCCCTAGTGACTCCATGGTGTGTAGAACAGCAGTCCTCAGGCTGTGCCTGCCCTAGTGACTCCATGGTGTGCAGGACAGCAGTCCTCAGGCTGCGCCTGCCCTAGTGACTCCATGGTGTGTAGGACAGCAGTCCTCAGGCTGTGCCTGCCCTGGTGACTCCATGGTGTGTAGGACAGCTGTCCTCAGTCTGCGCCTGCCCTAGTGACTCCATGGTGTGTAGGACAGCAGTCCTCAGTCTGCGCCTGCCCTAGTGACTCCATGGTGTGTAGGACAGCAGTCCTCAGGCTGTGCCTGCCCTAGTGACTCCATGGTGTGTAGGACAGCAGTCCTCAGGCTGTGCCTGCCCTAGTGACTCCATGGTGTGTAGGACAGCAGTTCTCAGGCTGTGCCTGCCCTAGTGACTCCATGGTGTGTAGAACAGCAGCTCTCAGGCTGGGCCTGCCCTGGTGACTCCATGGTGTGCAGGATAGCAGTCCTCAGGCTGCACCTGCCCTGACTCCATGGTGTGCAGGACAGCAGTCCTCAGGCTGTGCCTGCCCTAGTGACTCCATGGTGTGTAGAACAGCAGTCCTCAGGCTGCGCCTGCCCTAGTGACTCCATGGTGTGTAGGACAGCAGTCCTCAGGCTGTGCCTGCCCTAGTGACTCCATGGTGTGCAGGACAGCAGTCCTCAGGCTGTGCCTGCCCTAGTGACTCCATGGTGTGCAGGACAGCAGTCCTCAGGCTGCGCCTGCCCTAGTGACTCCATGGTGTGTAGGACAGCAGTCCTCAGGCTGTGCCTGCCCTGGTGACTCCATGGTGTGTAGAACAGCAGTCCTCAGGCTGTGCCTGCCCTAGTGACTCCATGGTGTGTAGGACAGCAGTCCTCAGGCTGTGCCTGCCCTAGTGACTCCATGGTGTGTAGAACAGCAGTCCTCAGTCTGTGCCTGCCCTAGTGACTCCATGGTGTGTAGAAGAGCTGTCCTCAGGCTGCGCCTGCCCTAGTGACTCCATGGTGTGCAGAACAGCAGTCCTCAGGCTGTGCCTGCCCTAGTGACTCCATGGTGTGCAAAACAGCAGTCCTCAGGCTGTGCCTGCCCTGGTGACTCCATGGTGTGCAGGACAGCAGTCCTCAGGCTGTGCCTGCCCTAGTGACTCCATGGTGTGTAGGACAGCAGTCCTCAGGCTGTGCCTGCCCTAGTGACTCCATGGTGTGTAGAACAGCAGTCCTCAGGCTGTACCTGCCATGAGTGACTTCATGGTGTGTAGAACAGCAGTCCTCAGGCTGCGCCTGCCCTGGTGACTCCATGGTGTGCAGGACAGCAGTCCTCAGGCTGTGCCTGCCCTAGTGACTTCATGGTGTGCAGAACAGCAGTCCTCAGGCTGTGCCTGCCCTAGTGACTCCATGGTGTGCAGAACAGCAGTCCTCAGGCTGTGCCTGCCCTAGTGACTCCATGGTGTGTAGAACAGCTGTTCTCTGGCTGTGCCTGCCCTAGTGACTTCATGGTGTGCAGAACAGCAGTCCTCAGGCTGTGCCTGCCCTAGTGACTCCATGGTGTGTAGAACAGCAGTCCTCAGGCTGTGCCTGCCCTAGTGACTCCATGGTGTGTAGAACAGCAGTCCTCAGTCTGCACCTGCCCTAGTGACTCCATGGTGTGCAGGACAGCAGTCCTCAGGCTGTGCCTGCCCTAGTGACTCCATGGTGTGTAGAACAGCAGTCCTCAGGCTGCGCCTGCCCTAGTGACTCCATGGTGTGTAGAACAGCAGTCCTCAGGCTGCGCCTGCCCTAGTGACTTCATGGTGTGTGGAACAGCAGTCCTCAGGCTGTGCCTGCCCTAGTGACTCCATGGTGTGTAGAACAGCAGTCCTCAGGCTGTGCCTGCCCTAGTGACTCCATGGTGTGTGGAACAGCAGTCCTCAGGCTGTGCCTGCCCTAGTGACTCCATGGTGTGTGGAACAGCAGTCCTCAGGCTGTGCCTGCCCTAGTGACTCCATGGTGTGTAGAACAGCAGTCCTCAGGCTGTGCCTGCCCTAGTGACTCCATGGTGTGTAGAACAGCAGTCCTCAGGCTGTGCCTGCCCTAGTGACTCCATGGTGTGTAGAACAGCTGTTCTCTGGCTGTGCCTGCCCTAGTGACTCCATGGTGTGTAGAACAGCAGTCCTCAGGCTGCGCCTGCCCTGGTGACTCCATGGTGTGTAGAACAGCAGTCCTCAGTCTGCACCTGCCCTGAGTGACTCCATGGTGTGTAGAAAATGGTTACAGTCTGTGCCTATATCTTTGTTACTATCTCATGAAGCAGTAGTGTGCCGTGAGTTACTACATTTTGAGTTTAAGCTCTGAGCAGTAATGACTATACACATTTTTTATACAAGTAAATAGCCACCATTTGCCTGGCACAACCATAGGCACAGACTGATAAATAAATTAGGCATATTAGTAAGAATGACCACCTATGAACTTACTGAATTAATGAGAAGCACAGGGATGCAGGCTGGGGATGTGGCTCAAGCACAGTGCGCTCGCCTGGCATGCGTGCGGCTGGGGTTCGATCCTCAGCACCACATACAAAGATATTGTATCCACCAAAAACTAAAAAATAAATATTAAAAAAATTCTCTCTAAAAAAAAAAAAAAAGCAGCACATGGATGCATGGGTGTATCAATCTCATATGGGAAAATCAGGCCCATGAGCTTAAGGAACACACCAGACCTCCGAATGATGCAGTCCCTCACTTGAGACCCATAAAAGGAGGGGCACCCTAAGACTGAAAACAGTGACACCCTAATCCTATCCCTGGTCATTCGTCACGAGCTGTGCCCAGGAAAACCGCCATATCAACAAATCTCAAATTCTGTGTCCTTAGGCTTTAGCAGAATGTGGCTTCTCCTGCCTGTGATGACCATGCAAGTCACTCAAAGCTGACACTCTGGAACTGCCACCATCCATACCCTGGTCTAGAAAAAGTTCCTGCCCTTTGAAGAGGAGGAGGAGGAGGACACGTGGTTATGGAGTACCTTCTCTAAATGAATGAGAAACACCAGCCCCAGCTCCTACGGAGCAGTCTGGGAAAGATGGGCATTGCCGTTTGTTGACCATCAGACCACAGATGGGCCTAGAGCTTCTTTCAACAGGCTCCACTTTTCCACTGGAACCTCTCAGGAAGTGGCCTTCACCTCCTCAGCAGCCCCGGGACTTGCAGCCATGGCCACAGAGCTTTGAGGATGGCAGTGTCAAATCCGTTCTCATTTCAACTGTCCGTCATGAAAAGCCTGGAAATGTTCTAGAATTCAGTCCTTCAGCCTTCTCAGTGGCTCAGGCCCTTCTACTAGGAGGTTCACAGGTTACAAACTAGAAACTCCTGGCTGTGAGATCTGCATATTCACTGGGGACACACTCTTGAGTGAGCTTTCAGGGCACATTTGTGTCCCCTTCAATCTCAGTCCTTTATAATCTATGCTGGCAAACTGACTTAAGGCTTGTAGTTAAAGACTGAGTAATAATGAGTACAAGTCATTGAGAACAGAAGAGGTCTGAAGCTGGTTTTAGTACCTGGAAACGCCAGCCAAAGCTGCAAGGCCCAGGTCGGCAGGTGTGCCCCAGGAGCTCCTGAGGTGTCAGGGTGTGCAGAGTACTGGGTGTGGTAGCACATACCTGTGATCCCAGGTTCTCATGGGACTAAGGCAGGAGGATCAGTGGTTCAAGGCTAGCCCAGGAAACAGGTCCTATCTTAGAACAGGAAAGACCTAGGGATGGGACTCTGTGGTAGAGCACCGCTCAGCCCATGTGAGGCGCTGGGCACCATTCCTAGCACCGGAAAACCAACAACAAACGGTGACTGGGCCCAGATCTGGAGAAAAGCAGTCCACTGACAAGTACAAGTATGCAGCTCAGTTCTGAGCCCTGGGTGGGGTTCCCTCCCAGGCATGTCAGAGCCAGGGTCGCAGGAGCCCCTGCACCAAGGCTGTGTGCAGTCCGCTGCTCACCAGCCAGCACTCCTATACACCGGCACTACATGGTGCCGCACTCATCCCCAGGTTCCAGAAGAGCATGGGCACACAGCAACCCTGCCGGTGTTATCACCAGAAAAGGGCAATGTGGGTCAGGATGCCCAATACACCATTTATTATTTGTTTTCCAGTGCTAGGAATGGAGCCCAGCACCTCACACATGCTGAGCAGTGTTAGTACCTGGAAACGCCAGCCAAAGCTGCAAGGCCCTAAAAATCTGCTTAGTAATAGCAACTCACATAGAATTAAGACTAACCATCAAAAGTTAAAATGCGAGGAAGCAGAATGCCCCAATGGCAGTGGTGCTCCCAAGGCTTTCTGCTCAAGAGGGGCTGCCTGGCAGTGATACTCTGGGCAGCCACGACTCAGGTGGGGAAGGGGCATGGTGTGCTGCTGCTCTCTAGTTGGAGGCAGAGAGCTGCCTGGCAAGCCCACAGGTGTGGAGGCTGCAGAGCCCCAGTGCACACGCAGGAAGGAGGACCAAGCCATACAGACCTGCCACAAAGCACAGGGTCAGCAAGAGCAAAGCTCACTGCACCCACCTCCCAGCTGCGTCCTCTCTGGCACTTTGGAGGCTGTCATAGAAGCTCAGGGAACCCCAAGCCACACTATTGTCTGAGCGTTTCCCATGGGCACCTGAGGGAGGAACTGCATCCTCCACCTGGCACGCTGGTGGCCACTGGGAGGGCTGGAATGGGATGAGGCCCCCGGTCTGGGCCCTGGTGGTTCTGTGAACCAAAGGATCAGTCTGTCTTGTGATGCCCTGCGCCAGCGGGCCTCCATCAGCAAGAAGACACCAGATGAATCCCCTCACCTCAGGTCTCTGCCAACAAATAGGCACCAAATGAGTTCCCCTGCCAAGCGCCTCCCCCAGTAAGAGGACCCTCCACTTTAGGCCGCCAGAATCATGAGCCATAATAACCCTCTCCTCTCTATGAAATCTTTGCCAAAGTAACAAAAACATTCATACATACATGAATTTGATGACGGGTTAATTAATTAGCCCCTGAGTTATGCTTATTTTCACACAAACAAGCAATGGATGATCTTTAGCAATAAATGTGGTATCAATGTCCATGTTTAGACTATTCCCATGAGTCTACAATTTTTCATTCATTTCTTTTGAGATAGGGTCTCAATACATTGCCCAGGCTGGCCTCCAACTCCTGGGCTCCAACAAGCCTGGCTCACACCATGTTTTAAAGATCAAAGAATTAACCAGTTCTATTTGCAGTGGTGTAACAAATTTTAATTCAAAATAGACACTCTGAAACAAGAGGTTAAAAAAAAAAAGGAAACTATAAAGTCGGACAAGCTCTCTGAATTTACAAGAGTATACCAAGACTCAGACCAATTTCACAACTGCCTCGAAAGCACACATCACAGCACCTGCATGCAAGTGAGTCACTGCTGGCCTCCGGGACCATCTCACCCTCTGCTGAATGCCCCACAGCACCACTCACGGCCCTGCGGGGAGTGCAGCATTCGTCCTGGACTCTGTGCTACTTCACATCGCCATGGAAATACGGGCTACCCACCCCAACACGTGACACGTGGAGACTTTAGCAATCACCTGTCCCACTTGCCTGCAAAATCAGGCCAGAGCATAGCCCAGGCTCCCCACTCGGGTGAGCCCAACTCTCGTTACCCCAACCACAAAGACAAGCTCTGGTCTGCTGGCTTGGGCGGGCACATGGCCCTTCCAGCCCGGAGCAGCTCAGGCTGGAGCGGCGTGCTGGGTGTTCTGTCACTCTAAAGGCACTAAGTAGCTGCTGTCCTCCCTGTGAGTGAGGAACGGCCTGCCACCACAGGGAAAGGCAAAGTCTAGACTGGAAAACACTTCTGCCCCACGATGACTTTACAAATAGAAGCTCTATGATGAGCTGCACACCAGACCTTAGACTCAGGTATTTTTAATAAATGAAAACATTTGGTTTTCTATGAGTTATAACTTAAAAAAGAAACAGCCATCAAGACAAACATGAAAAAGTGTCAAATCAAAATTATAATCTCATAAGCAAGCAGCTTCCGAAGAAGAACTGGCAGGGTGTCCGCAGGGAGCCACGCACATCATAGGGTGCGCTCCTCCAACACAACCCTGTGTCCGTCACTTTGCAGGTCTATAGGCATCTCCAATTGATCAAGTACTCTCCAACAAGCTGGCATTTCCTAAAATTAAAAAACAAGTACTTGCAGGTTTCAGTTCATTCAGTATTGAGCTACTGGGAAAACAAGACGTGCATGAATGCCAAAAGATTTAATTTACATGACAGAAGAAAACTGAGAGTAAGTGTTAGAACCCAACTGCAGGAAACAACCAATCTAAGAACCATCCTCCTCCTCAGCCAAAGTCTCTCGGAGCACCTGGAACAGCTGAAGAGCAGCAGGCAGGACTCAGGGACTCAGCAGGGCAGTCTAGGCCCAGTGGGAACCACAGCCTGGGACTGAGGCTCACTGTCTATGAATTCTGTGGTTCATATTCAAAGTTCAACCTGTGCTTAACATTTTTAAGTTCAGACATATCAAAACCTAGAAGCACAGAGGGCTTGTGGTTTTTTATTGCTTTCATGCAAATATATCTCCTTTTCCCAAAAAATGAAGCCACGTCGATCTTCCACACCCATAAGAGTGAGGACAGCAATTCTATTTCTTTTCTGCTAGGATAGGGTCTCTTATGGAAATAATCTCTAAGAAACTGCTTTTTGTCCTCGTAAGAACGGCCTTCATATTTCTTAGGGTCTAACACCAAGACCTGGAGCATGTCATCACCAGCCGTGGGCCCCTCTGTCCTGCCTTCATTCCTCTGTCTCTTCAAAGGCACGACACTTGTCCCTTTCTCTGGGCTTGGGGCTACATCGGTGTTTAGGACAAGCAATGGCTCCTCCAGCTCCCGCTGGTCTTCTACCCCTACATGGCCATCTGGCAACTTCCTCTTCACAGGAAAAGTAGAATCAGGAATCACTTCCCCATTGACTAACAGCAGCTCACTGCTCTCAATAAAACCTGGCTGGATCTGCAGGCCTGAGCTGCTGTCCTTGGGAGCACTTCTGCAGCGCAGCAAATGGACGGCGATGGCTGCTAGGGTCATGTTTCCAGTGTAGACCCCGCAGCAATGGATGCACTTGAAAGCTGGAGACCTGAGCATCGTGTGGACCGTCGGCATCACGTGGTGCCTCTCCTTGAGGTGGAGCTCATAGGCCTCAGCCGTCAGGAAGGTACCAAAGCAGAAGGGACAGGTCAGCTTCTGTCTGCTGGGGGCCCTGGGCAGAGCCTCAGGCTGAGGCCTCACCTTAACATACACAGGTACCAGGGATTTGGAGTGTATCCCGGCAAGGATGGCCAGGTAGACTTCCCGCTCCCCCAGCTTCTCCCGCGGCAGTATGGTGCTGAAGTCGAGATGAGGGAACAGCAGATTGCCGTTGGCATCGAGGTCCAGCTGGAAGCCCCTGTTGCTATAGTCCAGGGGCAGCTTCTTCTTGCCCAGGTGCTTAGTCCTGCTGTGCTCCAGGAGGCCCCGGATGTCATGGAAGGTGCAGGGGCAGAACAAGCAGCCCAGGCCATGCATGAGCAGGTGGCGCATAAGCTCCTCCTCTGAGATGGCGCATTTGCAGGACAGGCACCGCACAGCCCTCTCCCGCATCCACTTCAGGAAGGGTGCACACGCGGCCAGCTTCTCGGGCTCCAGTTTCTCGCCCACCTTGACCTCACTGTGCTTGTGAGCTACCTCCACATGCACCTGGTAGACGTTGGATGGGAAAAGCTCATTGCACACCCGGCAGAGCTTGGATTCGCTGTGCTTGTGAGCCACCTCCATGTGCACCTGGTACACATTGGACGGGAAGAGCTCATTGCACACCCGGCAGGTTTTCCACTGCTTGGCCTGTCTCAGCACCTGGTTGGCATCTGCCGGTGCAGGAGTAGCCTGAACAAACACGCTCGGGGCAGCGCTCACCAGCACTTGTGGGGAGGGCAGGCTGGGAAGGGAACTGGCCATGTGCGCACCTGTGCCTGAGGGCAAAAGCTGGACAGGCACCTGCGGTGGAGTAACAGTTGCCATGCTTCCGCCGGCGGGCACAGGCAGGGTGACAGACACTGGAGCCAGGGTGTAGGTGGGGATCCCATTTACCTGCTTCCCCGTGGGGATGAGCTGCCTGAGAATAGAGCCTGATGTGAGGAAGGTAGTGCTCTGCGAAGCCCCTGCCCTGGCTGGGGGGCTCACAGGCAGGACGCCAGTGCTGACTGAGGGACTGAGCTGCAGCACTCCAGGCCTTGCAGGTGGGCCCACGGGAAGGACCCCCGTGGTGACCGGCTGGCTAAGCTGCAGCACACCAGAACTCACACCCTGGTTCACAGGGACGACTCCTGTGGAGACAGGCTGGTTGGCAGAGAGAAGCCCAGATGGGACCACCTGGCCTGCAGGGAGAACCCTCAAGGGCACTGTCGGACCAGGGGGAAGAACCCGAGATGGAGCTGTCTGCCCAACAGGGAGAGCCCCTGACTGGGCCACCTGGCCAGTGGGGAGAACCCCAGAAGTTGCTGTCTGTCCAGGGATTACCCCTGCAGGGGTCATCTGGCCTGCAGGAAGGACCCCCGATGGGGCTGCTTGACCCACAGAAATCACTCCTGGTGAGACAGCCTGCAGAACCCCGGGGGTGACAGAGGGTCTGGCAGGCAGGACACCAGGCCCAACAGGTCGGCTTACAGACCCCACAGGCTGGGAGAGGGGCAAGACGCCAGGGCGGACAGCCTGACTCATAGGGAGGACACTCTTTCCAACAGACTTACTTATGGGCCCCACAGGCTGGGTGAGGGGCAACACAGGGGGGTTCACAGGCTGGCTGAGCGGTACCCCGTGAGACAGGAGGACAGGCTGGGGGGTGGAGGGCTGCAGGGAGAGGCCACTCTGGCACACAGGCAGAGGGCTGGAGACCAGGGTCACGTGGGGCTGGGCCACCGCAGGTGGGGAGTGGGTCAGACCCCCAGCAGAGCCTGGGGCCACAGTCACTGGCTGCACCACAGCCGGGCTTTGGCCATTCTGTGGCAGGGTGAGACGAAAGCAAGATGGCGGTGCCGGGATGCCAGGGGCGCCGCTGCTCGGTGGTATGGCCAAACGGGCGGCTGGCTTTGGGGCAATGTGCATCTGCTTCAAGAGCCCAGTCCTCTTAATGTGCTCTGAAATCACCGACCTCAGCTTGTTCTCCAAGTCCCTGTGCACATCAGACGTCAGGATGTGGTACATCAGGGCGTCCTGGCTGCTGGCATTGGCACTGCACTTCTTACAGTAGTACCGGTCGGATGACGGGGTCCTGTCCACAGAAGCAGTATCACTTGCTTTCTGTTGGTCCCCCACCTCCTCAGTTCTCAGGCCAAAGTAAGAGTTGATTAAGTAGTGAAAATGAGCCACCAGAACGTGCTTCTTCATGCTGTAGTACAAGGTGTTCGAAAAGTTACATTTTAAACATGTGAAACTAATCACATCACTTCTAGACGACTTAGTCTCGCCTAAGATGTTCACTGTGTAGTTCTGCACTTTGCGAACAGGGGCGTGGAACATCCTGAAGTGCTTGCCTACCACCTTGGGCTGAGAGGCAAAGGTGCAGTTGGGGCACGGGATCACCAGCTCCTGGTCAGCCTCATCTTCGTGGTGACGATGTAAATGGTTTTTGAGGGAAGCAAGCACCTTTGTCGAGTATCTGCAAAGGCTACAACAGTATGGTTTTGTTCGGTATCTCTGTCAAAATAAAAGAACAGTCTTAGGCAGATAAAGAAAGCTGCTGGGGGTCCTCCCACAGTGCACTGTGCCCAGACACCATCACCCACTCCACCCACCCTGAGCAGCAACGCTTGCTCCAGGACCAGGGTAGGGGGATTCTCCACAAGAGAACAGTGACGCTGCACTGCCCCGTTAAGGCTTGGGCACAACTGCTATGTCCCAGTGCAACTTTACTTATAGAACCAACTCCAATTTCACATGACTTTCACACATTCCAAACAGTATGCCTTAAAAAAAAAAAAAAACAAAAAAAAAAAAACACATAAGAGCCTAACAAATATTTTTAGCCTGTCAAACCCAGAAACCCAGAAATCTGGCCCCAAACCCACAGCTTGCTGACCCGTCTAAGCCATGTTGTGAAACCACAAATCCCAGCACTTAATCTTGTATTTTGAATTGAACTGCAATAAAAATTTTCTGTAAGAGGAAGTTGTTTTCTTCCCTACCTCCTCATCTCTTAGTTATGTCATTTTTACTCCCGATTCTAAAACGGAATTCACCTACAATTGACCTGGCTTCCAACCTGTGAGGCCCATCGTTACTGTCTCTAACTTCCCCACTGCTCGAGATGGTAACAGCCAGCAGATGTTGCTCAGCACAAGCAAGTGCCTGATAACAGTCTGAGAATGGTGAAGAGCGACCAACTGCCTAATGCACACATCCCTTTTTAAAAATTTAGAGACAGGGTCTCACCAAGGTGCTCAGGCTAGCCTCAAACCTTGTACCACTGGGGCTGGTACAAGGTACAACACTGTGTAAGTATTATTCTAGATTTATTAGTAGTTCATTAAAAATGGCCCAACTTTTACTAAATAAAATGCAGTATTGAGAATCTATACATTCAATGAAAAACAATGCTCAACAAGAGAACCAGTGGAAGTGGACAGTACATGCACACCAGCATCTGCTGGAATCGAGCAGGGGAGGAAACTTTCTAGAATGCGATGCCACAGACAAGAACTGCCAAAGAAAAGGGCGGAGAGCTGAGCTTCATGGAGACAGCAAGCTTCTGCTTCTCGGAAGCTGCTGTTGAGAACTGCAAGGGAGCGCCACAGGTAGATGCGGACTTGGGAGCCACCCAACAGAGAACACAGGCCTCAAGGCCAAACCTCCTGAGAAGACAAGTGACCTGATATTCTAACAATGGCCATGGATCTGAACCCTTTCCAAAGAGGGCTAGTGATGCCAAAGGATGTAAGGCAAGAAGCTCCAGGTCCTCAGCAGTGGGCAAGATGCAGACCCCAAGCAAAGGTGGCACCCAAAGGTGGCATCCACACACCCACTTGAAGACCACAGCAACATGCACTGCTCATGGGGGGGAATGGCATGGCCACACAGCCTAGCCAGCACACCCCAAGGCACCACCCTGGGAAAGGCAAGCATGTGTCCACGGAAGCCTCCCCACGGGAGGGGGAAACACACACAAGCTGGACACCAGGTTGCAAAGGAGGCTGCTGAAAGGGATGCTGAGCCACCACTGCACCACACCTAGGGAAGCCTCCTCAAGAGCCCACAATCCTAAGCTGAACCTCAGGGCTCTGACCTAAGCCCACATGGTGCACCTCACAAACCACTCTCCTGCTGTAACACTGTCTGGTCTCTGTCCCTAAGTCCTATCCCCTGAGCCTGACTGAAGGAGGCCACCTGCAGATGCAATGGTAGACCAGCAAGCACCACACTGCCACAGGGGCCCCAAGCCCTTCCATCCTGAGAGCAGTGTCTGTTAACGCCAAGGCCCTGTTCACTCCACAAACATACACTCCTGGGGCAAAGGAACCCCTAACTTCTACATCTTCGGAGCAGGTACTGCAAAGCTTGTCACCTGCTCTGCAGCAGGAATTCAAAGATGTTTCCTGATGAAAAGCATGAAATTACACACATCGCATGTAACACTGTGGGATATTTTTAAGAATTCAGATGAGAAAAATCAGTGAGGCCTGAGATTCATGATGTCAAGACCTTCAAAACAAGGTTAGGGAGTAGAGTGTCCTGTCAAGGAGGGACTTGAACGTGGGTAGACAAAAGAAACATCCCTGAAGAAATTTTCATAACACAGTAAATAATGACAGGAGTTTTTCCCTCCAAAATCCCCAAGGCCAGCATGACAGGAACTGGACAGGGACCAGCCGAGTGAAGCATGTCAGGCTCCATTTGACACTGATAGACATGTCAACAAAGGGTGCACTTTTCACAGAGCCCCTCAGCGAGAGGAATCAGCCACATGCTGCACATTTCAGTGTGAAGGTCTGAGGTTTCCAACCACTAGACTTGTTCCCTGATCCAGTGGTCTACATTTTTACTTTAGTTTCTGGAACCAGGATGTGAGAGCATCCACGGGTTTACTTACTCAAGCCTGTGGAGGGCAGCCCATCACACCCAGACCACAGACCTCAACCTGCAGGCATGCATAGAGGCTGTCTCTGCACATCTGAACATGCCTACACGTATAGGTCTATGCACGGAAACATTACAATAAGCTAGGCTGATTTATCACTGAGGAAAGAAAGCATTTCTTCACATGTGTGGGTTCCGCGTTCACAAAGGCCCGGCTGTCACAGCTCCCAGTCCTGTAGCTCTGTGTGTAGTAAGTGCCATCCACATACAGGATTCCTCTTGCTGACCTTTACCTGCTATGTTTTCACTCTTCCTTTCCTACGTGTAGGCATGTTCAGATGTGCAGCTGCCCACGGTGCTGAGTAATGTGTGTGAGGCCTATGGCCTGGCTGTGCAGTGCGCCACCCGCAGTCTTGGTAAGTCCACCCTGGAGTGTTCTCACCGTCACCCCTCCAGTCACTTGAGGACACACTCTCACAGTGGTGAGTATCTCTGTTAAGGGCCATCCACAGCACAGTTCTATGTGCTGCACTCTCCTATGACCCGCTGCACACAGGCTGTCACACCAGCATGGCTAAGGCCTTAACAACAGTTACACCACTGGCAACAGCCACATGCAACTCTGCCACAACAGCATGAGCCAGTATGCACACACAGCCCTGAAAAGCCACTAGCTCTGCAAGGCTCACACCTAATAGCACGTTTAACGCAGGACAGTTATCAAGTCAAAGGTCCAGTGGCTTCAGCAGTTCTTCAGGATCACACTGAACCGAATCCCTGCGCCCACTCCCACTCACCCACCAGGCTCCAGACACCTGAGGAGTTCCTCAGATTAATCCACACTTACCCCTAGTGAAAACTAAACACAAAAATACATACCACTTTCTTTCCAGAAGGTTCCCAGAGAGAAACATCTCCCCATGATGTGTTATAGAAGAACTTCTCTCCTGGATCAAAGCCTTTAAGGTCCTTCAAAAAAATGTAGAAAAAAAGATCATTATACAAAGTCAGAAGATAAAGAAATACTGACTAGGATCCGATGACATTACTTGGTGCCTAAAATCTACCTGGGTAAAAAGACACAAAAGTCTCTCTGGGCACCACTGAGGACGATCGCTGAAAAGGCTGGAGTGATCAAGCAGAATTACAGAAGAAACAGATGAGGCCTCCTAACAAATAAGCATCTACACCTTGTGCTATGTTCAGGTATGAGGTGTCCCCAAAGCTCATGTGTGAGGCCGTGCAAGGAAGCTTAGAGGTGAAAGGGTAGGTTAGGAGAGCCTCAGCCTACCCAGCACCCTCGTCCACCCCCAGGGGTTAGGCAGGTAAGCCATGGTGGGAGAGCCTCAGCCTACCCAGCACCCTCGTCCACCCCCAGGGGTTAGGCAGGTGGGCCATGGTGGGAGAGCCTCAGCCTACCCAGCACCCTCGTCCACCCCCAGGGGTTAGGCAGGTGGGCCATGGTGGGAGAGCCTCAGCCTACCCAGTACCCTCGTCCAGCCACAGGGGTTAGGCAGGTAAGCCATGGTGGGAGAGCCTCAGCCTACCCAGTACCCTCATCCAGCCACAGGGGTTAGGCAGGTAAGCCATGGTAGGAGAGCCTCAGCCTAACCAGTACCCTCGTCCACCCCCAGGGGTTAGGCAGGTGGGCCATGGTGGGAGAGCCTCAGCCTACCCAGCACCCTCGTCCACCCCCAGGGGTTAGGCAGGTGGGCCATGGTGGGAGAGCCTCAGCCTACCCAGTACCCTCGTCCACCCACAGGGGTTAGGCAGGTGGGCCATGGTGGGAGAGCCTCAGCCTACCCAGCACCCTCGTCCACCCCCAGGGGTTAGGCAGGTGGGCCATGGTGGGAGAGCCTCAGCCTAACCAGTACCCTCGTCCACCCCCAGGGGTTAGGCAGGTGGGCCATGGTGGGAGAGCCTCAGGCTAACAAATGCACTCGTCCACCCACAGGGATTAGGCAGGTGGGATGCGGTGGGAGGAGGCTGTCCCTAGGGGAAAGTCACTGGGTTTAATTTTGTCCCTGGTGAGTGGAGCTCTCTCTGCTTTGACTGCTATGTCCTTCCACCATGACTTTCTCCCTCACCTCAGGCACAGAGCAATGGAACTGGCCATCTATGGACTGAGACCTCTGAAACCCTAAGCACCACATAAACGTTTCCTCCTCAAAGCTGTCTTGTAGGTCTCACAGTCACGAAGATGAAAAAGCTGACTAAACACCATGTTAGTATCAACAGAGCCAAGCCCAGGAAAGGGTTCCACAGCAAATGCAGCTCTGCGAGTAGCACAAAGAAACAGCAGCACTTCCAAGAAGAAGAGCTCCCACGCTTTACCACCACAACCTCCTCCAGGCCTCCCTCCCACAGAAGACTCAGACACAAAGCACCACCCGGACAGGAACGAGACTCTCCACTCCCATGCTCGAGTGTGAGGGACGCAGTCCGTGGGGACAGAGACCTTAGCCAGCTCAGAGAACAAAGGTGCCCAGCTCTGATGGCCTCAGAGGGGCAGGCAAGGACCGGTCTCCTAATGCCATCCCAGGCAGAGGTGAGGTTTAGTGGGGCCTCCTCACTCCTCCTCACCACCTTATGTTTCCACCTAAGATGAGATTTTTACTCAGGAAGTACAGGTATCTGCAGGCAGGGCACCAGGGCCACACCTGTGATCCCAGCAACTCAGGAGGCTGAGGCAAGGGGATCCCAAGTTCACGGCCAGCCTCAGCAACTTGGCACAGAGGCCCTAAGCAATTTAGCTAGACCTGGTCTCAAAAAATTACAAAGGGCTGGATGTGGCTCAGTGGTAAAGCGCCCCTGCGTCCAATCCCTGATATAAAAACAAGAGAGAAGGGAAGGTCTCCTCAGTGGCCGTTCTGTGGACACCTTTGCTCCTCCCATCTGGGACGTCTCAAGAGCTCCCAGTGTGATTTTTGTAACAGGAAAGACTATTGCCCTGTCTGAGGGTTTGATTTTAGTGACCTTGACTCTTTGCTAGGACTTCTTGGTATCTCCGCTGACCACAGCCTCTGAACTATACTAGCTTCCCAGCCTCTGTCTTCAGGTGTGCTACCTTAACTGCATAGCCTGGAGTCCTGGCCAATTTTCTGGTATATTAACCCCATAAGACTAAGCCGGGCTGGCTCATTCCCTCTGAACGATTTTATATGTTTAATCTTTTTTTTTTTTTAATTTATAGCTTGCTTTTTTTTTTTTTGTAGTTGTAGATAGACAGCATGCCTTTATTTTTATTTGTTTATTTCATATGGTTCTAAGGATCAAACCCAACGCCTAACACATGCTAGGCAAGCCCTCTGTCACTAAGCTATAACCCCAGCCTGCATTATTTTTTTGATTACTTTGTTAACTTTTTTACATGGCGCTAGGATTGAACCCAGTGCCTCCTAATGCTAGGCAAGTGCTCTGCCACTGAGCCTCAATCCCAGCCTCTAGTAGTCATCTATAAACTGCACACTGCCAGTACTGGCCAGTTTCTCTGTCACAGAGAACAAAAGCAAGCATTTTTTCATCTTACCTTTCAAGCACCTTTCAGGATGGACATTTCAACAAGAACTAAGACATGCAGTTTTTTTCTCAGATGGATGAAGTTATTTTTCACTCAAAAAGTTACTTGCCCCAGCCAGGCACAGTGGTACCTGCCTGTAATCCCAGTAACTCAAGAGGCTAATGCAAGAGGATCATAAGTTTGAGGCCAGCCTCAGCAACCTAACAAGGCCCTACCCGAATTAGTAAGACTCTGTCTCAAATTTTTAAAAAAATATAAAACGGGCTAGGGATGTGGTTCAGTGGTTGAGCATCCCTGGGTTCAGTCTAAAACTAAAAAAAAAAAAAAAAAAAGCTACTTGTTCTAGTGAGAAAGTGCAGACAAGGGTGTGAGGGAGAGAAACCTCACCGCTGGCTGGGAAAACGAGCTAAGAGGCAGCTACCTAAGAAACACTGACAGGGCCTCCAGGGAGCAGGGTGGACCTGGGGCTGGACCTGGAGAGGGAGAGGAGACGGGAATGGCATGTGAACCAGGACGACTATAAAAGGTGGGGAAGGATGGCAGACACACCTGAGGCTGACAGGGTGCAAACAGGCTGGGAGGGCTGGAGTGCGGCCCAGTGGCAGAACACTCGCCTAGTATGTGCAAGGTTCTGGGTTCCATCCCTAGCACAGCAATAAAAAAAAAAGAGCTGGGAACCCACAGCATCAATTCAACCCTCACATGTTCACTGCTGGACTCTAAGAGAGACTTCAACCTCAGTTTCATTGTTGACAAAGCTGATTTAGATGATTTCATGGAAATCAGGAAGCAGGGAAGGGGAACTCAGCAGACTGATCTGACCTGAGCAGGACCAAGCAGGAAGGCAGGGCAGGGCAGTTGGAGCACAGAGAGGGTTTCAAATGGGAGTTTCCAAGAGTGAACACCAGTCACCAAGGGAGGAGGCACATGTGAAGCATTTCACAAGCTCTCTAGCAGTTCACAAGGCTCATGACACTTTCTGTTTCACTGAGTTGAAACGAAGAACCTTTTGCCCTGGACACATCCCAGAGCAAGTGAAAACAGTGCTGTACGGAACACCCCGCACACCCACCCATTTTACCTCTGGAGCAACAGTTCATACATGTAAAAATGCAAACTTCCAAGGAGTAGTCCAAGGAGAGCAGAGATTAGGATCTAAGGCACCGAGACAGGTACTTAGAGGAGAGGGTGTCGGGGTGCAACCCTAAGGCATGTTACAGTGGTTGAGGCAATACCCAATGGGAGTAGGGTGCATCTCAGTGGTGGAGTGCTTGCCTAGTGGTATGAGGCCCTGGACTCCAGCCCCAGCACAGCTAAAAAACAGACCCATGGCTGTGGAGAACCAGAACACACTCAATCATGGGAAAGCCACAGCAAAGCTCAAAAAACCTGAAGAAAGAAATTCCATGAATATGAAAAGTTACAAATTACTTACTATGAGAAAGTAACCCCTCAGAAAGATGAGCCCTTGCTACCTCTCCAGGAGGCTCTCTACACCGGAGACCAGCGATCAGCTTAGGACATGGTCAGCGTGCCAAGCCCCTACGCGTGAGCATGGATGTGGTATTCCCAGTTTCTCTTTCTAGGGAAATGACCACCTCTGCTGTATAGTGGTCAGTCTATAGTGCTGTTTTTATAATCAAAGGTTGCTTTTAAAAAATATTAAAACAAGGAGTTGAATCAGAGAATGATACTTAATACAACTGCTTCAACTGCTCTGAGGTACACAAATCAAGTCAACTCAGAAATAATAAGGAAAAGACAAGTCATCACCAGTGTTTAAACCAGAAATAGAAGGCATTCTCTGAATTAAATGAAAAACTGCTACAGCACCAGAAACCAATAGCCAAGCCAGGGATGCAGAGGCACCCAGAGCCATCATGAAATCATCATGGCCTTACACAAAACAGAGTCTCACTGTTTTGGGGTGGTGATGGTGTCCTGGAGGTGGAAGACTTGTGTTTTTGTCAGCTCTATATCGCTGTGACCAAAAGACCTGACAGGAACAATTTTGAGGAGCAGAAGTTTATTTTGGCTCGAGGTTTTAGAGTTCAGCCCATGGTTGGCCCACTCCATAGCTCTGGCCTGAGGTGAAACAGAACATCGTGACAGAGGGTGCAGGGAAGGTAAGCAGCTTAGGACATGACCACCAGGAAAGCAGAGAGGGCTCCGCCCACCAGGGACAAAAAAACGCAAACCCCACAGGCACACTCCCAGGGATCTACTCCTCCAGCCACAGCCCACCCACCTACAGTTACCCCCTGGTTAATCCATATCAGAGGATTAATCCACTGATGAGGCCACAACGCCCATAATCTAATCATTTCATGTCTGAGAATGCTAGCTTTGTCTCACATGAGTTTAGGGAGATACTCATATTGAAACCCTAACATTCTGCCCCTTACCCCGAAAGCTCATGCCCATCTCACAATACATTCAGTCTGTTTCCAAGAGTAACCAGTCTCAACAGTTTCAGCATTGCCCAAAGTCCACGACCAAATTCTCATCTGAAACTCAAGACAAATTTATGGACATTCTCCCCTAAAGATCAAAAGCAAGTCACGTACATCCAATATAAAATGGCACAGAGTAAACATTTCCATTCCACAAAGGAGAATCAGAGGAATAAAAAGAGATAGGACCAAAGTAAGACTGAAATCCAAACAAGTCCTGCTAGCTCCCTGTCCAGCATCTGGGGCCCCAGGCACTGTGAAGTTCTCTCCAAAGAACTTTGTGTAGCTCCACTCCTAAAGCCTTGCTGGGTACAGCCCACACAGCCTCTCCTGGCTCGTTCCTGTAGCTTTCCTCAAAAACAGACGTCCCATGGTACTGGCATCTCTTATTCTTGGGAGTCTCCCCTGCAGCTTCAGCTTCCTACTCACTTCATGCCTCACTCCTCTCAGGGGCAGCCCTCAGGGACTCCAACCCTGCAACACTGTGCTGGCCTCCCAGGCCTTCCTTTGAAATCTCGGCTAATGCCAGTGCTCAACACCAAGGTTTGTCTCCATCTCCAGGAGCAGCCAAGCCTCCTGGGACCACAGCTACGGCAGCCTCTGCAGGACTAGGTGGCTGAGGACGTGAAACAACTTCCTAGGCCCCTGTTGTGCATGCAGGATGCCCCACCATTCTCTTCCCAAAGGAATTTTTACCTTTACACCTTAAAGCCTGAGATGGGTGTGGTCTTGCCAATTCCTGAGATGCCCTCAAGTCATCTTTCCTATTGTCTCTGAGAAAAGTATTTATCCATTTAGTGGCAGTAATGTCTTTAAGGACTACGACTTTCTGAGCTCCAGTTTTACTGCACTTTTCTGGTCAAACTGCAAGTTTTCCAAATCTTTCCACTTTGCTTTCTACTCCTGATTCTCCCAGTACACTTGGCGAAAAGTCACCTCCTCAATGCTGTGCTGCCTTGAAATGTCCTCCACCAGATTAGTTACTACATCACATTTTAAATTCAGCCTCACAGAGTCTCAAAACGCAGACAAAATGTAGACAACTTCTTGGCCTGAACATAACACAAATGGCCTCTAGTCCAATTCCCCAATAGAGCCCTCCTCCTCTGAAACCACATGAGCCCAGTCTTGGCTGTCCACAATCCCATCAGCATTCTGGTCTGAGCTCCCACCAGAACCTTTCACTAAGCTCTGCCTATAATTCTAAAGCTTTTCCAGCTCACATCTCTAAACTTTTCAAAATACCCACTACCACCCGCAAAGGCTTCTGAACCACATGATCAGGTTAGTCACAGCAAGACCCCATTTCTTGGTACCAATCTGTTTTAGTTTTGCGTCACTGTGACCTAAAGAACTCCCAGGAACAATTTAGAGGAGGAAAAGTTTATTTTCGCTCATTGTTTTAGAGGTTCAGTCCATGGTTGGCCAACTCCATAGCTCTGGCCTGAGGTGAAATAGAACATCATAGTCAGACAGTGCAGCGAAGGAAAGCAGCTCAGAACATGGCTACCAGAAAACAGAGAGAGGGTTCCACCCACCAGAGTCAAAATATCAACCCCTCAAGCATGCCCCCAATGACCTACTTCCTCCAGCCACACCCTGCCTAACTACTTACCTAGTTAATCCATATCAGAGGGTTAATACACTGGTTAGAAGACCTCTCATCATCTAATCATTTGCCTCTGAAAATTCTTGCCATTTCTCACATGAGTTTTTGCTTGCGTGGCATTCATGAGGCCCTGGTTTCAATCCCCAGCACCCTCTCCCCACAAAAAAAAAAAAAAAAATTACCATTTCAAGAAAGTCAACAGACATGAGCTACTACTATGTAGGGACATCCTGCAATACTGGATGACAAATAATACTAATGTGTGACAAGCCTGAAAAGGGTCTCCTGGAGACTCTGAAGAAACCAGCAGTGAAGAGCAACAGGAAGGAGAGGGTGGCGCAGTGCTGGGATGCTGGAGCCCTGGGCACCAACCTGGGTACCACAGAGGTACTGCCTCTGCAGTGGGCAAAGAGCTAGGCTGGACCCATTCTAACAACAAGCTTAAGAGCAAGCTTCAAAAGGCTCAAACCAATGCCAAGTAGGACAAAGCTCAAATATACCCAAAGGAAATCACAAAATCCTGGATCATAATATCCAGCATGCAGTCAAAAAGTGCCAGTCAAATAAAGGAGCAGAAAAGTTCAACCCAAACCAGGAACACAAGGGATGACAGCAGACACAAGTGAAGGGTGGAATGCTGGAATGTGGCTCAGTAGCAGAACACTTGCCCTGTAGAGTCAAGGCCCTGCATTCAAACCTCAGTACTGGGAGGAGGAGGAAGAGAAGGAGGAGGAAGAAGAGAAGGAGAAGGAGAAGGAAAAGGAGGAGGAGAAGAAAGAAAGGAAACAAATGCAATAAGGAGAGAAATGAAAGATCAAACTGT
Organism: Ictidomys tridecemlineatus; assembly: GCF_052094955.1. Taxonomy (NCBI): domain Eukaryota; kingdom Metazoa; phylum Chordata; class Mammalia; order Rodentia; family Sciuridae; genus Ictidomys; species Ictidomys tridecemlineatus. Next base: position 243,282 of record NC_135489.1, read on the forward strand.
ACTTGCTCAATGAAAATGTATGATCTATAATGATAGGATGAAGAACAGGCCAGATTCTGCTCAAGAGAAGCCTGGGGTCTGGACACAGCAGAGAGGAGGAACCCAGAGTTTCCCAGAGTGGATTATCTCTACATCTGCAAATGATCCCTGTGACAGGGCTCTCAGAGACAGAAGACACAGCGCCACAGAGTTTTCCAAACCCAGTGAAAACCATAAACTCTCAAATGCAAGCTCAGCAGATCCAGCGAGAGAAACACCAACAAAACCAAACCAAGGCATATCATAATCACAATGCTGCAAACACAGAAGACCAAATATGATGGACACTAATGGAGAAGATGTCAGCTAGGAGACAGAAAGTCTTTAAAACACTAAGTGGGAAAAATACTAGAATTCCACACCTAGCAAAAATATCTTCCTACATAGAAATGTTTCCTAGGGCTGGGGATGTGGCTCAAGAGGTAGCGTGCTCGCCTGGCATGCATGCGACCCGGGTTCGATCCTCAGCACCACATACCAACAAAGATGTTGTGTCCGCCAAGAACTAAAAAATAAATATTAAAAATTCTCTCTCTCTCTCCTCTCTCTCTTAAAAAAAAAAAAAAAAGAAAAGAAATGTTCCCTGATCTCACCAAAAAAAAAAAAAAAGAATGCTGAGGTTATGTAACTCAATGACAGAGCTCTGGCCTAGCAAGAGCCCTGGATTCTATCCCCAGTACTGCAAAGGGAAAAAAAAAAAGTAAAGACAACTTACAGAATGGGAGAAAATAGCTACAAATCTTTTATCTGACAAGGGTTTAATATGAGGAATATATAAAGAAATTCCTACAACTCAAAAACAAAATGATAAACAACACAATTAAAAAACAAGCAAAGGACTTGAATAGACATTTCTCCAAAATGTACAAATAGCCAATAAGCACATGAAAAGACACTCAACTTCATTTGTCTCCACGGAGACACAAATCAAAACCACTATCAGATACCACTGCATACCTACTGTGATGGTGAAGGAGGGAGGAAGGGAGAGGGAGAAGAAAGAATTGAAGATAAAGAAGCAAAGAGGAGAGGACAGGCAAGAAGGTGGAGAAAGCCGGGAGCGAGGACATAAAACAGCCAGGGCTGGCAACAGCAGGGACTACCTGTACACTTCGGGAGGAATGTGAACAGAGCACTCCCACAGAGACAAGTGCAGCATTTCCCCAAAATGCTGAACAGAACTGCTGTGTGGCCTGGCATTACACTCCTACTTATTTATATACCCAAAACCACTGAAAGCAGGACTGAAACTGATACTTAAAGGCCAATATTCACTGCAGCACTACTCACAATAGCTAAAAGGTAGAATTAACTCAAACATCCTTCAACAGATGACATTTATGATAAGCACAATGTAGTACAACAGAATATTACTGAGACATAAAAAGGAACAATATTTTACAGAGAAAATTTGAAAACACAAGTGACATACGCCTGACACAAAAGGACCACTACCATCCAACTCCAGTCTATGAAGCATCTCTAGCAGGCAGAGTCACAGAAACAGAAGACAGATCAGAAATCACCCAGGACTGGGGGTGGGGGGTGGGGAGTTACTGTTTAATGGTTATGTTTCTATTTTAGGTACTGAAAAATTCTGGAAATAGATAATGAGGAGGGTTACAAAACATTATAAATATAACTAATGCTGGTAAATTGTACACTTAGGAATGGCTAAAGTAAAAGCCAGGTGCAGTGGTACGCACCTGTAAATCCAACTACTTAGGAGGCTGAGCCATCTTACTGAGAAGGATAGCTTGAGACCAGAAGTTCAAGACTGACCCTGGCAATATACGAGACCCCATCTCAAAAAAAAAAAAAAAAAAAAGAAAGAAAGAAAGAAAGAAAGAAAGAAAAAGAAATAAAATATATTCCATGAATATCAAAATTTTGGCAAATTTTGGCTCCACAGGCAAGGGGACCAACGTAGACAGGCCTAGGCTAATGGTGGGGATTCTCAGTGGTTACCATCTTGAAATTTTTAAGAATTTAAGCTCTGCATCTGTGGCCCAGAGCCTAAAAAGCATGAAGCAACTACCAGGGGCTTGAGGTCTCAGCATACATGGTCCCCCTCCAATCTCTCCAGGACCCATTCTGAGGCTGCTTTCTGCCTCCCCTCAAAGTCCCACCTCCTTCAGCCACCACTCCTCTATTCTGTAGTTCACTCCTGTCTTCGCAAGGAAAAAGAAATAAAATATATTCCATTTTTTAAAATCTATTTTAAAAATAAATATATCATAATGTTAACAATGGATATTTTGAGGTAATGCTTATAAGTGAGTCTTATTTTCATGTTCTGTGTCTAATTATTATAATGAAATTTTATGCTGCTTAAATTTTTAAAAGTTTCATAAGACACAGGCACAGCTACAAATTAATAAAAATAAAAATGTTCCCCCAAAAGAATTAGTCCCAGGGCTGAGGATGCAACTCAGTGGTAGAGTACTTGCCTAGCACCACAAAAGAAAGAATTAGTCCTATTCAATTCAATAGTTAATAATTTCACTAACTGAATAGCTTCAAATTGAAACTCCTCAGTTTCCCCTGAAGTGCATCCATGTCTCTGTCAGTGATAGTCTCGAACAAATCTGGGTGCTCAATTTGCTCCTCAGGCTCACCAAGGAAACCTTCACGAGCACACTCAGTGCCACTAAAAGTGCCTCTATCCTAAGGGATAGAGGATGAAACCTGTAGTTGTTACTGACATTTAATCTGTGAAGTCAAAATGAAGGCTGATGCCTTAGCTCAGAGGCAGAGCTCTAGCATTCCTGAGCCAGGTCCTGATCAGATCCCCAGCACCACAAAAAGCTGGAGGGGACAGGCATGGTGGTACAAGCCAGTAATTCCAGCAGCTTGGGAGGTTGAGCTAGCAGGATCGCAGGTTCAAAGCCAGCCTCAGCAAAAAGTGAGTCCCTGTCTCTAAATAAAATACAAAATTGGGCTGGGGATGTGGCTCAGTGGTCTAGTGGTTCTGACTGCAATCCCCAATCTCAAAAAAAAAAAAAAAAAGCTAGAGGGTGCAAAGAAAACAATCGCATAATAGAATTCCAGTTTTAAAAGCTGAATTCACATTAAGTGAAGACTAAGGTGACATAACAATGAAATTCAACATCTGACTGGATCTAGTACTTAAGGGGAAAATAACACCAGACAACGATAGATTAGACAAAAATACCCTCTCGGTGCTGCATTCACACAAGCTGATAAGCACCCTGCAGTAATAGAGAAAACTATCCATATTCTCAGATTTATACACAGTGGGCTGGGATGTGGCTCAAAGGTAGAGCACCTGTCTAACATGCACAAGACCCTGGTTTAATCTCGGCACCGCAGAAGAAAATCTACACTGTATAGGTAAAAAGAGCCTTGAGGTATACAATTTACTCTGCAATGGCTCAAGAGAAAATACACACTCAGAGAGCACCTGGCAAGAAGTCCCCTCCAAGAGGGAAAATGTGTTCACACGTGAATTCATGCAAAGGTAACAGGAGTGTTCTTTGTGTCATTTTAATTCTTATCTTTTCTGTAACTTTTAATTATTGTTTCCAAACAGAACATTCTTAAAGCTGGATTCGCTCATGTGGTCTGGTGGGGCTCCTAAATTCACGTTCCTGAATGCCTCCTCTATCCTTCCCAGTGCAGAACTCTAACTAGGCTCTACAAAAACAAACTTCACTGCTTTTTGTGCAGTGCTGGTGACTGAACCCAGGGCCTCCTGCATGCTATACAGCACTCTGCTAGTGAGCTACATCCCACCCCACAAAACAAACCTTAAGCAACACTCACTCCCAACTCTTCCACAAAGGCCACAATAGGCTCCCACTGGACACTGCTTCTGCCTCCTCTGCACAATGACTGTCCCAAGACTGTCTCAGCTTCTGCTGGACTGTCACTGCCTGACAGGAGCAAGCATTCTGGCTTCAATTCTCCACATCCCTTCCCTGGGATTATGAGGGACATTGAGGCCCAAGGAGTAACTCATTTGTTCCAGGTCACACCATTAGTTAAGAATCAGGATTAAGGGCTGGGGATGTGGCTCAAGTGGTAGCGCGCTCGCCTGGCATGCGTGCGGCCCGGGTTCAATCCTCAGCACCACATACAGACAAAGATGCTGTGTCCGCCAAATACTGAAAAATAAATATTAAAGTTCTCTCTCTCTCTCTCTCTCTCTCTCTCCCTCTTTCTCACTCTCTCTCACCTCTCACTTTCTTAAAAAAAAAAAAAAAAAGAATCAGGATTAAAATAAAAGGCTTTAGCCAGGTTTAATGGCACAGGCCTCCATCTCAGTTAACTCCAAAGACTAAGGCAGGAAGATCACAATTTCAAGGTCAGCCTGGGCAACTTACTTAGCAAGACCCTGTCTCAAAATAAAAACTAAAAAGGGCTCAGGATGTGGCTCAGTGGTACATCTTTGGGTTCAATCCTCAGGACACACACACACACACACACACACACGTTTCTGGTTAATTCCCTAGTGATCAAAAGAAAACATGTAGGGCTGGGGATGTGGCTCAAGCGGTAGCGCACTCGCCTGGCATGCGTGCGGCCCGGGTTCGATCCTCAGCACCACATACAAACAAAGATGTTATGTCCACTGAAAACTAAAAAATAAATATTAAAATTTAAAAAAAAAAAAAAAAAAAAAAAAAAAGAAAACATGTAGGGCTGGGGTTGTGGCTCAGTGGTAGAGCGCTTGCCTAGTGTGTGTGAGCCACTGGGTTCAATTCTCAGTATCGCATATAAATAAATGAATAAAATAAAGGTCCATATACAACTAAAAATATTTTTAAATAATTTTAAAAAAACAATATGCTATGTTTGTGAAATGACACTCCCACGCTGCAGGGTGCCTTCTGGAGCACCCTCCCTAAACCAGAACCAGTGCTGAGAGTGCCTAGTGTGCCACCACTTGAAGCCTGCACGGCCTACACACACTGCATTCCTAGGTGTTCACGTCTGGTTCTCTACAAGCATCCCCCAGCCCCACTCCTTATCTGCCCCTGAAGGGCTCATATCTACCCTCAATCCACCAAGCAAACAGAGCTTATCAATCCTATCTCCAAATAATCACCTGCTTTCCTTCCTTGGGCATAGAGTATGGCTTGCAGGCAGAGCTGCAGAAACCTCCAGAAGGCTTCCATCTCAGGACTGTCCTGAACTAAAGGTTCTGCCTGAGCAAGTCCTCTTCCAGCACCCCTCCCATTCTCACATTTTCACATGAGAATCTCATACTCTACTCTTTAAAATGTTGCTCACAGGATGCGGTGGCACACAGCTGTAATGCCAACTGCTGGAAGGCTGAGGCAAGAGGGTTCCAAGTTTGAGGCCAGCCTCCACAACTTAGCAGGACTCTGTCTCAAAACAAAAAGGGCTGGGGATATACCTCAGCAGTAGAGTATGCATCCCCAGTACCACAAAAACAAACAAACAAACAAAAAAATTAAATAAAAATGTTTCTCTATGTGGGTTTTAGTTTTATTCCTTCATTCCAGAAATATCTGTGAAGCATCCATGTGTCAGACTCCACTCTGATCACAGGCAGAAAAATAGGTAACACCACAGTGAGGTCCTTGCCTCCTCGAGTTCAAGGGGAAGACAGAGTGCCAACAAATGACACCAAGTAGCTGAAGTGCTCTGAGGACAACGGAGGAGGAGGAGGAGAGAGAAGAGAGCATGGGGAGAAGGCAGTGTGTGAGGAGAAGAGACCCATCTGCGGCCCTTCAGAAATTAATAGTAATTATCTACTTGAGAGCCACATTAACTCTGACTACTGACAGGAACCCTGATAACTATTAGCTTTTCACTATCAGATTGCCTTTTAATAAGTAAAAATCTGGTTGAAAGTCTCAAATTTCAAGATTAAGTAACTGAGCTCTTTCCAGGCCATTGTACTCTGAACCAAATTCTTTACAAGTTTTAAAAATTCAAAACAGACATTTTTCCTATTTCTACAGCAATGAACAACACATGTAAAAAACTATCAGTGACTATAAGGATAGATATGTACCCTTACTTAATATTTTTAAACTATATATGCCCACCATCTAGTTTCAATATTATAAGGAAAAATTCAAAGAAATCAAATTCATCAATAAAGCCTGAATTTTGAAACTTTGTAAGACTGCACATACTAAGTTCATGAATCAGGACAAAAAAAGGGAAAGAAGCTACCACACCACATGTGCAGTGCATGCCCACTAAAGCTGAGACAGTGTTTGCAACTTCTTTTACTAAAACAATGTGACTCAACACAGTGCCCTCAAGCATCAAAAACAAGTATTTTTTTTTAATCACTAATAAGTATAAAAATCACCTCCTAAAAGTAGCTCGAAACTTGAACAGCTTAAACTGCTCACCTAGAAAGACACATCACAGCCACTTGGAGGAGGCACACCCACTCTCCCACAAGCTCCCGATCTCCCTGCAAGCCAACCCAGCGCCACATCTTTCAGCCTGCTGTTGACATCCTCTTACCTTCAGCAACTCCCTGCAGCTGTCAAGCCCGACATCCACAAGAATTCCTTTCACCCTTTTCCGCACCTTTCTGATGTTGTCAAGATTTTCCACAGGAATTTGAAACATTTTTGAAATTTTCCTTAAAAGGAAAGAAAACAAAACTGTAAGAAGATAAATACACAAAAATACGTTTTTTAACAGGGTTGGGTTAAGCACTAGGAATAAAGTATAATTTCAACAAACAGAGCTGGGAAAAACTGGAAAGTGACATGCAGAAGGAGGAGGCTCCCTTCCCCATACCACCCGCAGTGCCAAGTGGGTCATACAGCCACATGGACAAGCGCAGCCACAAACTGCAAGAAAATGGAGGCACAGCAAGGCAAGAAGAGGATGGCTAGTTCCAGGCCAGCCTGAGTACCTCAGCAAGACACTGCCTCAAAATAAAGTAAATTTAAAAAGCGGGGGTCAGGGAGGTACAAAGGCCCCGAGTTCAATCCCCAGCATCACAAAAAGAAAGATGACAGAGGCATAAATCTTCATGGCTTTGGATGTGCAATAGATTCTTAGTTATGACACAAAATAGTACTAGACACAAGAAAAAAAATAGGTTGAACAGATTTTATCAAAATTAAAAACTTTGGGCTGGGGACGTGGCTCAAGAGGTAGCGCGCTCGCCTGGCATGCGTGCGGCCCGGGTTCGATCCTCAGCACCACATACAGACAAAAGATGTTGTGTCCGCCGAGAACTAAAAAAAAATAAATATTAAAAATTCTCTCTCTCTCTCTCTCAAAAAATAAAAAATAAAAACTTTAATGCTTTCTATGTCACCATCAAAACAGCAAAAATCACACAAAATGGAAAAAAAAATTCAAATATTTTTTCTGATAAGGAACTTATATCCAGAAAAGAACTCTTATAACTCAATAACTGAAAGACCAATAATCCAATTTTCAAATGGGCAAAGGATCTGAACACTTTTCTACAGCACATAAAAACAGGACATAAAGGGCTGGGGTATGACTTACTGGTAGAGTGCTTGCCTAGCACATGTGAGGCACTGAGTTCGATCCTCAGTACCACATAAAAATAAATAAAGGTACTGTGTCTATCTACAACTAAAAAATTTATTTTTAAAAAAACAGGACATCGGGCTGGGGATGTGGCTCAAGCGGTAGCGTGCTCGCCTTGCATGCGTGTGGCCCGGGTTCGATCCTCAGCACCACATACCAACAAAGATGTTGTGTCTGCTGAGAACTGAAAAATAAATATTAAAAAAAATTCTCTCTCTCTCTCTCTCTCTCTCTCTCTCTCTCTCTCCCCCCCTCCTCTTTAAAAAAAAATAAATAAATAAAAATAAAAATAAAAAAACAGGACATAAAAAGATGTTCAGTATCTTTAGTCACTAGAGAATTGAAATCAGAACTACAACAAAATACTTCACATCCACCAAATGTCAACAATTCAAAAAATAAAAACGAACTCAACACAGTGCCCTCAAGCATCAAAACCAAAAATACACACAAGCCCACGTCATACGTATTGGCAAGGATATGGAGAAACTGGAATTCTTGCTAAGGGTAAGGTAAAAAATGGTAGCCAGTTTGGAAAACAGCCAGGCAGTGCCCCTGAAGATCCACAGTACCGGCACCAGTTGAACTAAAAAGCCCACGCAGGAGAAAGAAACAGCACATATCCACCCAAAAATGTGGACCAGGATGTTCAGGGCAGGTTGCTCACAGCAGCCCCAAACAACTCAGAGGTCCAACAAGTGCCACTGAACAAATAATGGATGAGTCCATATTTAGGGCCATCAGAAGAAACAAGGCACCTGCTACCCGTTCCCACATGGACAAATCCTAAAAGCACTCTGAGGAGCAGAGGGTGAGTCCATGTGTGAAGCATACAGAAGACCTATCTACATACAGAGAGCACAACATGGTGGCCTGGGGAGGGAGAACTGGGAGGTGACCGCTGAGAAAGGGGTTTCTTTTTGGAACCACAATGTTCAAAAATCAACGTAGCCAACACATGCACAACAGCCACTAACTCTGAATATGCCAACAGCCACTAAGCTGCACATTTTAAATGAGTGAACTACATGGCATATTATCTCATTAAAACTATCATTTAAACATCCAAACAAGCATAAAACCAATATAAACCATGTGGAAACTGGCCATAGTAGAAGCTATGATATGATCTGTCTTCAACAGGCAGAAAGATGTGTATATGTAAATACACACATTCCATGCCCTGTCCAGTAGAGATCCCAGTCACACATCCCAGCAGGAGTGGGCACACCCATCTCAACTTCTAAACACCACTTTCATTAAAAAGAACCAGAGTTCCTTGGTAAAATGGCCAATTCCAGGGCTGAGCTACAGTAAAGGCTAAGATGGGCCAAAAACATCTTATGCCAGAAAATAAGGCAATTCTCAGAGAAGGATGATGCAAGAGGAACCCAGCTCTGATGCCCACAGCGCTAATGCCATGACAACCTCAGCACCCACCAATTAAGGGCACTAACAGAAAAGCACACAACAGCTCTTCCCATCACATGAGCTTCTTAACACAGGACCTGGAACTCCTCCCCTGAGCGCAGCATCTATACCAGCCCTCTTGACCAATAAAGTATGGAGGGAGCAATGCCAGCAAAGACTCCAGGCTAGATGGTAAAAATGCCACACAAGCCAGACACCACGGTGCACACTTATAATCCCAGCTCCCTGGGAGGCTGAGGCAGGAGGATCACAACTGGAGGCCAGTCAGGACAACTGAGAAAGCTCATCTCAAATTTAAAACAAGGACTGAGGACACAGCTCAGTGGTAGAGCTCTCACCTTGCATGTGACACTCTGGATTAAATACCCAGGACTGTTTAAAAAAAAAAGAAAAAAAGTACATTTCTCTCAGGGAGACAACACTTGAAATCCAGACACCAGGCTTGTAAAGATGCAACAGCCCATGGGAGTAAGGGGAGGAGACCTCAGACACCACCACCGGCCCACTGCCAAGTTACTGCTGCCCGCCAGTCTCTCCACACTGAAGAAGGGCAAGTGGTATGAATTCTGACTCACAGAACTAGTAAGTCATTTTAACAGTACGATTTACTCTAGTTTTGAAGATGTCTGTAAACAGCAACAGTCAGTGGAATAGAGCCCACAAACTAAAGCTCAAGTCTACACTGACATAAATAACTTGAAAGTGTGATGAAGACCAGGATGCATTCCTCCCCACAAATACTGATCAGTATCAGTCTGGCACACAAGCCCAGGTCAGAGATACTGCACAAGACAATTAGCTACAACACCCAGAACACCAGGACCACCCGAGACGAACAAGACAACCAGCCACAATACCCAGAACCCCAAGACCACCTAAGGCATGCAAATCAATCAGCCACTCACAACACTAAGACCACCAAGGTGAAAAAAATCAGCCATAATACTCACAAAGCCAAAACCACCCAAGGTGTAAACAGCCACAATATCCAATGAATGCCAAGACTAACTAAGGCATGCCAGTCAACCGGCTATAATACCCAGACTGCCAAGATTACTCAAGGCAAGCAAGTCAACCAGCCACAATACCCACAACACCACGACCACCCAAGGTGTAAAACCACCACAATACCCTGAACATCAAGACTACCAAAGGTAGGCAAGTCAATCAGCTTCAAAACCCAGACTCCCAGACCACCCAACACATACAAGTCAATCAGCCACTTTACCCACAACGCCAAGATCACCTACGGTACACAAACCAACCAACCACAATACCCTGAATGCCAAGATCACATGAAGCAGCACAGTTCATTACAGCAGAAAACCAGTGTGCCCATCAAATGGTGAACAAATAAAAAATGGAATACTACTTGGCAATATAAAGTAACAAGGTACTAGCATATGCTACAACATCAATCCAAAATCATGCTAAGCAAGAGATGATATGCAAGAGCCCCCGTATCATCTTCATCTATTTATATGAAATGTCCAGAAAAATTTAGAGATGACGGGCATAACAGTAGTTGGAGGATATAAACAGGTAAGTAGATGGACAGGGTTGATGGGGGGGGTGCTAGAAATGTCCTAATACTAGATTGTGGTGGCTACACAATTCTATAAATTTACTAAAAATCCACCAATTACACATTTTAGTAAACATATCATGGAAGGAAAAACTGGAACTATTCCAGATTGAAGGAGACTTAGGATAACTAAACACAAGCAATTCTAAACTAGATCCTTTCCTACATATGATATAATTACAAAGTTGCAAAATTTTCAAGGCATCTGAGATTAGGCGCCATGTGTGTTGATTTCCTGATTTTGATGGTCTTGTCATGGCTATGTAGGAGAATGTTCTTCTTTGTAGGAAAGAGGCAGTATCGGGGGTAATGTGGCACCTCAGCTAGCAACTGAATCTCAAAGGATTCAAGGAAAAAAGTTCTTTGTACTGTAATGTTTCCATAAATCTACAACTATTTCCAAAAAATTGTGTAAATTCATTCTAAAAGCTAAAAAGAAATTTGCTAGTCAAGTTCAAGTGGCAAACACTTTCGTTACTCAACTTCATTAGTTGAAGAAATGCCATGTTAAATTAAAAAATGTTATTTTTTCTTTTTAGTTGCAGATGGACATATTACCTTTATTTTTTATTTTTTTGTTTTTATGTGGTGCTGAGGATAGAACCCAGTGCCTCACATGTGCTTGGCAAGCACACTACCACTGAACTACAATCCCAGCCCCACAAATGCTAAATTTTTATTGTCAAAATAACATTTAAGATCAGTAACAGGCAATAGTGAGAACAAGCTGGAAAAAAAAAATCACAATTTCTACACTTTCCATAAATTTAAAGGGCAACTTCTAGGCAAGTAATCTCCCTCCCACATCCCTCTTGCAGTCCCCCCACCACCAGGCTGTGAACCCCAATGTTGGATCACCAGCACAACTCCCTCCACACTCCCTTTCTGCTGCAACTACCCATTTAGTTCTGCCCTCTACTGGACTGAACCCCCTCAGGGCAGGGCACAACACAGCACATACTCATTAAACAGACAAATAAAACCAGATCGGAAGGATGCACCATTGAGGTACAGGAGGGAAGGCTGTGGGTAGCTGGGGCCCAACACACTGCAGGCCAAGAGATCACATCAGAAACTGAGATAAAGGAGGGAACGCTGAATATAGGTAGTATACTTTGCTTAAGTAAATTCAAATGAGACAAATTAAACTGGGGAGAGGAAGACTGAGGATTATTGTCAGAGTGAGGAACTTTGGGCAGTAACAATGTTTCAGACAAGTAGAACTTTAATTGAAGAACTGGGGGATATAACTCATAGAAATGAAGATAAATTTTTTAAATGAAATGCATGGAATTGTTTGCCTTCCAAAGGTCACACTCTAGCAGAAGAGCTGTCAGGAACCTCATGATGTATTTCAAAAATCCATGCCCAAGGTCCCTATTGAGCCAACCAGCCACTGTGGCCAAAGCAAGATGCAACACAAATTTGGCCACTCTATCAGATGTGCCTAGCTCTATCAAACTTGCTTGACCTTCTCCATCAAGCACCTCTAACCTCTACCCCCTGGGTTCTTTCTCCTAATCTACAGGGAGATCCTCATTCACCCATCTCAAACAAGGAAATTACTGCAAAGACAACCACCTTCATTAAAGGTCTGAAAGCCAAGGCCACCAGGAAGGTACACTCCCAGAAGCAAGTGTCCAGTTCTCACATGAGGGGCTACTGAAATGAGGTGTCAGACCTGGCACGCCTCAAACAGGTTCTGTAGTGATTTGTCATGCTTGGGAACTGTCAGTCTGCTCTTTCTCCTAAATGTAAGTGTCCCTAACTCCCTCACCATTGATATTGTGGTCCCCCCCAAAAAACAAGCACACAGATCCCTTTTTTATTTTAATGGACAGGAGAAAGGTTTTTTTGTTTTGTTTTGTTTTTGTTTTTAGCAATTCACTGTCTGCTTTTGGGAAACAAAAATAACAACAGGTTGTTCTACCTTCAAGAAAGGTTTTTAAGATTCCTGACATTTACCCATAATTTTTTAAATCTGTTCTAACACAAGATTCCATATAAAATGCCCATGGGACTGACGAGCTAGGAGAGAAATGGGTGGTTTCCACATTGTGGAACCTGCCTGCACTTCAGCTCTGCACTACAGCAGCTCCTGCAGCTAGCCCAGCTTCCCTGTCAGCCTCCTGCAGGACAACGCCTCCGGCCTCAGTTTGCAATTAGACATGGAATTACCACAGACTTCCAGTGATGTATATAAACATTTTCCTCAAAAGGGTACTCATTTGATGTTTCTGGTATCCTGATCATTCATTACGGAAAATACAAACTCTATAAAAATGTTGAAATACTTTATAAGATAGAGCTTACTCTTTAAAGGGCTTCGTTTTGGGGAGGGAACACAACATCCCAGCATAAGCTGAGGCTATCTGCCAGGTGAAGTCAGCTCCACCACTTTATCAGCTGTGTGATCTTAGCAAATTACTTAATCTCTCTGGGCCTCAGTTGCCTCCTTGTGAAACAGAGTGAGGGTGGTCTACTTTGTGGGCAGCTGTTAGGATGACTGAGTAGAACATACTTGGCTATCTCCAAAATACTAATCAAAATGTTCCAACTATTAGGATACAGGGCTTTCTTTTAAACCAACTTTAAAAACACAAGTATTTGTGCCATACAGAGAAGCAAGAACAAGAAGGTCTGGGTTCAAACCACAGAAAGAGTCTACCATTGATGTTTTCATACTGCAAGCTTGGCTTCAAAATTTCAAAGGTATTCCAAAAATCCCAAGCTCTCTTCAACTAAAAATCCTGCATAACTGTCATCATCCCCCATAACCAAAGATCCAGCCCTCACTTCCTCCCATCTCACAATTAAAGCCTGCACTAAGCTTTGCTCCCAGCTCCTGCCCAACCTTTCTAAATACAGATCTATCACTTCTTGGCTAAATATTCACAGATTCAGTGTACCACCTTTACCCAAAATATTAAAACACTAATACATGGCCATTACCAGGTAATATCATTAGGTAAGTCACACATAAATGATTCGACTTCCAACCAATGCCAAACAAGCTTTTCACAACTCCTACTTCTGAACCCAGGTCCTCTTTTCTCATCCCCACACACCCCACCAGACCCCAAGACCCCATCTGATAAAACGTGGGCACCTCCAACAACCTTCACCACATTCCATCAGTTCCACCAGCACGTTGCAGGTAACAGCTTCCCCTACTCCTCAACAACAACTCCTGAGGCAGTTATCACCATTTTTATTCCCATTTTAGAAGTTTTAATAGCACTCAGAAGAGTCTTCCATTCGAATCAGAGATGTATAAAACATGTAATCATGTATTGCTCTGCAACAACGCCACGCTGAATTGCAGTTACAACTTTTGATGTTCCTAGGCCAGACGCGTGTAGAAATCTTGTAAAGGGCTCTATTTCAAGGCAATCAACAATGGCAGACACAAAGTTTAATTTTAAACGTCGGCCCGTGCTCATCAATCTTCGACACCAACCAACGGTGAGGGCGCGGGGTCCACCTGGAAAACGAGGCGCTTCGGGCGAGGCCAGGCGCCCCCCGCCCCTCGGTCCTCCCGCATCCCGCCGGTCCGCGGAGAGCCCGGCACAGCTGACCAGCAGAGGGAGGCGCTTCGGGTGGTTCCCGGGTCGCTGCGGAGGGCGTCCTGCCCACGCCGCCCCAGAACGCTTTCCCACTGCCCTCTGGGCTGCGTCCTCCCGTCCCTTCTGACCCACCCTCGCCGTCGCCCTCCGGTCCCCCCAGCCAGGTCCCTGTCCCCGCCCCTCCCCCTCCCCCGGGGCGGCCCCGCTCCCACGTGACCGGCGGGCGGGGCGGGAGGGCGCGTCGGGGACCGAGAGTCGGGCACAGCGAAGGTCCCGAGGTCCTGAGGCGTCGCGGCGGGGAGGACGCGGGGCGGACGACGGTGGGGACGGCCGGGTGGACCGCCAGGTGGACGGCAGGGTGGACCGCAGGGCGGACCGCGGGGAACGGACCGGGGGCTTAGCCGCGCGGACCGGGCCATACCTACCGCCGGGCGCGAGGAGCGCCGCGTCCCGCCGCCGCTCGCAGCGCCGCCGCGTCCTCCGCCCCGCGCGGCGGGACCCCCGCCCGCGCCCACCCCGCGCCCCGTCCCTCCTCCCGCGCGCCAGAAAGGGAAGATGGCGCTCAGCTGCCTCAGGAAGTGACGTCGCCTCATTTGCATGTCGGCGCAGCCAGCCAATGGGCGCAGACTGTGCTTGGGGCCCCTTGGACTCTTCCCACAGGCCCCTTTGGGCCCCTGGGTCTTTTAGCACTCGAGGCTCTGGAGAGGGGTGGGGCCTACCGGGACCCCCCCAACACAACTTTAAGACCTCCTGCCCAGTGAACGGTCCTACCAGCCTCCTACCTCCACTGGACAAGCTCTCGTGAGAGTTTTGGTTAGTGATGACGTCATCGAGGGGTGGGGAAAGTGCGACATCAACCACGTGGCCAGTCACATGGTCTACCCAAAGCTTTGGCCTCATTTGCATGGAATGGGGGCGGGGCTAGTGACAGCCCCAACAGTGGGTGACCCCGCCCACATCTCGGCCAATAGGAAACCAGCTGTGAGAATACTGCCTTGCCATTGGAGAATAGGACTTTGGCTCTCAGAACTTGGACAAGTGTGTCCTTGATTGGCATATCTTGGTGAACGTCGGATTAGGGCCTCCTAACTTCATCATACTCTCTAAGAAAAATATGTCACACCTTTAATAATTACGATTTTTAAGATACATTTAGTACATGTTGTGTAAGAAATGGGTTACTTGTATGCATTTGTATAAACTCTTTTTCCCAGATTTTTTAAGGGGTGTAATAATAATAGAATATTTATAAAATTGAGCAAAAACGTGGAGTACAAGCTCTACAAGTGGTTCTTGGTCTCCATCGTTCAGTTACCAAGACCCTCGCGTGGACTGCTCCTCTGATGGCTCTGAACCAGAGGGCAATGAGGGTGGGAAGCAGACCTCCACGAAGCTTAAGGGTTAAGGAGGGCAAATCCACACACATACTTTTAAAATGCTTGACAATCCATCCTCCAGAGCTCCTGTCCTATTCCGGTGCCTCAAAGACCATTCCAGAGCTCTCCAAGTCTGGCAACTCTGGACAGCATCGGTGCTGCCCCTTCTCCTTTCCCACAGAGGTCATTTTTGGAAGTCTCCTTACACGAAACCACACCAAGATTTGGGCTCCCTTGCCTCCTGGCCCTACATACACACCTGTCTACTGACAACCATCAGGCTTGATCTAGGTTCAGAGGACTATCAGACTATGTCCAGCCCAAGGTTGTTCATCACTTGCTCATGACTGGATCTCTCCTGCCCTGTCCAGAGCCTCCTTGTGCATCCTCCGTGCTCCCCAGATTGTAGCTTTTCTCTCTCTACTGGTGTCAGCTGCTCAATTTAGCCCAGTGACTAGACACATACTAGGCTCTCAATAAATGTCCACATCAATTTTTAATTTGTATTAAGTGCTGGGCTGATTCCACTTGTCCACAATTTGCTTTAATTTCCTTAAAGAAGATGAGTCATAACTGTTGGAGAGTTTGCCCTATTTGTTTATAAATTATGCCTTAATTTGATTGTGAATTACAGTGGTAAATAGGTGTGCTGTTCCTGTGTACTTTCCTTGAGAAAGTGGGAGTGAGAGGAAAAGTGTAATCATGCCTCTGGTCCTAGGTGCTCTCAAATGCCTCACCTCATTCCTTCCCTTCCCTTCTCAGCAGAAGGCAAGGCAAACAAGATTCAGACTCAGGTGGGCAATCGACTGGCCACCAGCCTTGGCAGATAGTCCTCTGAATCTAGGATGGTTCAGCTCACGGCAACTTCACTCCTCATCCTCATCTCTTGAACCACCACTCTGCAGAAACTGCTTGGTCAGCAGTGACCTCCAAACTGTTGAACACAAGAACAAATTTATCCTCAGCTTTGCGGCCCTGACTTTCCTCTATGACTACCTGTGCACACTCCCTTTTCTAAGCCCTTCCTCCTCAACTCCCCAACTTGCTCTTTAATCTCCTCCAGCCTCTCATTCTCTTGCCGTCCTCATCCATCCTTGAATGTGGGTGTCCTCAAGATTCAGCCTGCTTTCCTTCTTCATTCAGTACATGTTCACTACCCACTTGCTGCTGTCAGGCTGTTACTAGGTATTGGAAATCCCATGCTTTTCATTTTTATTCTGCATATTCTCACTAATCTCAATCAAAAACATCATCCCTTGAACCAAACCAATATCTCCACCACTTTCCTATGTTTCAGTTTAGTTTTTCTGGCTGCCAGTTAGGCAGCTCCACTTGAGTGTCCCACAGCCACCTGAGATTCAAAATGCTCCCAGTTGCCCTCCTCTGCAGGATCTCCTAGTAAACAATGTGCTTTCCCAGCTCCAGCTCCTCAGTTCACATCTTCAGGGCTCCTCAAGTCTGTTTCCTCTTCTGTATACAGACTGTCATCTCTTGCCCGACCTCCAGCTTGACCCAGGCACATTCCCCAGCTGGTCACTTAGTAATCTATTGGAAAGTAGCTCTGAGCACATCAAACCCTTCTTGCCTTCATTCCAAATCCCCTCAAGATCAAGCCCCATCGGTCAGCATGGCAGGAAATTTTTCGGAACTGACCAGCTCACAGCTTTCTCCTGCTCCCCCAAACACTACACACACTGTTCATGGGACTCCTGCCCCATTACCTGACCTAGTGTCTATTCACCCACTCACGGCTAAGTTCTGCTGGTCTCTCTTCTAGGAAAATCTTTACGACCACACACACAAAAAAAAGCATGCCAAAATGTGGTAGTTTGCTGACTTAACAAGTATCACAAAGAGGAAAGGAGACAAAGGGGGCTGTTATGAGTGGAGCACAAGTAGGGGCCCACAGAAAATCAGAATAATTACTATGGGAAACAGACCACAAGCAAACGGGAAGTTCAAAGGTCTTGGCCCAAACTCTTGAGCAGGAGCTCTCTTCCACATGAGCTTGCTCCTGAGACTTGGGTCTGCTGCCCACTTCCTCAGTTAGGCACTTCTGACTGTGAAGTATGAGAAGCTCTACTGAAGAACCTCCCTGGGAGATTCCTCTTTAACCATATTTATTCCAGTGGGAACAGATTTCATAAGAGATTTCCTCCTGTCTCTCCCAATAGACACAGGTCTCCAGGTTTGGCTGCTCAGGAAGGTGCTGTGTGAGGAAGATTCTGTTGGTGTAGCGCCTGGTGTAATACACAAGTCCCTGGCAAAACTTTGCCAGTCTGGGCTGGGGATGTGGCTCAAGCGGTAGCGCGCTCGCCTGGCATGCGTGCAGCCCGGGTTCGATCCTCAGCACCACATACCAACAAAGATGTTGTGTCCGCCAAGAACTAAAGAATAAATATTAAAAAAATTCTCTCTGTCTCCTCTCTCACTCTCTCTTAAAAAAAAAAAAAGTTTAAAAAAAAAAAAAAAAAACTTTGCCAGTCTGCATGAAGTAGGGCAGAATCTAGTTATCAGAGGTAAAATCCCTAAGTGCACAGGCTGCCCCATTACAAGTAGCCTCAGTCCCTTCAGGTCATTGTAACAAAATAGTATACACTATTTTGTATGCAAAATATACAAAAGTGGCTGATAAAAAGATAGAAATTTATTTCCGCAGTTCTAGAGGGTGAAAGTCCAAGGCCAAGGCACTGGCAGATTGGGTGTGTGGTGACAACCCACTTCCTCTTGAAGAGCTGCCCTCGGGCTATACCTCTCCACTTGATAGAGGGGCTGATGGGTCTTCCTCAGGCCTGTGGGACAAAAGCACTGATCACATGTATGGAGGCCCCACCCTCCCAACCAAATTGCCTCCAAAGGCCTTACTCTCATCCATCATGTGGGGAGGGGAAGCATTTAGATATGAATTTTGGGGAGAAACAAACATTCAGCCCATTACACTATTTCATAAAGGTGACTATAACGTAAGGTAACAGGAAGTAGCTGGAAGGGCTGAAGCTCTGGACAATGAGGTGCTTCAATGCATCCTGGAGACAGACAAACAGATAACAGGTACACACACACTTTCCCTGGGTCTGCCCATGGAAAGAAAGAGCTGGATTAAATTCTCCAAAGATACACAAGGGCTCTTGGGGCTCCACCCTATCAGGTTCGACTATTATGACTTCTCCCTGATTGCATTGTGGACCTGAGAACCAACTTGGCAGTTTTTGTAGGTTTCCTGCCAATATTAACATCAGATGCAATCAGTTTCACTGTAGCATGATGAGTAGTAGTTCCACTGAGATGCAGCTGATGTCCATTTAGAGTCCACCCAAAGTCTTCTGAAGGTGCCAGAGTTGGACTAAGGGAGGGGAACAACATGAGCTTCCATCTTCTCTCTGTGCTCTGTGAGTGTTAGTGTGTATGTGTGAGTGTGCTGTGGGTGTGGTGTGTGCAGGGCCACATGCCAGGCAAGCACTGCACATATTGAGACACACTCCCAGACCAACAGGTTGGTCTCTGGGTTTTTAGCTGGGATAGCATACTTTGATAAAACTGGGCAGCACAGGATCTTCAACACGGCGGGTGCCTCGGATTTTTAGAATAAAACCTTTCCAAAAGGCAGGAGTGCAACCACAGTGGTTGCAAGTCCTAGTATAAGTGAGAATTCTCTTTTGTTTAAACAGTGAACAGAGTCATGTAGTGACAATGTAGAAAGAACCAAAGTGTTCTCCTTCCTGCTCAATCAAGAACGTGTGAACTTGCTGTCCTCTCATTCAACAAACTGTATTCTTCCAATCTTTACATTCTGCAATATACACAGAAGACATCAGATGTGGAGAACAAGGTGTTCTTCTATCCACTGATTTAAAAATCTGTATGGCTTCCATCCACTCCCTCAACAATCTCCACAAGAGACATCCTATATAGAGTAAACAAGAATTCCTCCTGTCCTCCCTTCTACAATCCCCACAACATCTACACTGAAGTCTCCCTAGCCCCCTTCTGTTTAATTAAACAACAAGCATGTGGATTAGGGACCCTGCCTATCTTAGGTTGTCCAATATTACATATAGTCCTTACCCGTAAGCAGATGAGCTGACCTCAAGGCGTCAGCCTCCTGTCTTAGGTTGGTACCATTGCAATTGGATCTTTTTTTTTTTTTTTTAAAGAAAGGTCTTTTTCTTTTCTTTTTTTTTAAAGAGAGAGTGAGAGAGGAGGGAGAGAGGAGAGAGAGAGAGAATTTTTAATATTTATTTTTTAGTTCTCGGCGGACACAACATCTTTGTTGGTATGTGGTGCTAGGGATCGAACCCGGGCCGCACGCATGCTACCGCTTAAGCCACATCCCCAGCCCTGCAATTGGATCTTATCCATCATTGACTCCCGGCCCAGCATACAGCCATCCTTGTGGATATGCCTTTGCACCAGTGGGGGGATGAGGTTCTTTGCCTTACCTCTGTTGGCCCCCAAATAAGGCCTTTGCACCAGTGGAGGGGTGAGGTTCTTTGCCTCACCTCTGTTGGCCCCCAAATTTTAGCTGAACGACCATCACAATCAGAATGGAGGAGGATACAAAAATGCCACGACACCAAGCCAATTAACGGCTCCTTTTGGAAAAATTGAACCACCGGTGACACCATCAGCAAAGATACCACAGCACTACCACAATTCGCTGCACCAACAGATAGTTCACAATGCATACAAGTGCTACATACTCCAGGCAAGTTCTGCAAGCAGTTCAAAGCAGAGGAATCTATTAATATGTCTATTTCCTCCCAAAGTAAATCGACTCCTTGATTGAGCATCACTTGTTGAGTTATTATTCACTGATGCATCAGTTTATACAGTTTGTTGTGATAGCTATCGCAGAATCTGTAGTTTGGTTTTATCTTTGTCTTCATCGGCACTGTGATGAAGATAGGAATTCTGGCAATGATGGCTAAAAAAAAAAATCATGTAACATTCTAGCAGGCACTAAAAACAAACTTTTCTGAATAATTTATATTATCCTGAACAGAATTATCAAATATAATGAAAAGGAAAGGTGAAAGTAAACAAAAAGATCTGTTAACCTCCTTTTTTGTTCACATATTAAAACAATCCTCAATAGCTGTTTACCCAATTTAAATTAAACCATTCAAATCACGTGAATAATAAAAAAATTTGGATCCATTTTTTCATGAGTGCTCCTCATATATGATATATGGACATACGCACATACAGACATACAACTCAAAACACAAGTGTGCACATGTAATACAATACATACAACACATAACATAATAGTAAAGGCCTTTTAGATTTTCACAGGTGAAATCTCCATTGCAATGTTTAAAAACTCCACAGTCAAAAAATAGAACTAATCAGAAAAACATTAACCTAGGTATGTATGAGTTCAAAAAATAAAATAGAACTTTATGATGTGGGAAAGGGCAATAATAAAATAGATATTGAAAAAAGCATCCTGGTTTTATTAGCCTCCAGGTGTGGGAGAACCACTGTCGAAGATGTAAGGATAGCCAAACTGGAGTTCTGGACATCAGCTGTTATAGATTTGAGCCAAGTCATCTTCCTTTTTGTCTGTGGAAATCACTTTAGTTAATCTCTCTGGAATCCAAATTGGCTGCTTTTCTCTCTGTGGAAACACACAAACAGACCCCAGACAATCACTGGATCAGGACCTTTCCATTTTCCTGTTAGAATATCCTTGCAAAGTACCTTGGGCTTATGTACATTTTTTGGACACATGTGCCTTTCCGCAGCACTAAGCACTGATGAATCCAAATTTAAAAAGTTTAGAGTAAAAAGGGTTATTTTAAGTTTACTTTTGGGGGATATATACCCCTTCCCGATTACCTCTTTTTGCTTTAATAAGTACATTTTAATAGTTTGATGAGCTCTTTCAACTATGCCTTGTCCCTGTGGATTGTATGGGATTCCTGTTATATGAGTAATGCCAAATGATGAGCAAAATTGTTTAAAAGAAGTAGAAGTATAGCCAAGGTCATTATCTGTTTTTAACTGTTTTGGAACGCCCACAGTGGCAAAATTTTGTAAGCAATGAGCTATAATATCTTTAGTTATTTTCCTCTGGCATTAAGGGAGCCCATCAAAAATCCGTAAGAAGTATCAACTGTAACATGCAAATAGTTTAATTTTCCAAATTGTGGCAAGTGTGTAATGTCCATCTGCCAAATATGGTGAGGTATCAGTCCTCTAAGACTGACTTCAAGGTTAACTTGTGGTAAAAAGGTCACACAATTTTGACTGTTTCATTATTTGTCTAGCTTGTTCCTTAGTTATTTTAAATCGCTTTTATAAAGTATTTGCTTTGACATGGAAGGATTTATGAAAATTTGTAGATTCTTCTAGCATAGAAAAAAATGTGTATGTCATATGTAGTTTTTTTTTTTTAAAGAGAGAGTGAGAGAGGAGAGAGAGTCAGAGAGAGAGAGAATTTCTAATATTTATTTTTTAGTTCTTGGCGGACACAACATCTTTGTTGGTATGTGGTGCTGAGGATCGAACCCGGGCCGCACACATTCCAGGCGAGCGCGCTACCGCTTGAGCCACATGCCCAGCCCCTGTCATATGTAGTTTTATCTGCTAAATCATTGCCCAAACTAAGGGCTCAGGCAATCCTGTATGTGCCCTGATATGTCCTATAAAGAATGGATCTTTTCTGTCCCAGATTAGACTTTGTATAGTGGAAAACAAAGAGAAAACAGTAGAGGAAGGGGAAATCCTACCAGCATCTTCAAGGGATATTACAGCATTAACTATATACTGACTATCAGACAATAAATTAAATACATAATCTTTGAACATCACAAAAGCTTGTAATATTGCATTAAGTTCTACCTTTTGAGCTGATTGTTTGGGTACTAAAAATGTAAAAGTGTGATCAGGGGTAACTATTGCTGCTGTACCAGTATTTGACCCATCAGTGAATATATTTGGAGCATTCATGATAGGTGTTTTTCTTGTCATTTTTGGAAAAACTACATGATGCAAAGACCAAAAAGATAACAAAGGATTAGATGGTAAGTGGTTATCAAATGAAACATTAGATTTCCACATGATTATTGCCCAAGTATTTAATTCATTAGCTAACTCATCAATTTGATCCATAGTACATGGAATAATAATTTTCCTGGGAGAAATACCAAACACTCCCTTTGCTACTTTTATTCGTTGAGTATTAATTGTCCTACAGCCTCAGGATACCTAATAAGAATAATGTTAGGAGAATAAGATAAATATTCATAATAATGAATAATAATGGACCTTATTCATAATAATGGACCTTCTTGCCAAAATTCTCCTGTAGGAATATTTTATGTTGGTAGTACAATAAATAATAAAGGCAAACTTATATCAATTCTATCCAAATGGATATTTTCCATATATGTCTCAATGATTTTTAATGTCTTTCTTGCTTCAGGCGTTAACATGTGGTGCTGATAACGCCAGGTCCCAGGTTCCTTCCCCATACAAGCCACCAAATGCCACAGTCTAGCTGGGCATAAAATAACGAAGCAGCCCCGAGGCACTTATAGATTCAAACAGGAACTCCTTTATTGCCCATTACTCCCGCGAACGCCAACCACACAGCCCTTCCGGGAACACCACACACAAACCAGAACTCCCTGCACTGGAACTTCACCAACCAACTCCAACTCTCCAGGAATCCCCGACAGAGCTCAACTAGAACTGAACAGGAACTCCCCTGACAAATCAAAAGTGGCTGGAAGGCTAGGCAGCAGGAGCCCCCTTACTGCCACACAGCAGGGGTCTATATACAACTGAATACACAGCCCTTTCCAAAGCAGCACCATCCAGTCACAGCAATTATACACAACTTAATTATCATCATCATAATGGTTCCTCACCTCACCACTCAACCATACTTCTGGAAAATGCCAGGGGCCATTCCCACTCTGCTGTGGAACTCAACATCATATACCTGCCAGACGCCATCACGGGAGGTCTCCCTCACCCTATATACCCTGCCAGTGTCCATCATGGCAGGTCTCACTCACCCTATATACCCTGCCAGTGCACATCATGGGAGGTCTCCCACACCCTATATACCCTGCCAGTGTCCATCATGGGAGGTCTCCCTCACCCTATATACCCTAACAGTGCACATCATGAGAGGTCTGCCTCACCCTATATACCCTACCAGTGCCCATCACGGGAGGTCTCCCTCACCCTATATACCCTGCCAGTGTCCATCATGGGAGGTCTCCCTCACCCTATATACCCTGCCAGTGTCCATCATGGGAGGTCTCCCTCACCCTATATACCCTGCCAGTGCACATCATGGGAGGTCTCCCTCACCCTATATACCCTGCCAGTGTCCATCATGGGAGGTCTCCCTCACCCTATATACCCTGCCAGTGCACATCATGGGAGGTCTCCCTCACCCTATATACCCTGCCAGAGCCCATCATGGGAGGTCTCCCTCACCCTATATACCCTGCCAGTGTCCATCATGGGAGGTCTCCCTCACCCTATATACCCTGCCAGTGTCCATCATGGGAGGTCTCCCTCACCCTATATACCCTGCCAGTGCACATCATGGGAGGTCTCCCTCACCCTATATACCCTGCCAGAGCCCATCATGGGAGGTCTCCCTCACCCTATATACCCTGCCAGTGTCCATCATGGGAGGTCTCCCTCACCCTATATACCCTGCCAGTGTCCATCATGGGAGGTCTCCCTCACCCTATATACCCTGCCAGTGCACATCATGGGAGGTCTCCCACACCCTATATACCTGCCAGTGCACATCATGGGAGGTCTCCTTCACCCTATATACCCTGCCAGTGCCCATCATGAGAGGTCTCCCTCACCCTATATACCCTGCCAATGTCCATCATGGGAGGTCTCCCTCACCCTATATACCCTGCCAGTGTCCATCATGGGAGGTCTCCCTCACACTATATACCCTGCCAGATGCCATCACCGGAGGTCTCCCTCACCCTATATACCCTGCCAGTGTCCATCATGGGAGGTCTCCCACACCCTACATACCCTGCCAGTGTCCATCATGGGAGGTCTACCTCACCCTATATACCCTGCCAGTGCCCATCATGGGAGGTCTCCCTCACCCAATATACCCTGCCAGTGTCCATCATGGGAGGTCTCCCACACCCTATATACCCTGCCAGTGTCCATCATGGGAGGTCTCCCTCACCCTATATACCCTGCCAGTGCCCATCATGGGAGGTCTCCCTCACCCTATATACCCTGCCAGTGTCCATCATGGGAGGTCGCCCTCACCCTATATACCCTGCCAGTGCCCATCATGAAAGGAGTCCCTCACCCTATATACCCTGCCAGTGTCCATCATGGGAGGTCTCCCTCACACTATATACCCTGCCAATGTCCATCATGGGAGGTCTCCCTCACCCTATATACCCTGCCAGTGTCCATCATGGGAGGTCGCCCTCACCCTATATACCCTGCCAGTGTCCGTCATGGGAGGTCTCCCTCACCCTATATACCCTGCCAGAGGCCATCATGGGAGGTCTCCCTCACCCTATATACCCTGCCAGTGTCCATCATGGGAGGTCTCCCTCACCCTATATAACCTGCCAGTGTCCATCATGGGAGGTCTCCCTCACCCTATATACCCTGCCAGTGTCCATCATGGGAGGTCTCCCTCACCCTATATACCCTGCCAGAGGCCATCATGGGAGGTCTCCCTCACCCTATATACCCTGCCAGTGTCCATCATGGGAGGTCTCCCTCACCCTATATACCCTGCCAGTGTCCATCATGAGAGGTCTCCCTCACCCTATATACCCTGACAGAGGCCATCATGGGAGGTCTCCCTCACCCTATATACCCTGCCAGTGCACATCATGGGAGGTCTCCCTCACCCTATATACCCTGACAGTGTCCATCATGGGAGGTCTCCCTCACCCTATATACCCTGCCAGTGCCCAGCATGGGAGGTCTCCCTCACCCTACATACCCTGCCAGTGTCCATCATGGGAGGTCTCCCTCACCCTATATACCCTGCCAGTGCACATCATGAGAGGTCTCCCTCACCCTATATACCCTGCCAGTGCCCATCATGAGAGGTCTCCCACACCCTATATGCCCTGCCAGCTCCCATCATGGGAGGTCTCCCTCACCCTATATACCCTGCCAGTGCACATCATAGGAGGTCTCCCTCACCCTATATACCATGACAGTGTCCATCATGGGAGGTCTCCCTCACCCTATATACCCTACCAGTGTCCATCATGGAAGGTCCACCTCACCCTGTATACCCTGCCAGTGTCCATCATGAGAGGTCTCCCTCACCCTATATACCCTGCCAGTGTCCATCATGAGAGGTCTACCTCACCCTATATACCCTGCCAGTGTCCATCATGGGAAGTCTCCCTCACCCTATATACCCTGCCAGTGTCCATCATGGAAGGTCCACCTCACCCTGTATACCCTGCCAGTGTCCATCATGAGAGGTCTTCCTCACCCTATATACCCTGCCAGTGCCCATCATGGGAGGTCTCCCACACGCTATAAATCCTGCCAGTGTCCATCATGGGAGGTCTCCCACACCCTATATACCCTGCCAGTGCCCATCATGGCAGGTCTCCCTCACCCTATAAATCCTGCCAGTGTCCATCATGGGAGGTCTCCCTCACCCTATATACCCTGCCATTGTCCATCATGGTAGGTCTCCCTCACCCTATATACCCTGCCAGTGTCCATCATGGGAGGTCTCCCTCACCCTATATACCCTGCCAGTGCCCATCATGGGAGGTCTCCCTCACCCTATATACCCTGCCAGTGTCCATCATGGCAGGTCTCCCTCACCCTATATATCATGCCAGTGCCCGTCATGCGAGGTCTCCCTCACCCTATATACCCTGCCAGTGCCCATCATGGGAGGTCTCCCTCACCCTATATACCCTGCCAGTGCCCAACATGGGAGGTCTCCCTCACCCTACATACCCTGCAAGTGTCCATCATGGGAGGTCTCCCTCACCCTAAATACCCTGCCAATGTCCATCATGGGGGGTCTCCCACACCCTATATACCCTGACCGTGTCCATCTGGGAGGTCTCCCTCACCCTATATACCATGCCAGTGTCCATCTGGGTGATCTCCCTCACCCTATATACCCTGCCAGTGCCCATCATGGGAGGTCTCCCTCACCCTATATACCCTGCCAGTGTCCATCATGGGAGGTCTACCTCACCCTATATACCCTGCCAGTGCCCATCATGGGAGGTCTCCCTCACCCTATATACCCTGCCAGTGCCCATCATGGGAGGTCTCCCTCACCCTATATACCCTGCCAGTGCCCATCATGGGAGGTCTCCCTAACCCTATATGCCCTGCCAGTGTCCACCATGGGAAGTCTCCCTCACCCAATATACCCTGACAGTGTCCATCATGGGAGGTCTCCCTAAGCCTATATACCCTGCCAGTGCACATCATGGGAGGTCTCCCTCACCCTATATACCCTGCCAGTGTCCATCATGAGAGATCTCCATCACCCTATATACCCTGCCAGTGTCCATCATGGGAGGTCTCCCTCACCCTATATACCCTGCCAGAGGCCATCATGAAAAGTCCCCACACCCTATATACCTTGCCAGTGTCCATCATGGGAGGTCTCCCTCACCCTATATACCCTGCAAGTGCCCATCATGAGAGGTCTCCCACACCCTATATACTCTGCCAGTGCCCATCATGGGAGATCGCCCTCACCCTATATACCCTGCCAGTGTCCATCATGGGAGGTCTCCCTCACCCTATATACCCTGCCAGTGTCCATCATGGGAGGTCTCCCACACCCTATATACCCTGACAGTGTCCATCATGGGAGGTCGCCCTCACCCTATATACCCTGCCAGTGTCCATCTGGGTGGTCTCCCTCACCCTATATACCCTGCCAATGCCCATCATGGGAGGTCTCCCTCACACTATATACCCTGCCAGTGTTCATCATGGGAGGTCTCCCTCACCCTATATACCCTGCCAGATGCCATCACCGGAGGTCTCCCTCACCCTATATACCCTGCCAGTGTCCATCATGGGAGGTCTCCCTCACCCTATATACCCTGCCAGTGTCCATCATGGCAGGTCTCCCTCACCCTATATACTCTGCCAGAACCCATCATGGGAGGTCTCCCTAACCCTATATACCCTGCCAGAGCCCATCATGGGAGGTCTCCCACACCCTATATACCCTGCCAGTGTCCAGCATGAGAGGTCTCCCTCACCCTATATACCCTGCCAGTGTCCATCATGGGAGGTCTCCCTCACCCTATATACCCTGCCAGTGTCCATCATGGGAGGTCTCCCTCACCCTATATACCTTGCCAGTGCCCATCATGAGAGGTCTCACTCACCCTATATACCCTGCCAGTGCCCATCATGGAAGGTCTCCTTCACCCTATATACCCTGCCAGTGCCCATCATGGGAGGTCTCCCTCACCCTATACCCTGCCAGTGTCCATCATGGGAGGTCTCCCACACCATACATACCCTGCCAGTGTCCATCATGGCAGGTGTCCCTCACCCTATATACTCTGCCAGAACCCATCATGGGAGGTCTCCCTAACCCTATATACCCTACCAGTGCCCATCATGGGAGGTCTCCCACACCCTATATACCCTGCCAGTGTCCATCACGAGAGGTCTCCCACACCCTATATACCCTGCCAGTGTCCATCACGAGAGGTCTCCCACACCCTATATACTCTGCCAGTGTCCATCATGGGGGGTCTCCCTCACCCTATATACCCTGCCAGTGTTCATCATGGGAGGTCTCCCTCACCCTATATACCCTGCCAGAGTCCGTCATGGGAGGTCTCCCTCACCCTATATACCCTGCCAGTGTCCATCATGGGAGGTCTCCCTCACCCTATATACCCTGCCAGTGTCCATCATGGGAGGTCTCCCTCACCCTATATACCCTGTCAGTGCCCATCATGGGAGGTCTCCCTCACCCTATATACCCTGCCAGTGCACATCATGAGAGGTCTCCCTCACCCTATATACCCTGGCAGTGCCTATCATGGGAGGTCTCCCTCACCCTATATACCCTGCCAGTGCCCATCATTGGAGGTCTCCCACACCCTATATACCCTGACAGTGTCCATCATGGGAGGTCTCCCACACCCTACAAACCCTGCCAGTGTCCATCATGGCAGGTGTCCCTCACCCTATATACTCTGCCAGAACCCATCATGGGAGGTCTCCCTCACCCTATATACCCTGCCAGTGCCCATCATGGGAGGTCTCCCTCACCCTATATACCCTGCCAGTGCCCATCATGGGAGGTCTCCCTCACCCTATATACCCTGCCAGTGCCCATCATGGGAGGTCTCCCTCACCCTATATATCCTGCCAGAGGCCATCATGGGAGGTCTCCCTCACCCTATATACCCTGCCAGTGTCCATCATGGGAGGTCTCCCACACCCTACATACCCTGCCAGTGTCCATCATGAGAGGTCTCCCTCACCCTATATATCCTGCCAGAGGCCATCATGGGAGGTCTCCCTCACCCTACATACCCTGCCAGTGTCCATCATGGCAGGTGTCCCTCACCCTATATACTCTGCCAGAACCCATCATGGGAGGTCTCCCTAACCCTATATACCCTACCAGTGCCCATCATGGGAGGTCTCCCACACCCTACATATCCTGTCAGTGTCCATCATGGGAGGTCTCCCTCACCCTATATACCCTGCCAGTGTCCATCATGGGAGGTCTCCCTCACCCTATATACCCTGCCAGTGTCCATCATGAGAGGTCTCCCTCACCCTATATATCCTGCCAGAGGCCATCATGGGAGGTCTCCCTCACCCAATATACCCTGCCAGTGTCCATCATGGGAGGTCTCCCACACCCTATATACCCTGCCAGTGTCCATCATGGCAGGTCTCCCTCACCCTATATACTCTGCCAGAACCCATCATGGGAGGTCTCCCTAACCCTATATACCCTGCCAGTGTCCATCATGGGAGGTCTCCCTAACCCTATATACCCTGCCAGGACCCATCATGGGAGGTCTCCCTAACCCTATATACCCTGCCAGTGCCCATCATGGGAGGTCTCCCTCACCCTATATCCTCTGCCAGAACCCATCATGGGAGGTCTCCCACACCCTACATACCCTGCCAGTGTCCATCATGGGAGGTCTCCCTCACCCTATATACCCTGCCAGTGTCCATCATGCCAGGTCTCCCTCACCCTATATACTCTGCCAGAACCCATCATGGGAGGTCTCCCACACCCTACATACCCTGCCAGAGCCCATCATGGGAGGTCTCCCACACCCTATATACCCTGCCAGTGTCCATCATGGGAGGTCTCCCTCACCCTATATACCCTGCCAGTGTCCATCATGGCAGGTCTCCCTCACCCTATATACTCTGCCAGAACCCATCATGGGAGGTCTCCCTAACCCTATATACCCTGCCAGAGCCCATCATGGGAGATCTCCCTCACCCTATATACCCTGCCAGTGTCCAGCATGGGAGGTCTCCCTCACCCTATATACCCTGCCAGTGCCCATCATGAGAGGTCTCCCACACCCTATATGCCCTGCCAGCTCCCATCATGGGAGGTCTCCCTCACCCTATATACCCTGCCAGTGCCCGTCATACGAGGTCTCCCTCACCCTATATACCCTGCCAGTGCCCAACATGGGAGGTCTCCCTCACCCTATATACCCTGCCAGTGTCCATCATGGGAGGTCTCCCTCACCCTATATACCCTGCCAGAGCCCATCATGGGAGGTCTCCCTCACCCTATATACCCTGCCAGTGTCCATCATGGGAGGTCTCCCTCACCCTATATACCCTGCCAGTGCCCATCATGGGAGGTCTCCCTCACCCTATATACCCTGCCAGTGTCCATCATGGGAGGTCTCCCTCACCCTAAATACCCTGCCAGTGTCCATCATGGCAGGTCTCCCTTACCCTATATACCCTGCAAGTGTCCATCATGGGAGGTCTCCCTCACCCTATATACCCTGCAAGTGTCCATCATGGGAGGTCTCCCTCACCCTAAATACCCTGCCAGTGTCCATCATGGGAGGTCTCCCTCACCCTATATACCCTGCCAGAACCCATCATGGGAGGTCTCCCTCACCCTATATTCCCTGCCAGTGCCCATCATGGGAGATCTCCCTCACCCTATATACCCTGCCAGTGCCCATCATGGGAGATCTCCCTCACCCTATATACCCTGCCAGTGCCCATCATGGGAGGTCTCCCTCACCCTATATACTCTGCCAGTGTCCATGATGGGAGGTCTCCCTCACCCTATATACCCTGCCAGTGTCCATCATGGGAGGTCTCCCTCACCCTATATACCCTGCCAGTGCCCATCATGGGAGGTCTCCCTCACCCTATATACCCTGCCAGTGTCCATCATGGGAGGTCTCCCTCACCCTATATACCCTGCCAGAGCCCATTACTGGAGGTCTCCCTCACCCTATATAGCCTGCCAGTGCCCATCATGGGCGGTCTCCCTCACCCTATATACCCTGCCAGTGCCCATCATGGGACGTCTCCCACACCCTATATACCCTGCCAGTGCCCATCATGGGAGGTCTACCTCACCCTATATACCCTGCCAGTGCCTATCATGGGCGGTCTCCTTCACCCTATATACCCTGCCAGTGCCCATCATGGGAGGTCTGTTTCACCCTACATACCTGGGGGTCTGTCTCACCCTACATACTTGGGTTGTCTGTCTCACCCTACATACATGGGTGGTCTCCTTCTCTCACACCTCCTACCAGTGCTCTCATGGGATGTCTCCTCTCCTTACCCACCCTGCCAGTGCCCATTTTGGTAGGTCGCCTTTTCCTCCTTCACTCTAGTAAATGCACCTTAATTGCTCCTATTCAGCGGTATTGGAACGCTGTGGTTAAGACCTGGGGTTTGTGCACAGTGTGGTGGAAATTTTGACCTCCAGCAAGGGAGTGTGGTTAGACCTATCCCTGAACACTCTCCAGCTGCTCCTTACCCCCACTATCTCTGTTCTTGTGGTTCTGGCAGTGATTTCCTGGGAGATCCTATATCATGGGTAGCATGTATGGTGAAATGTCTACTGTGTATTCACTCCTTGCACTTGACTCCTGTGCTTCCTCACATTCTGTTCTCCTTCTCCACCCATTGCCCAACCTCTCTTTGTCTTGTGCTTCATAGAATCTGCCTGGGCTTTTTTTCAAGGCTGTTCATGTGCAGATACACCTTCTTTGGTGACTGCCTATTAATGTAGCCATGTCCATCTCTTACTTTGAACCATATTATTGTTCCTTAAAGTTTTCTTCTGATGATCTGATATTCTGGCAGGTACTGCCAAAATCAGGCCTCGCAGCCACCCTCCCACCACTTGCTATTTCCCCACAACTTTAGGCCAGTAAAGGAGTAAAAGAGGTGACTCCAGGAAACCCAGATCAGTTGTAATTCCTGTGCTGCTGTCTGTGCTGGGGCTGGGTGGAGCCATGTCAATCACACAGTTGTGGGCTCTGGGCCTCCATGCTACCAGTGGCAGGCATGATGATGGGTGATGTGCGTCTGGCGTTCAACACTGACGAGCAGGGTGTCCTGATGTCTGTCAGGGTGTGTATGATGGGTGATGATGACAGATGACATGGTGGTGTCACATGGGGTGCAGTACTGATATTGGGTATGTTGGGGACAACGGTGATAGCCATGGGTGATGGTGACTGGCAGAGTGCAACAGAGACAATGGTGACTGGGCTGGTGGCATGGCTGCTTGTGGCTCTTTGGGGTCTTCTCTCCCCTCACAGTCTACTTTGATCTCCACATGGAACTTTTAACTCCTCAAAGCTTAGCTACTGCCAGCCTGCTGTTGAGCATCTTCCTACAAATATCTGAATAGCCAGTCAACATGTATTCATATTCATGTGTTATGTTCAGCGAGAACTATGAGATCCCTTTTTGGTAGGTACACCTTGCTGGGGACCACCAGCTGTTGTCTGACACAATGGTGACACACACTGGTGACTACAGGGACTCTAGAAAAAGAGGGCTCTACAAAATAGTCACAGTAGTGTAGTGTCCAACAGTTAACTTCATGCAGTCATATCAGTACTACTGGTTTATGTCTGTCACCTCTACACAGGCTGCAGATGGCACTGCAGAACAGTCTCTGCAAGTTTTGATAAATTTTAATTTTTATAATAAGTTTGTACTACTAGAAGTAAGAGGTAAAATGGACTTCCATCCACATGTATACTAAACACAAACAATAAACCTACTTTTGTTTTTGTCATTTGAAGGCTTTGTGATCTTTTTAAAAATTGTGCCAAATCTATGAAAAATAAATCTGTATATAAATGGAAACTACAATCCAAGCCTGGGTTGAAGGTCAAGTCTATGTGGGGGTGGGCGTAAAACTGCTGGATCATATAGAAATTATATTTCACTTTTTGAGGAGCTGGCAAAGTGTTTTTCACAGTAGCTGTACTGGTCACGTTCCACTAGCAATGCAAAGAGTTCCTATTTCCCAGCACCCTGAAGGAGCTGGCCAACTCCTTCTCCTCCCGCTGGGCGGGGCCTGAGAGCTCCCCTGCTCCCCCTCCTGGGTGGGGCTCAGAATCTCCCTCCTTCTGAGTGATGCACCCCCATCTCTTCCCTTGTCAGGCATCTCTGTCTGGCTCTCTGCTTCCAGTGTTGCCCACTGTGTTTAGCTGGATGTCATTGTTTTTACTACCATGGTGACTATGAGGTGGTATCCAGGTGGCTTCCCCACCTTAAATACATTGTCTCCCAATCCATAAACATGCAAACTCTTTCTATTTACTTAAGCAGTATTCTGTAGTTCTCAGTATTTCACCTCCTTGGGTTTGCGTCTAAGTATTCTTTTTTTTTTTTTAAAGTGCTGAGAGGCATTACCAAGTAGGAATGACGCATCGAAATCCTTGCCAGCGGGGCTGGGGATGTGGCTCAAGTGGTAGCGCGCTCGCCTGGCATGCGTGCGGCCCGGGTTCGATCCTCAGCACCACATACAAAGAAAGATGTTGTGTCCGCCGAAAACTAAAAAATAAATATTAAAAAAAAATAAAAAAAAAATTTAAAAAAAAAAAAAAAAAAAAAAAAAAAAAAAAAGAAATCCTTGCCAGCTACCCCATGTTAAATGGACTTGCCTTGGAAATTTGCTGTGACCTTGCTTGTGTGTTTGAGAAAGGTGACCCTGCTCAATCACCAGGGTGGATCCAGGATTAGGGTGTACCCTGCAGGAAGTATCCCTGTCCTTGGGTTTAGGGCATGACAATAGGAGTTTTAGGGAAGTTGGAGGTTGAAGATTTTTCCTGCTGGGAGTAGGGCGTGCCTGCTGCCTGAGTTCCCGCTGAATTGTGGGGGGGGGGGATAGAGATTTCCCCTGAGCATGTGTGGAGGCCCGTGTGAGATTGGGAATAAAGAATTGCTGTTTGAACCTACAAAGCTGTGTGGTGGCTCGTGATTCTGTGCCAAGCCGAGACATTGGCATTTGGCATTAAAGAGAGAGAGAGAGAGAATTTTTAAAATTTATTTTTCAGTTTTCAGTGGACACAACATCCTTATTTTATTTTTATGTGGTGCTGAGGATTGAACTCAGTGCCCCGCACATGCCAGGCGATCGCATTACCGCTTGAGCCACATCCCCAGCCCTTCTGAGTATTCTTCATCAATAATTATCACCTAGCCAGGCTGGTGACCTGAGCTGGGTTCACAGAGCTGGCTGCACCAATAACTTAAGAAAACGGCAGAAGGAGCATGTAACACCTAGAAATACCTTAAGGAATCAGGGGTGGCTCTCAGCCTTAAGGGTCCGTTGGAGAGAGAGAGAGAGAGAGAGAGAGAGAGAGAGAGAGAGAGAACGAACATGCCTGAGACCCTTTTTATTGAGGAGAAAGACACTTGAGAAAGTTCCACCCAAATGAGGCAAGGGATTGGGTTTAGGGGGCTGTAGCCCAGTCTCACTGGGTGACGCCCACTCCCAGACCTTCAATCCCCTGCCGAGAGGAGATGAAATCCACCTGTTTCCATGCGCAGTGGGAACCAGTCTCACACCTCTGTGCTCAAGGCTAAGGGTCCGAGCTCATCCCTATGTGGCAGCCTCCAAAATATAATATTATCAGAAATAGAATTGTGTCCAGAAGAGGTGGCACACACGTGTAGTCCGTGCTTCGGGAGCATCAAGTGGGCACTTTTCAACTTAGTGAGATGGTATCTCAGAATAGAAAGTATTGAGGGTGTAACTCATTTATACAACAACTTGGGCTCCACCCCCGGTACTCAAAAAAAAATTGTTTATTTCTTTATACTTTAATCATGCACTCTCAATTTTCTAAATCTGTTTATTAGCTCTAACAGATTTGTGTGAATTCTCTGTGATTTTCTGTATGTAGAATCAACTGAAAACAGAGATAGTTTGCTTCTTCATTTCCAATTCAGATGCTGTTTATTTCTATATTTTGCTTAATAATGGAGTTGGGGAAGCTCTATACCAATACAACTGGTGTCCCTTGAAGACAGATACACAAGAAGATCATGGTGTGAAGATGAAGGAGTGAAGTAGAGCAAGCCAAGGAGCGATTAGAGGCTAGAAAGACAGACAGATTCTCTGCAGAGCCAAAACCCTGCCAGGACTTTGACCTTGGCATTCTGGCTCCAGAACTCTTGAGGCTGTCTCCAGGTGCCCGGTTTGTAGCACTCCCTTACTGCGACCCCCGGAAGCTGACCCTCCACTTGGTGGGTGGTGTGGGTCTGTGGCTTTCTCTGTGGTGACGCCGCTCCTCCCAGGTGGTGCTGGCCTCATAGAATGCATTAGCAAGGGCTCCTTCCGCTGGTGTTGTTGGAACAGTTTGCTGAGATTCATGCTGTGTCTTCCCAAACTGTTTTACAGACTTCATCAGAGAAGCCATCTGGTTCTGGGCTTTTCTTCTGGGGGAAGTTTTTGATCAGTGATTCAATCTCTACTTGCTGTGGATTCTATTGAGATTTTCTCTCTAATCAGTATTGATAATTTCTGTGTTTCCCAGAGTTGTGACTTCCTAAATCATCTAATGTGTTGGAATACAACTGTTCATAACAGTCTCCTCAAATGTTTTTGACTTCTGTCAGGCAGCAGTAGTGACCCTTCTTTGAGTTCTGATTTCAGTTTGTGCACCTCCTTTTCTTTTTTCTTAGTTGGTCTAGGTAAAGACTTGTCAATTGTGTTGATCTTTTCAAAAAACTCAATTTTGTTTTTGTGGATTCTATTGTTTTCCTACCCTCAATTCCATTTGTTTTTTTCTTAATCTTTATTACCTCCTTGCTTCTTTTGGCCTGGGGATTAGTTTGCTCTTTTCTTTCTGGTTTATAAGATGTAAAATTAAGCTTCCTTCTTTTTTAATATAGCACTTACCCATAAAAGTTTCCTTCCAAGTACTACCTTCACTATGTCCCATAAGTTTTGGCATGCTATAGTTTTGTCTTCAGTTATTCCAAAATATATTCAAGGTTGCTTAGTGATCTCTTCTGGAACCACTGTTTTCTTTAAAAGTGTGTTGTTTAACTTCCATTTGTTTATGAATTTCCTGTTTTCTTGTTTTATTCACTTCTAGTTTCATTCTATTGTGATCGGAAGAAATATTTTATATGATTTCAATTTTTTAACACTCACTGAAGACTGTTTTATAACTTGCATGTGATCCATCCTTGGATATGTGACCACCAACAAGAAACTCCATCAACTATACCTCTTGACCAGCAACTCCACCAATCCCTGGGAAAGGGTACATATTATTCTCAGAGCTACCACATTACAACATCCAAATTTTCCACTTCTTAATAAGAATTAACAAAGTACATAAAGAAACAGAAAATTATTGTTCATTTAGAGAAGAAAATATTAAATTAACAATAAACATTTCTGAGAAAACCAAGACATTGGACTTATTAGACCAAGACTGTAAAATGCTTGTATTAAATGTGCAGAAGGAAACCATGGCAACTAAGAGAATTATTAATGAACTGAAAAGACTATTGATACAGAGACAGAGACTTTAAACGGAACGAGATTTTAAAAAGCACTCTGAAGCTGAAACCTACAACAGCTAAATGAAATATTCACTAAGAGGCCCAACATCAGATTAGAGCAGACAAACAAAATGATCCACACACTTGACTACATCACAATTGAAATTACCCAGTCTGAAGAGCAGAAATTAAAAAAAAAACTAAATAAAAATAAATAGATGGGGCTGGGGTTGTGGCTCAGCAGTAGAGTGTTTGTCTAGCGCGTGCGA
The DNA here is from genome assembly GCF_052094955.1 of Ictidomys tridecemlineatus. NCBI lineage: Eukaryota > Metazoa > Chordata > Mammalia > Rodentia > Sciuridae > Ictidomys > Ictidomys tridecemlineatus. Next base: position 280,078 of record NC_135489.1, read on the forward strand.
GGTGGTGAGTTCAATCCTTAGCACCACATAAAAATAAATAAAATAAAGGTATTGGGTCCAACTACATCTAAAAAAATATACAAAAAAAATAAACAGAGTCTAAGGAACTTACATGACACCATCAGTGTACACTATGAAGAAGAAGAAAGAAAGGCAGGAGAAAGTATTTGAAGAAATAATGACCCCCAAACTTCACAAATGCAAAAAAAAAAAAAAAACACCCATGAATCTACACATAAAAGAAACTCAAAAAACTCTGATCAGGATAAACTCAGAACCCACAATGAGATACATTATAGCCAACTTTCAAAAGCCAATAATAAGTTGTAATCACAGCTGCTTGGGAGCCTGAGGCAGGAAGACCATAAGTCAAGGCCAGCCTGAAAACTGCGGGAGACCCCGTCTTGAAATAAAACAGGACTGAGAATGTAACTCGGTGGTGGAGCTCTCACCTAGCATGAACGTGGCTCTGGGTTAACCCCAGCACTACATACACATGCAAAAAAGCCAAAGTGAAGGCTGAAAACAGTGAGAGAGAGAAGCAACTTGCAACATACTCGCAATCCTCAACAAGATTAAGAGCCTTTTCTTTGTCAGAAACCATGAAGGTCAGAGGCAATAGAATGGTACGTTTAAATTATTGCAAGGAAAAAAAAAACCCTGTCATGTAAGAATAAAAGAGAAGTTATAACATTGCCAGATAAACAAAGGATAAAGGAATTCATCACCAGGAGAACTTGGCTACAAGAAATGCTAAAGAGAATCCAGGGTAAAATGAGAGGAACCTGTGTAATAAATCAGAGCAATACGAAGAAATAAAGATCTCCAGTAAAGGTTAAAAAGCTAGTGTTACTTTTTTATGCTGTTGGGTTATAAGTGATGTGTGTGATTTAAGAAGTAGATGCAGAAAACAGTAATTATAAATCTGTGAAAATTGGGGACACACTTATAAAGATTAAATTAGTTGCAACATAAAGGAACAGATTTAATGAATGCTGTTGAAGTCAAGTTTGTATCAATTCAAACTAGATTGATATAAATTTAGGATTTAACTCTAGTCCCCATAGTAACCATTAGGAAAATAAAATATACAGAAAGGGATATGAAAAGGAAACCAAAACCTGTCAAATCCAAAAGGAGGCAATATTGGGGAAATTAAGGAACAAAAACAAAGGAAATATAGAAAACAAAAGCAAAATGGCAGAAGTTCTTATTTACCAGTAATCACATTAAATATGAATGTAACAAATTCCTCAATTAAAGGATAAAGACTGATTGGATGATTTTAAAAATTTGATCAAGCTATATGCTACTCACTTTAGACCCAAAACACAAATAGGTTGAAAGTGAAATGATGGAAAAAGGTAATCCATCAAATAGCAGCCAAAAGAGCCAGCATGGTTACAGTAACATTATACATTAGATCTAAGTGGAAAGTGTTAGGAGAGAAAAACGACAGCACGTTGACACTCATTCAGCAGACGTGATAAGGGAAAACATGCAAGCACTAGACTCTGAAGCTCCAAAGCCTGTGAAACAAACGCTGAAGGAGGGAGGACTCTGTACTACTGGTTTCAAGGCCTACTCTCAGCAGGGGGACTGTCTACCATAGGTCAGAAAAGAAGGAGGAGACTTCAGGGCACAGGTAGCCAACTTTTTCTCCACCAGTTGAGGACTGAAGTTACACATCCATAAAAAACACTGTGAAGTCAGCAGAGGGTGGGGACACTCTGGATGTGCAAAGGCAAGGTGTCCCGGGTGAGCATGCCACACTCAAGTCTGCACTGACCGCACACAGGAGGACCTTAGGAAATGTCCATGAGCCTGTTTCCTAAACACAACCTTTTCACTTGGCCAAGACACGACCTTCTCCAGGAATTTTCCCCTGCTGTCACCGAGGCTGCCACCCAAGACTGTGGGCCCTGGGGCTAGGCTGAGGCCTAGTCCTTCACACAGACCTGCTGGGCCCTGCACACACAGCTTCCCAGGGGGCTCTAATGCGGATCCACAGGTGAGGGTGCCAAATCTGGTCATACCTGGGCTCTGGCCTAAGAGTGGGTCTGAGAGCCCTGCTGGCCATAGTGGTCCTCTTCCCTGCCCTCACTGCCCCCAAAGTGGGGCCACGGGGCCCTGGAACATGGCTCACAAGGCCCACCTGGAGCGGCAGCAGTCCTTGGTCTCTTGCTTCCTCTGTGTGTCCCCAGGCTTCAGCCAGGTGTGTTCCTGTACATCAGTTAGTTTCCAGTCCTGCTCAGAGAGTGACCAGAGAGGCCTCTGCCTGACTCGACTGGCAAAGCCACGATCAGGATAGCAAGGCAAAGGCATTTCAAGACTTTAGACAACAGAAGTAATAGTGATCTTTTCCCATCTTAGAATGGCAAAAAGATTTTATTTATTATACAATTCAGCCTGTCCATAGCAGGTGGCTGTAGAATTGAAATTCACATCTTGTTGCTGGCCTCCCAGCCCCACCTCCATCCCAGTGTCCCACAACTGTGGGATCTGGTGAGCATGTTACCTTGAGGGCATCCTTAGAGGGCACCCTGTTCCAGCCACCAGCTGGGGGAAATGTCCGTGCTGCTTCTCTGGAGAGTCAAGGGGCACCTCCCGCCAGCCTCCATGGCCTCGTGTTCCCTGTGCTGCTGTAAGTCCTCCCTGAGCCCCAGGCTGCAGGGAGTGGCTACAGGTTCCCAGAGTTGTGCAGAAAAGCTTATTTGGATGTGCCAGGAGCCTATTCCAGGGATCTCTGCCGAACTGTGCACAGTGGGAGAGAACTCTCAGCAAGCAGGAGAGAAAAGAGGGAAACAAGTGACCAGGGCTCCCTGGACAGAGCCAGAACAGGGCTGCAAGTGAGCAGTTCAGTCTGGGCAGTGTCCTGCAAGGGAGTGGAGGCCATGCACAGTTCCCAGGGGCTGTGCCAGGGGTTGGTCAGATGTGGGGGTTGGTTTGTTTGTTTGTTTGTTTTGTTTTTAGTACTAGGGATTGAACTCAGGGGCACTCAACCACGAGCCATATCCCCAGTCCTATTTTGTATTTTATTAAAGACAGGGTCTCACTTGGTTGCTAAGTGCCTCGCCGTTGCTAAGGCTGGCTTTGAACTCAGGATCCTCCTGTCTCAGTCTTCTGAGCCATTGGGATTACAGGTGTGTGCCACCATGCCCAGTCAGATGTGCTTTTTAGGATAAAGATACAAGATAGGGGAGGCACATAAGGTCCTAGGAGGAGAGCTGACTCCACAGTTTCACCCAAACCTGCTAAAAGATCCACTGAGACAGCAATTTAGGAGAGGTAAATATGGAATCTTAAGGGAACCCTCCTCAAGCCATTAAGAGGCAGAAACACAGTTATAAACATGCCTTGTAAAATGTCCTTGTAAAATGAAGGAAATCTGCAAGCCCAGGAAAACGGGCATGAAATTGTGCAGCTCCACCCTGGATCCGCCTCCAGCCGTTCTGTAAACACTGGACCCTCAGCCCAAGGTGGCTCTCACTCTGAAGACAGCCTGCGTTCACCCTGGAACGTATGTCTGCCTTTCTAACTAAAGCTGCCTGTGCCTTTTTGTGGCTCATACTGAAACTCTCCTACATCACCATGCCAAGAACCGGCTGGTCCCGAGTCGAGTTCCCCTCTTCTCTGGGAACTCCTGGGACCCTTGTCCAGAGACAGCTCCTCTCTGTGACAAACCTTCTTTTTCCTTTTTCTCAAAACCATGTCTTCGTTATTGAATTGGCCTAGGGGACAAGGACAGAGCTTTCAGTAACAAGAACACTTTACTAACAAGTCTCTCAGACAAAGCAAGACTTGAATGAATCACATCTGTGCACTGGACACCAAGAGCCCAAGGAGCTGAACCAGTCAGTGGCAGGAGGGCCATGTGCACATCTGCTCTCCTTACCTCTTTTCTCTGTCTGCAACACGTGTTTACCTAATGTCTGAGGTGTTGAACTGAAGAAGCCAAGTTAACTATGGTTACCCTTTAGGGGAGGCTAATACGCACATCCACGGGCTTTACTTCATTAGCGGCCTCATGACGTGTTCACAGGCCAGTAATGTCCAGTAGGGAGGAATCCTATGGAAACCGGAGTCTGGAGATAAGACCAGATTCCCCCACTTCTCCAGTTTCCTTCTGGATTCTTGTTTCACAAATTTTGAAGAATAAAAGCTACAGGCAATCATGGAAGGGAAGAGTAAATGAAACAGGACTTAATTAAGTGAGAAGAGAAAGAACTCCCGCCATGCGAGAGGGAGCCTGATAGCAGAAAACTCCATTTTGGTGTGCCAGCTTGAGAGCTTATAAATGGTTCTGGGCAGAGCATGGAGCAAAATCTGTTACCCAGGCATTGAAGACAGCACCAAGGCTACTACCTTCTCATGCTCCATCTGGGTTCACCCCTGTTGGATATGGAAAAAGACAAACCCAAAATAATACGTTCTGGGGAGAAGGAATGAGGGAGACACTCCCTTTTCCATTGACAAGACAAGCCCCTGAGGAGGAGATATCCATTAAGTCTGAAATGAGAGCTTCTGGGAAGAGGCCAAGGCATTGATCCCACCCTAAAACTGATCCCACACTGTCCATCTGGCCCAGTAAAGAGAAATCCCAGCTACTGATCAATGACCCCACACCCATTGACCCCACACCTTCCATCTGGCCCAGTAAAGATAACCCAAACTGACATGTTCATCTGCTAGTATAACATATAAGAAGCCTTTTACTGCCTCCCTTTGGCCAGTGGCCATTTCCACCAGGAAAATGGGTCCATCAGAGGCATCACTCCATTCCCAAATAAAATGTGCTGAGCTGATGTTTAAGATTTGCATGCAGCCTGGTCCTTTTGCACTAACATCCCCCACCTTCCATTTTCGTAACAAATGGGACAAGAGATTTGGCTGGAGGTGTTCTCAAAGGTGAGCCTCAAGGCCTTCTACACTTGATATATAGGCCATGATAGTGCTCACAGCATGTCTGTGGGTTAGCCTCTGGGTGAGGTTCCAGAATTTGAACAAGACCTGTTGGTGGAACCCATCACATCTGATTGCTGATCATTCTCTAGTCTTAATCACTATTCCCTCCTCTCCTTAGAAATGCCTATAATTTGCCCAAACTAAAAAATGAATGGTAGAGTTCAGAAAGTTTGTGTTGATGTATTCTGTAAGTATCTTTCTATGGCAGACACACATCAACGATGTGCTGATGAATAGGAAGAGAGCTGCAGTCACAGGCAGTGTGGTCCCAGCCAGCATGGAAGTGGCCATAAGAGATGGACAGGACTCAACTGTACATCTCAGTCAACCACCTTCTCTCCGAGGGATGCTGAGGCAGACTGGAAGACTTGGGTTCAGACCAGGAACCCAGCTGGTCTCCTACTATCTCATTCTCCCAGACACTGAGAGGTGAAGAAAACTGAAAATATCCCTTAGCAGGGAGCTGGAAGAGACAGGTCAGCTGTGGTTTCATTTCTCCCCTCCCTACTAGGCTGCATCTAAGGTTCCTAAAATCCTCGAAGACCCTAATCCATTCCTGCTTGAGCCCTTAGGTATCTGGAGCCCCAAGACACATTTATTTGTTTTGTTTGGAAGAGTACTCTGCTCATATTCTCTCACAGGGACATGTTCCTTCATGGGGACAATCCCTGAGTCACACATCTACACTTTGTATGTGGGGAGGGACAGGGGCCTGAGGTTAAGATTAATTTCCTTGGAATACAGAACAGGATGCTAGTTGGCAGAACACCCAGGAGCACCGAAGATTTTGTGGGTTAGGGAAAGTTCTTTCCTGTGTTCCTGATGGAAACCTGGGTACAGGCTGGGTGGTTTTGGCAAATGCTATTTTTGCAGAAGAGACCTGCCACAGAGCCTGCAATACAGTGATGTCCCCCACCCCAAGGGATTCTTGTGTTTTTGCTTGAGAGGATTCCAGGCAAGTCAGAAGACTTAGTAAAGGAACAACATAATTTATTAGAAGGAATAGGAAAGAGGAAAGGAATAGGAAAAGAGAGGGTCCTCAGAGAGGAAGACAATAGGGTGCCCCTTCTGCCTTCAGATTCTACTGGGGGCCCAGGAATATTGCCAGAGAACCTGTCCAGATCCACCTCTTGACACGTGACTGACAGGAAATTATATCAGATTTCCAAGTCTCCACTGGGCATGGTAAAAATCCAAAGCAATGGGCTCAGGTTGTAGCTCAGTGGTAGAGTGCTTGCCGAGCATGTGTGAGACCCTGAGTTCCATCTGCAGCACCACATAAAAGTAAACAAAATAAAGGTACTGTTCCATCTACAACTAAAATATATATATTTTAAAAATCCAAAGCAATTCTGGGTCACTTTGACCAGTGCTAATGGGTTCTAATTGGAACTGGTTCTAACAGATTTTATGGCTAGGGGTAATTATCCTTATTTCCCTGAGTCCTGGGATCTGGTCTATGTATGTAAGTGTCAAAAAAGCACACCCAAGCTTTCAGGGTAACTTTTGTTCTTATCAGCCTGAATTTCTCCTGCAGATAAGAGGTTATTTACTGAGAAATGTAATGTATCCTACCAACTTAAGTCAGGCAGGGCTGCAGGTAAACTGCTTTTAAAATAAAGTATGTGGGGCAGGGATTGTGGCTCAGTGGTAGAGCACTTGCCTAGCATGTGTGAGGCACTGGGTTTGATCCTCAGCACCACATACCAATAAATAAATAAAAATTTAAAAATTAAAATAAAGTATGTGTCAGCACAGCGGGTTCAGTTTACAGAATTATCCCCTTACTCTTAAGTCCCACCCTGAAAAAAGGTTCTACAAAGGAAGGGGCAAGTGCCCTTCTCTCTGTCTTTTTTAAATATTTATTTTTTGGTGTAGAAGGACACAATACAATGTCTTTATTTTTATGTGGTGCTGAGGATCGGACCTGGGTCCCGCCTGTGCTAAGCGAGCGCTCCACAGCTGAGCCACAATCCCAGCCCCTCTTTTTTTAATGTCTGTATTTTAGTTGTAGTTGGACACAATACCTTTGTTTTATTTATTTATTTTTATGTAGTGCTGAGGCTCGAACCCAGAGCCTACACTCTACCACTGAGCCACATCCCCCAGCCCCCAAGCACCCTTCTCTTAATGCACTGTTCAGGACTGAAAATCCTTCCAGTACCCTCTAACCCAGTGAACGGCCATTTGAGGAGATGGAAAGGGCCCAGCATGGAAAAGGCTTGGCTCTCTGAGTTCTTTCCCCAGAACCAGAGGGTCAGGTCAGCGCCTCTGCGGAGTGTGATAGCTGGGTTCCATGAGCTTGCAGCCTGGGTGTGGGGCTGCGGACCTGCCAGGAGAGCACCGCTCGCCTTTCAAGGTTGCCCCTAGGAGCCGGAGCCAGACTGTCTACATGGAGTAGCGGTGGGGGCTGAGCACGTCGCGGGCAGGGCCCGGCAACCACACGGGAAAGGTCACTGCGTCCTGACCAAGCCCAGACCTGCTGTCCTGGGGTAGCTCCTCACCTGGGCGAACCTCCCTCCGCACGCGCCCAGCTAGGAGCGCACCCGCTGAAAGTGGTCCTGGGAAGGGTTGGAGCCACACCTCTCAACCGCTTCTCGCCCCTCCTCTGGGTTGGGTCCCAGAGCCCTAGACCAGCGCCCAGGCCACCAGGCTGAGTCCCGGACTGAGCTTCCATGTGGGAGGCCAACCTTATGGGTGACTGAGTTACACTCCCCAGCTGGGTGCTGAGGCGCTCAGTCACAGAAATGGGTGTGTCTTGCTACAGCCCCATGGGTGAAGCTATGCTCACCTGTTCCTTTGTAATATAACCCCTTGCCCTGTTTAGGATAGAATCTTCCATGGAAGTGCCTTGTGTGTGTCCCCTCCTCTTACTGTGCCCTTGGGTGTGGCCTACCCAGGTGTCAACCTGCTGACAGTGGACATCATGAAGATAGACTCAGCCCCCTGAAACCTGACTCCTTCCTCATTTGAATAGCTTCTCCTCAATAAAAGGGGTCAGCGCGTGCTCTCTCTCTCTTCGGACCCTTAAGGTCAGAGGAGCCATCACAGCGACCCCAAAGGAAAAGGTATTTGTGTCTCTTGTGTGGTTATTTCGTGCAGCCCAGTTAGCCCAGTTTAACTAGAGTGACCCCTGAGCCTTTTAGTCGCGAGAACAGAAACCCGGCACTTCCATGCCCTGCAGCCCTGCTGGGTCTCTGCTGGCTCTGCAGAGGTTGGTCTCCCTTCGGCCTCGAAGCTCGGGGAGGAAAGCCTACCTTCCCCACCCCGGTCCTCAGCCCTCCACGGGCCAGTACACACAGCAACCCAGAAGCCTCGCTTTTTCCAAGATCCTAAGAGAAAACACTTCCAGCTGCTGCACAGTCGACCCTTACCCTGGCCCATTTGCACCTGCGCACGGGCCTGAGGCTCACACAGGTGCGGGACATGGTAGGTGTCAGGATGGGTGCCCATGCGGGCTTACTTGCAGGTTGGGGCTCGGAGCGAGGCCCTCCAGGCCCAGCCTGAGCAGCTGCAGCTGGTCCAGAGGCCACACGCATTCGGAGTGCAACCACTCCAGGCTGCCCCTCGGGTGCTCAGAGAGTGGGCGCCTGGTGAAGGCATTCCTGGCCCCGCTGTCTGACAGGATCACAGCGTGGGGGATGCTGCGGCAGGGCAGCACCACCTGGAAACTGGAACCATTAAGAACGTTAAGTGTTTTGTTTATGATACTCATGATATGGATAACAGGGCATACGTCAATCAATAATAAAAGTACCCATTGCCTAAAATTGCAGGAAAATTCCCAGAAGGAGACTAAGGATGCAGTTGAGGGATGCTATGAGGTGCGTTTCAATGTCTCTCAGGATACAAACAATGGTGTTATTCTTCAAGCTTAAACAAAAAATACTTATCCCCTGGTTAACAATTTACACTATCCCCCCAATCCTATCCTAAAGCCACAACCTGTACAATTGCCTAACTACAGAAAAACAATTGCCGTGCCAACAATACAAGGATCACCATACGTAGCTTATGGTATTCCCTCTAGGACAAGAGGCTAATAAAAATACATTCCCCAACCAACAGACCCTCCTTTGCTTTATGCAGAAACTTATGATGAAAATGGAAAAACACAGTTAATATAAATGACAAATGAGTTGAGGTGTAAAGCCTGCCCTTTAGTTAAAGATTACAAAGACATAAGAATTGGTGTGATTTGACCAAGGATCAAGGAAGTTCTTTAAGAAAGCAGTTGAATAGGTCATATGAAAAAATGAAATTACCTTGGAAATTAAAATAGAAAAATGTAAAATTAACATATTTTAGAGGCACTTCAGAGTAGTAGGCTTTTTAATAATAGACTTTCACTACTTTAAGTGTGTTTTACTGGGATTTTAGTTTAGAAGTAAGAAAACTTACCAATAATCGTAAGTATGCTTTAAAATTAAAGGTTAATGAAATAATTATAGGTATGCTTTTAAGTTAGAAGTGAATAATAGGTCAAGAGTCATGTAGTCTAGTTGTGTCGCCTAGCACCTAGTGATTGAGGAGAAAACGTAAAAGCTTAATTATGATTGACTAAAGTTGCAGAAAAATATTTTGAACAATGTACTCAATATCTTAGGTAATCAATGTATGTCAGAAAAGATCGTAATTCTTGAAAATTACGTAAATAAAAAAAGTTTCGGGCTTTGAAGCTATCCATTAACTACCTAAAAAAAACACCTGTAAAAAAGGTATAAAAATAAAGGTCCCAGGGGCAGAGAGATGTCTTCTGGAGGTTGCTCCTAACTGGCAACCTGTCATCTTGACTCCTGTTCTTCTTTCACCAATGCCACTCCTCCTTCAGGATCCCCGGACCCTCACTCCCCTTGCCAGGACTGGACCTCGCCAGGCGCCAGCCTGGCTCCCACAGGCATCTGGAGCTGGAGCTTGGTGCTCAGGCGAGGACCCAGGTGGGCGTCTCCTGAGATCTCAAAAGCCACTAAGATACTTCCTCTCGGCAATGAATGGCCAGGGCAGGAATAAGTCTCTTCAGATCCGGCAGACAGACCAAAATGCCCTGCCCCGCATTCTGAGTTGCATCGGGACCTGCAGCACCAACTACCCCGTCCTCGAGGCTGGCTCTAAGTATAAAAACTTCCACAGCTCATAAAGCTGAACGGAACTAAGGTTGTGGAAACACGTTCGTGTCTTGTTTAAAATAAAGCCATATGGCAGACGGTGTTCTCTTCCCTGAGTGTCGGGGAACGGGATGGCACCTGAAGTCCCATAGACATGTGCTCAAAACTGTCAGGCCTGACCGACTTTGGATGGCTGGCAGGTTGTTGACTTTGGTTCTTTGCAGGCCTGGGTTTGATAGGCTGGGAATACCTGCAGGCTGTAGAGCTTACTTCTGGGTGTGTCTGTGAGGTGTCTCCAGAGGTTGGCTGAGAGGAAAGCCCTGCTGGGTCCACCCAATTACAAAAAGGCAGAGGAGGCAAGTCTCCCGCTGCCATGCACAGCACCCTTGGAGCTGGGACGCCTTTCTCTGACCCTCAGAGCTCCAGGCTTCCAGCCTTTGGTCTCTTGGGACCTGCACATTTTGCATGACTGTTCTCCAGTGTTCTGGAGAACAATGACCAGCAGGAAACCAGTGTTGTATTGGGAGGGAACAGCAAAAGGAAGAGGCCTTGTGTTTCTCAGCCTTTCCTCATTATGCCCAAATACCAGATATATACAACTTGAAGAAGGAAAGAATCCACGGTAGATGCTCTAGGCCTGGGGTGAGGCAGAACATGACCCTGAAGGGCAGTGGAGGGGGAAAGGTGCTTCGGAAACCGGCGGCTGGGAAGGGGGAGACGGGAGGAGAGATCCTTTCCAAGAGCACACTGCAGCAACCTGCTTCTTCCACTACTGTCCCCACCTGTCTACAGGTTCCATCTCCTTCCACAGTCCATTCCAATTATTTTTTCAAAAATATGTATACTTTTTAGTTGTAGGTGGATACAATACCTTTATTTCATCTGTAGGTGGTGCTGAGGATTGAACCCAGTGCCTCACTCATGCTAGGCGAGCGCTCTACCTCTGAGTCACAACCCTAGCCCCCATTCCAATTATAATCCATGAAATGGATTAATCCACTTTATGAATTTAGAGCCCCCATGTTACAGTCACATCCTCTGGACACTGCTGTGTTGGGGACCAAGCCGTCAACACTTTGGAAGGCACTCCAGATCCGATTCAGAGCAGGTGTCTTTTCCCAAATGGTCAATTCAAATGTCCAATTCGAAATCTGATGGTTCTGAACCCGGAAAGCCAGAAAAAAAATCAAAGCAAATTGCTAGGGACATTCTTCAGTCTTCCTCGGATTTCTGGACCCCCTTTTTCGGCACTGAATCCAGGGACACTTACCCACTAAGCCACATTCCCAACCCTTTTTTGTATTTTATTTAGAGACAGGGTCTCACTTAGTTATCTAGGGCCTCTTTAAGTTGCTGAGGCTGGCTTTGAACTCCCAATCCTCCTGCCTCAGCCTCTTGAGCCCCTGATTAGTGTGCATCATCTGGCTGTTCTAGGCATTTTTTTTTTTTTTTTGGTTCTAATCAGTTATACATGATAGCAGCATGCATTTCAATTCATTGAACACAAATGCAACACAACTTTTCATTTCTCTGGTTGTACAGGATGTAGAGTTGCACCACATGTGCAGTCATACATATACCTAGGGTAATGATGTTCATTTCATTCCACCATCTTTCCTACCCTCATTCCCCCTCCCCTTTGCCCAAAGTTCCTTCATTCTCCCCACGCCTCACTCCCCTGCTCTGGGCCTTTCTTACCAGAGATTTATGAATCTCCGAAGACTTATCATAATTGTACCAAGACACAATGCATCTGTAAATTAAGTGGGATTAATTTTCTCTGAATCTAAATTGTTCTCTTTTTTTTGGTATGGGGGAATTGAACCCAGAGATGCTCTAAAACTGAGCTACATACCCAGCCTCTTTTATTTTTGAGACAGTATCTTGCTAAATTGCCCTGAATTTGCAACAACGCTCCTGCCTCAGCCTCTCAGAATCACTGGGAATATAGGGGCATGGCACAAGTTTTCTAATAATTATTAGCTAAGTGATCCATTTCTTGGTATGTGTAGTTCTAAAACTACAGTTTTAATATTCTAGAAAACACAGTGAAATCTAATGTACTATGGACTTTGGGGATACTAACTTGTCAAATTTGGGCTCATGGATTGTGAGGCAGGACATAAAATAGTGGGGAACGACAGGGGATCTACGGGAGATCTCTATCTTCCTCTCAATTCTGCTGTGAACCTAACACTGCCATTAAAAATTTTATTAAAAAAAAAGTGCCAAACCGTGCATCTTGTAAATTCTTTTGTGTGATTTAGTTGAAACACGCACTATTAATACATACTAAAGATTGCCCGTCTTTTAAAAATGAAGTCTTGCACGTTATTTTGTTTTCCTATATTTTATTATGCAGTATGAGGAATAACATATACCCTTTAGATAAAAAGCTCTGTTGGGGGCTAGGGATACAGTTCAGTTGGTAGAGTGCTTGCCTGCCATGCATGAGGCCCTGGGTTTGATCCTCAGCAACACATATAAACAAATAAATAAAATAAAAAATCCATCAATAAATAAAAAATATTTTTTAAAAAAACTGCAGCCTTGGGCTGGGATTGTGGCTCAGTTGTATTGCGCTCGCCTAGCACAGGCGGGGCCCGGGTTCGATCCTCAACACCACATAAAAACAAAGGTATTTTGTTGTGTCCATCTACACCTAAAAAATAAATATTAAAAAAACTGCAGCCAAATGATCAACAATTGAAATGAAAAATTTACTAAAAGTGCTAAACAATAGATTTGATCAGAGATGAAGGAAACAGCAAATTGGTGGAGGTACTGGTGATTGAACTGGGTGCTATACTTCTGAGCTACACTCTCAGGCCTTTTTATTTTAAGACAGGGTCTCACTAAGTTGCTCAGGCTGTCTTGGAACTTGTGATCCTCCTTCCTTAGTCTCCCTAGTGCTGGGGTTATAGGTGTGGTTACCATGCCAGCAAAATTATTTACACCATTAATTCACCACATGTATAGTGGAAAGGACAAGAAAGACAGACGTTAAAGAAACAATGAGATAACATTTCATGCCTGGTACGGTGGTTCACCTCCATGTATAGCCATACAGTGTTCGAACTGACTTCATTTGGAAATATGATCCTCATGGGTGTATTTAAAGCCTTCAAAATGAGATCGTCCTGCAAAATCATGGAATTTGCAGGGATATGGATGGCATTAGAGCAGATTATGCTTAGTGAAGCTAGCCAATCCCTAAAAAACAAATGCCAAATGTCTTATTTGATATAAGGAGAGCAACTAAAAACAGAGCAGGGAGGAAGAGCATGAGAAAAAGATTAACATTAAACAGGGATGAGAGGTAGGAGGGAAAGGGAGAGAGAAGGGAAATTACATGGAAATGGAAGGAGACCCTTATTGTTATACAAAATTACATATAAGAGGAAGTGAGGGGAAAGGGAAAAAAAATCAAGGGAGAGAAATGAATTACAGTAGATGGGGTAGAGAGAGAAGATGGGAGGGGAGGGAAGGGGGGATAGTGGAGGATAGGAAGGGCAGCAGAACACAACAGACACTAGTATGGCAGTATGTAAAAACATGGATGTGTAACCGATGTGATTCTGCAATCTGTATACGGGGTAAAAATGGGAGTTCATAACCCACTTGAATCAAATGTATGAAATATTATATGTCAAGAGCTTTGTAATGTTTTGAACAACCAATAAAAATAAATAAATAAAAATTTAAAAAAAGAATACAACAAAAATGCAAAATGAAAATAAAAAATAAAACAAAATGAGATCGTCCTGGATTTAGAGTGGGTCCTGAACCCTGCCATACGTGCTTTTTGTTTGTTTGTTTTAAGTTGTCCATGGATCTTTATTTATTTGTATGTGGTGCTGAGGATCAAACCCAGTGCCTCACATATGCTAGGCAAGTGCTCTACCGCTGAGCCACAATTTCAGCACCACACGAGTCTTTAAAGGAGACACAAAACTGCATCCGAGGACAGAGCACAGTCCAGCAGTGCCTGGAGCCATAAGCATTGAAGAGGCAGAGGGGTCTGGGAAGAAGCACGGCTGTGGGGCACCTGCATCTGGACTCCGCCTCCAGAACAGCAAGTGTCTGTTGCTCTCAGATATTGATTTTGTGATTTGTTAGCAGAATCAGAGGAAACTGAGGCAATGGCTAAACTGGAAACTGCAAGATTCTGAACACATTCCCACATCACAGAGCACAGCCTCAGAACACACTAACACAGAAACAGGCTCAGCTCCAGAACACAGTAGCATGGGAGAGTACAGAGAGTATAACTACTGAGTAAACAGGAAGCCTGAGTGCATGTTGATTAGACAACTGAGTAAAATTAATGTGGGAATTTATCAGGACTGGGGGGAAATGACTTTACACTGGGGAGGCTGGCAGACATCACCTTCATGGGCCACTAATATGATGGTGTCAGGAGCCGGCATCCCATGGCAGAGAAGCTGTTCCCACCAAAGACACAAGGGCAGCCTGACTCTGACCTGAGAAGTATCAGGCAGACCAAGTTGAGCGGCTGTCCACCAGATAAGGGGCTATACCCTCAAACAGAGTCCTGTCAGCTTAAGGATGCAGGGACAGGTTTCAGAGCAGGGAGAGGGCAAGGGCACAGGGTAAGAGCATCACCAGGGCAGGAGACAATCCTCAGGGGCTGAGACTAGAGAACACCAGGTTCAATTCCTATCTGCCAGTGTCACAGGCAGTTCCTAATGGTAGCTGCTGGCTGCTACTGGTTATGACTAGTAACTGATGACTGTTACTAGTTACTGTGGGGAGCTGCAGGTTGTCACTGTGATGCATTCCTTCATTCAAGGGAGGAAACACACACACAAACAACTTGGGCCAGTTCAACACGTGTTCCTAGCTGAGGCTCAGCAAGATAACTCTATATTCTCATTTTAGCTCATATTGCAAAAAAGCATATTTTCAACAATCTAAGCACCACGTTCAGCACATTTTTGCATCTTCTGCTGGTGATTTTGCTGTTCAAAATGAACCAAAACATAATTTACAAGGTAGAGCACATGTGTTTTCTCTTTTGACAAAGAGTAAAACAAGTCTTCACCTTACATCTGATGAAAGAAATTAAGCACAACAGATAAGCTGTCTGGAAACTTGTCCAGAGTCACAGGTTCCCTGGAAGGCAGAGATCAGGCCCGCTGGACGCTCAGACAGGTTTTAGAAAGAGCACCAGCTGGTGGCTGGGGCTGTGGCTCGGCAGTAGAGCGCTCACCTAGCATTTGCGAGGCCCTGGGTTTGATCCTCAGCACCACATAAAAATAAATAAACAAAATAAAGGTATTGTGTCCAACTACAACTAAAAAACAAATATTTAAAAAAAAAAAAAAAAAGAACAAAGAAAGAAAGAAAGAGCACCAGGTGGACAGAGGTGCTGAGATGGAAAGCGTCAGCACCTCAGGGATGGCTGGAATTCAGGTACGGCAGGAGTCACCAAGAGCCCTCCAAACTCACCTACACATGCTTCCTGCTCAAGGCTTTAACCAGCAGGTGGAAACGATAGCTTAAAGCACAGCCAGAGAATAGAGCACAGCCAGAGGATGTGGCACTGGGCACCAGCGCTTGCTGGGCAGGTCTGCAGAGGTGGACCTGCAGGCTCTGACCCTAGCCTTTGCACTGCTACATCCAGCTCTGTGGTTGGCTGTGCCTGCACCAGTGTTTGAGATATAATCTCTTTGTCTTCACGTTTGTACAGGACTCACTGGTAAGATAATCATGTATTTTTTTGATCACACGGTATTGGAGAAAACAAATGACTTTTGTGTAGGACACTGTGTTTAGATACATGGAAAAGTTACCACAAGCCAAACAGCAGGAAAGGGACACCACCACCCAAAGCTTCAGCTCCATGGACTGTCTGAAGAGCAGAACATGTGCCTCTCAGGCACTGGCTCCTCTCCCACAGGCGTGGTGAGGCAGCCTGCAGCCTAAAGCCTAACCCTGCCCCTGCCCTGTTCTGCCACAGGGGCCCTGCTCTGCCCCTTCGTCCCCAGAGTCTGCCCCCCACTCCTGCTCTGCTTCATGGGTCTGACATTCACACCCTAGAGTGTAGTCCTTGTCCTCATCCTCATCCTCTCCCAGCAGGAAACTCTTGGGGGAGCTGTCCTTGTCCTGGCAGGACAGGGTCTTCCTCCTCCTCCTCCTCACCAGCTGTGTGGGCTCAGCCCCCTGCTCTTGCCCCCGCAATGCCAGGCTCAGGAGTCCTCTCTCCTTCCTCCGTTTGTACTCCATTATTTGCTTGCTGAGTGCCTCATGATCGATCCCACACAGACTTGAGCATGAAGCAGGTCCTGGGGCATCATGTGGTGATAGGGCATCAGGGTCCCTGAAGGAGAAGAGGAACCTTCATACCAAGCATAAGCCACGCCATGACCACAGTCTTCAGTATAAAATGCCACTGGGGGCATGTCCTACACCTGCCCACATATGCACCTCCTGGACAAGGATGTGGAAGGGATTTCTGGATTTCAGAACCAGTGGCCAGCATAGTCCCGATGCCACTGGGTACCATCATGAGTACATTAAGCATGGCAGGAACAGCAGGCAGTTGAACAGAATCACAGGTGGGCCTACAGGTGCAGTAACTCAGGTCAGTGACACACCAAACGTCACAACCTGACTGCAGTCACATCACCCTCTCACTCGTCAGCACTGAACCCTGGAGGCTCTCTGGCCTGCCTCTTCCCCACGCTGGCTCCCTGATGGTCAGGATGTGCAGGCTGGGTGACATGGAGCCGTGCCACTAGCTCCTGTAGGCTGGTTCAACCCAGACTTACTGCTGGGCCCTGCAGTCCCTGAAGCACCAAAAATGCAGATGCTGCTCCTATCTAGGCCAGCCCCTCCACAAACACCCCTGTTCCCAGGCTTGTGACCAGACTGTGTTGTTCCTCAGAGGTGTACCTGCACCCCCACCAGCCATGCAAATCCACTTAGCCATGCAAATCCACTTTCCTGCATCCTTCCTCATCAGTAATGATCACTGCATCCTCGGCCTCCCCCAGCCGGCCCCACCCACAGCACAGCAGGGTAGCATCTGAGAGCTATGACAAGGCCTGGCATACTGCATGCACCCAGTTAAAGTGCACTAAGCCAGGGCTGAGGTCGAAGCTCTGTGGCAGAGCACTTGCCTAGCACATGTGAGGCACAGGTTGGATCCTCAGCACCACATAAAAATAAATAAATAAGGAGGGCTGGTATTGTAACTCAGTGGTAGAGCGCCTGTCCAGCATGAGTGAGGCATTGGGTTCAATTTTCAGCATCACATATAAAAAAATAAAATAAAGGTCCATTGATAACTAAAAAAAAACCCAATTTAAATAATTAATCAGATAAAAGTTAAAAAAATGCACATAATATTTAAAAAATGTTTAAAAGTGCACTGAGCCAACCAGGAAGCCAAGACAATGTGGCCATCTCCCAGTGGACGAAGCCTCACAGACCCACAGGGCCTCACCATGTGCCTGCAGATCACTGCCTGTGGATGCCTGGGCCCCAGGGCCAAGTACCAAGGGGCAACATGGGCTAGTGGGACACAGATCACACACTCATCCTGTGCCTGGTGATCTGCCCCAGGGAATGGAAACACATCCCCACACATCACCTGGGATCATCTCCTAGGGGGTGGTCTCCTTCGTCTGGAGGTCCAAACTCGGCCACTGCCAGTAAACCATCAATCTGAAAAGGAGCACCACAGTGGTAGGTCACGACCCATCCCCCTCCCCCATCCCCACCCCCTTTACCGTCTCCCCCTCCCCCACACAGGAAGCACTGGAGCTGGGACAAGCCTAAAGTGCACACAGGCAGCCTTGGCCCACACCGCCCATCCTCATAAACAGTCATAGGCCACACTTCCCATCCACACTGGGAAGGGGGCAGAAACACCTGCTGTCCTCAGGCATAAGGCCAACCATGGGCCTCCTGGGTGGACTTCATCTGCCCTTTTGTAGATCTCTCTGCTCTGGGGTTGTGCAACAGCCTGAGCTTGCAGCTGCCTTGGTGCTATTCTCACATGGCACCTCTCTCTGACAATGAACTGAGACTTATGTGAAACTTACAGACGTTCGAAACCCATTAAACGACGATTAAAGAACTAATATTTACTAGTTTCTACTGTAGTTTCATAAAATGCTTCCCTGTGGCCACAGAATTTGTGTGCTTTAGGGGAGAAAAAGCCTCTGGCAAGGCCAGACAGCAGGTGCTAGGAAGGCTGCAGTCAAGCTGCAGAGGCAGGAGCTCTGCAGGGCAAGGAACCTGAGCAGGAACACAGCAGCAGCAACCAGGAGGCAGACTGCTACGCACACAGGACATCACCCACACACCTTGCTGGACTCTGCCCTGGCTGTTCCAGGGGCCCATCTGGGATCTGCACTTCCATCCTCTAGTGGCAGTAGCCCACTCCAGGCATAGCTGCGCCTTCCCTCCTCCAGAGATGTGTTGGGAGGAACCTGTGGAACCTGCCTCCCCAGGGACTACAGGAGCTACAGGTGAGAGGGTTAGCTTGGGGCTGCATGGCCAGTTGCCCTGGTGGCCTCAGCACTCGCACAGTTGAGCTCTCTGCCCCAGTGCCTGGCAAGGACTAATGTCCCTGCTGCTGCTTCTAAGTGGGGACATCCCTCCACTGTCAGGGTCACTACCTGCACAATGTTTCCTATGTTATCTGTTATGAGTAACAAAAGACACACATGTCAAACTAGATCCTTTCCTTCTGTGAAGCTAAATCCTCTCTGGTTGTCCAGTGGATGACAGTTATCCAGGAAAAACACTAAACTTGTTATTTGCTGATTCTTGGTAGACTTAAGTTATAACATACTTTAACTTCCAGTTTCAATCTTTGTAACAAAACTCCTCTAAAGCAAAGAAAATGGTGGTTAAATACTTAGGTCAGAAAGTGAATTCTACAACCTCAGGTTAGGTGGGGAGGTGGTGAGAGGCGAGGCAAGCACACAGGGCAGCTCTGGCCACCTTAAGTTCATACACTGAGAAACAGCACTCTGGGTCACTGGTCAGAGTTCCATTGATGAGCAAAGACTTAGAACCAGAAAAGGGGTTACACTGTGGTTGCCACTGCAAACGGGGTTAAAGGCCTTCCTTAAAAAACTCCTTCCCAGAGTTTTTAAAACATTATCTATTGAGTATTTAAAAACGAACAAATTTAAAATCCTATTCATATAAGTTTATATCATAAAAGGGCAATTATTCATAAGCCTCACCTCTGCCAGAGCTGCGTTTTTTCTGTCTTGAATGAACACTATTGGCGGCACATTCCTCAGGGTCTGCTGGGACATCAACAGGTGTCTAAGGAGAGGAGACAGTGAGACTCTGGGCTCCACCTGGACACCTAGTGGAGCGGGTAGGTGCTCAACATAAGCTATGTGGGAATCCCAAATATGAAAATTAGACCAGCACACAGAGTAGATGGGGCAGGGCAGGGAGCCCAGGACTTGGAGGCTAGCCTGGATAAGGTAGCAAGAAAATTTCAAGGGAAAAAAACCCAGATGAAAAAGTTTCTGTACTGAGCTGCCTATTACAAAAGGGTGCAGAATGCACTATAACCAATTCCTCCAACACATCAGAGAGCCAATGAGCACCAATCTGAACACAGAATCTTCTGTGGCCCTGGCAGCCTGTCTTGCACTCAGTGGACAATCCCTGGCATGGCTCCACCCTCATGTCCTAGATGCTGGAGAAAAATGGTCTCTGCATGGCTGTCATGAGATACAAACATGTGCCAAGCTAGGTGTGGCACACACATCCAACTCAGCAGCAGCACAGAATCCAAGACACCAACCAGCAAGGGCCTCTGCAGCTGACCACACAGCAGTCTCTGGCATGACAACAGAGAGATCTGCCTACAGAGTCTGCAGCCTTGTACACTGGTCACCTGCATAGCAAGTGACCCAGAGTTTCAGAACACTGATGCATTCTCTCAGAACCAACTGGAGCACCTGGAAGCCATGAGCTCAGTGGTGGATGCTGATTTTTCTAAGTCTGATTTTCAATTGAAAGGTTGCACGGCTTATTGCTGTGGTGGATACGGCCAGCTATTTACCCTCAAGTAGCAGGCTTGCCTCACTCTTCTTTGAAACAATATCTGCCACACACCTACCTCGAACAGCTGGGATAGGGGGCCCAACCACAGGGATGTCACAGACTGCACTTGAAGCGTGTCCTGCTTATTCATTTGCAATGTTTCAGGGCATGCGGCATGTCTCACTGTGAGCATCATCACAGTGCTGACAAGGTGCCTCTAGGGACAGAGGTGGAAACATCCCTGTGTCACAAGAACCATCTTAACCTCACCACCTCCCTGAAAAATACTACACCTGTTATCTGCTGGTTCTTGGTAGACTTTTAAAGTCATACTTTAACCTCCAGGAAAACACCTCCAGGATCCCTACACAACTGAGCTGAAAGTCAACTACATCACGTCCTACGGAAAAATGTGAACTATCCTCTAAATTCAAGAAAATTAACCCAGAATTTTCCTTCAAAGCAGAACTCCTTCATGAGTGAAACGTACAAGTACGACAGCCTGGCGACCTGGGTGCCAGCAGAAAGCAAGAAACAGGGGCATCACCTCATGTGCGCCGCACTCCTCTGCAGGGTGGCCTCTGTGCGCTTGTTCTGGTCGGCCGAGAAGCTCACCTTCCAGTAGACGCGGCAGGCTGAGAAGTCTGGAGTCAGCGAGACCTAGACACCAACCACAGGCACACTCTGTTCACAGGCTTCCTCAGACAACCTTCCCGGGATGAAAACCCAGCTCCCTTTAGCCTCCTGCCCAAGAGCAGTGTCCGTGCCCCACAGAGGCCAGCACTGCTGCTACAGAGTACTCTTGGCAGGCAGGAACCCAACGCCCCTTCCCCAGGACTGTCCGCAGCTGGAGCCCTGCACCGGCCTCACAGCCTCTCCTAAGATGCGACTGGAAACACAGAACTGCCCCTTCTCCTCATGGCTCACATCCTCGGAGGGATCAGAGGACCCTCCGTTCTTTATGCCAAGCAAAGGCAGGTGTCTTAACCACACCGCAGAGCCTCCTCAGGCCTTCTTCCAGGACCAGACAGCATGCAGGTGCTGCGGGGTCATGGGTCCCACCCCTGGGTGGCAGCCTCGCTGCCTCTGTGCCCAGCATGGGAACCCCTTGTCTCTAGCACTCCCCACGACTCTGCAGCCCCAAACCAAGGCCTCGAGGGTACAGAGATCAGCTGGGAGAGCTGAACTCCGTCTTCTCTCCTCTGGCCTGCCCTCTACCTTGGAGAGCTCCACATTCAGGTTGTAGACCTCCTGGCTCACTTCAGGGGTGCTCAACAAGTCTGTCAGCGCTTTATAGAGGAGGCCGTTCAGGGCCCGCAGGCGCACATGGTCTTCCTTCCTGGTCCTCTTTGAGGTTCTCTTCAGGAGCAAGTCCAATTTGGAAGGCCTATAAGTCTCCATTAAGAAGAAGAACATGGCCCAAGGGCAGGTTACACCTGTCACCCATCACCAGCTTGGGTTGGGGAAGGGTGCCATCAACGTAAGACAGACAATAGTCACCTTGGTTACTTCAGCTCTAAGGTATGTCTGTTGTTCCCAAGATTAAAACTGCTGCCAGTTTTATTTTAAAAAAATTTTGAGGTATAATTTGGATACCATAAAAACTCACTGTTAAAATGTAAACACAATATATTTTTAACATACATAATGTATTTTTTCTAGTTTGAACCATTTATCATATGAACTTTTGTGGTTCACATACACTAAAAATTTGATGAACACTAAATAATTAAATAACAGGACATTCTAGAAAACGTCAGCAATAGTCAATTTTTATCTGAAATGGTTAAGTCCATCCTAGCAGTCCCACACACACAGATACTACCCTCCAGGACAGATCTGGACAGCCAGTCAGGCAAGAGTTGTGCCTACTGTAAATCTCACCCACCACGACGACGAGGGGGCTGCTTGACACTCACCCAGTAAACCCCAGGGAAGGACCTTCATACCAGAACTTCTTCCTGCAAAGAGAAAGCAAAAGCCACATTGGATAGTGCCAGCAAATTACAAGAGTTGCGTAACCTACCTTAAGAGGGTTCATACCTCAATGGCATGGGGCCCCAAAATGTAGGCAGTTAATGAACAGCATTGTTGTGGAGGCAAGGCAGAAAATAGTCTTAATTCAACTTCATAATTTTGACTTTCAAATTTGCCTACAGTCCTAAGGGTAGAGAAAGAGGACCTTAAAATATCTCCCAAGATGTACATAAACACCACGCCCAGTTGACCAAGTGGTTCCCATGGAGGGCCAGGTTGATGGTTCTGGTACTGCTATGCAATATGCTAAGGCTAGACAACCATAATGGCCAGGGAAAGCCCACTGCTCACTTTTAAAGAGGGAGTTACAGGTGAGCGAGGCTCAGGGGCTACATGATCTATGTGGTGGTGAGCTGGAGCTGGAAGCAGATGATTACACACAAAAACGTTTATGGGTAAGCATCTACGCAAGGGAGCCGTAAGCACATACTTTTTACTTCACAGACACCCAACCCATGGTGCCACTTTACCAGGACCAGGAGTCCTCAGAGAAAGGGTTGATTCTAGGATTGTGGCACAAGAACAGGATAGGTAAGATGAACCTGGCACATCTTGTAGCACTGGAAAGTAAGGATATGCTAAATAGGCACACATGATGGGGGTGTCAATGGTACAGTCGCTGAGAGGGCTCCTAATGGCCACAGTTGGAATAATGAGAGCAAAGTCAAGTCATAGTGGATTATAATCCACAAATCCACACTGATGTGAGTGAATTAACAAATGGAGGAGAAGATATGCATCTCCCACCCAGAATCCCAAGTAGTTTCTGAGCACAATTCTCTCTTCCTTAAGCAGGGACTTCACATACTGACTTCTTCCCAAAAAGGACAGTATGGAAAGTGGAGGAAGAGTCACTGCTCAGGGTAGACACCTGACAAACACCCAGCCAGGTGATCAGCACCTGTGTGGACCACACACACCCTTGATGTGACAAAATCGCCTCTGCAGGCTCATCTCCAAACTCCACAGCCCACACACAACCATGAGAAAACACCAAACAAACCCCAACAGAGGGCACACTACTACTAGTCTAACAGTACTTCTCAAACAGTACTTTGCCATTTTTCTGTAAACGTAAAACTATCTTTAAAGTAGTTTACTAAACAAGACAAGTGATGCAGGCCTGTGATCCCAGCCATGCCAAAAGCTGAGACAGGAGGATCACACGTTTGAGGTCAGACGGGGCATATTAAATAAAACCCTGTCTAAAATGAAGAGTAAACAGAACCAAACAGTAAAACTAAAGTGGGGTGAAGATAAAAATGTCTTACATGGGGGCTGGGATATGGCTCAGTGGCAGAGCGCTCGCCTAGCATGTGAGGCGTGGGGTTCCATTCTTAGCACCTCATGTAAGTGAATGAATAAAATAAAGGTCCATCAACATCTAACAAAAAACTAAAAATGTCTGACTGTACTCACCTTAACATGAAGAAAACTAATTGAGGCTGGGAATATAGCTCAGTTGGTAGGGTGCTTGCCTCGCATGCACAAGGACACGTTCGTCCCCCACGAACCCGCCACCCGCCGGGGACCTCGCCCCCGCAGCCTCAGCACCGCGCATACCTGGTTTTCGAAGCAAATTTCTTGAGCAAGTTCTTGCTGCCACAGGAGACGGCAGAGCCGTGCAGGCTCCGCGTGCGGTGGAGTGCAGCCTCACCGCAGCCCCGCCGCAACAGCACCCCCGCGCCGGGGCAGCACAGGCCGCGGGCGGCAGCCCACATGTCCGGGAGGACTCTGCCAGCACCGGCGGGCGCCGGAGCCGACACAGAGGAGGGACGACAAGACGCAGGCCGGCGCAACGTTGGAGCGGAGCGACGTGCTGCGGACGTGGGGCGACGGGACGGGGGCGGGGCGACGGGACGAGGGGCGGGGCGACGGGACGGGGGCCGGGCGACGGGACGAGGGCCGGGCGACGGGACGGGGGCGGGGCGACGGGACGAGGGGCGGGGCGACGGGACGAGGGGCGGGGCGACTGGACGAGGGGCGGGGCGACTGGACGGGGCGGGGCGACGGGACGAGGGGCGGGGCGACGGGACTGGGGCGGGGCGACTGGACGGGGCGGGGCGACGGGGCGGGGGCGGGGCGACGCGACGCTTGGGCGGGGCGACAGGCCGAATGGGCGGGATGACGGGGCAGGATGGTGGGTGGGGCGATGACGTACAGTTGTGATTGGCCTGGAGGTGGGTGGGCGGGGAGAGAGAGGGCGGCCCCGCCTACACATTTGCGCGCGGGAAAGCAGTGGGAGCTCAGAAGACTGCTGGGTGCTATAGGAAAAGCAAGTGACCCTGAAATTTCCAATAACTGGAAAGATTTCAGTGGTTTTCACCGAGTTTGAGAAGATGGACATTCTTAATCTTATTCAACACCATACAGTGTACACATGTATCGAAGCATCACATGGTACAATTAATATGCATTTTCTGTTTTTATGCATCCGAGTAAAAATGAACTTTTAAAGAAAGGTTAAAAATAGCATAAAACTGACAGAAGGGCGAGCTGCTGAAGTGATTGAGAAGGCAGAGACCTGGACGAGAGGCCGGCACAGAGAGCCCACAGGGTGGACCAGAGGCCCGCAGGAGAAAGCCTGTGGTAGGGTAGATAAGAAGGCCCTTCCACACTGAGCCAACAGGTTGGATGGATCCTGCATTTTTCTTTCAGTTTCTACTGCTAATTTATTTGCTCCTGCCGTAAAACTTATTTCCTGTAATACTTCTTTACTCATCTATCTAGACAAAGACATTGTCTATTTATCTAGAGGCTTCCAAAATGAAGTGTGTTAACCTGGATCCCATAATCATGGCCGTTTCCAATAATCTTTGCAGTCCCTACCTCATCCTTTAT
This sequence comes from Ictidomys tridecemlineatus, assembly GCF_052094955.1. NCBI lineage: Eukaryota > Metazoa > Chordata > Mammalia > Rodentia > Sciuridae > Ictidomys > Ictidomys tridecemlineatus. The sequence continues at coordinate 305,073 of NC_135489.1, forward strand.
GCCCCACTCCCACCAGCTGCAGACCCCCGTTGGTGTTCCTCACTGCAAAGTATATCGGAGAGCAGGCCTTGCCTTGTTTCCTGCAGTAGCCCCAACTGGGAGAACACCGCGACCTGAGAGTTCTCAATAATTACCTATTGAAGAAATTATTGAGAAGGAAATTGAAGGAATGAACAGTGATCTTTGAGTATGGGGGAATGAATAATATAAGAAGTCATCAGAATATAACAAAATAGAAGGTAACATAGCTCACTAGATTTGCAGATCTAGTTCAGGGTTTTAATTGAGAAACTGATGTGACTCCATTTTTGAAAATAAATAACAGCAACTTCTACCTCAAGGCCTGTCCTAAGGAAGGGGATGTGACCCTTGTCCTTGGAAAAACCCACAGAGCACTCCTAAGCACATACCCACCCTGCTGAGTTGTTTGTCTGCAAATAACAGGAGAGGTCTGTGGTGCCAGGTGTCCCTGACTCAGTTAGGCTAGGTGAGGACCTATAGCAACCCCCTAGCAACCACCAATCAGCATGAGACAGGGAAAATATCTGGGTGCCAGATGACCCCCCAGTAGTTTATGGTAGTTGATAACATGTTGGGAAACGTAGCATGTACGCCCCTCGTGGCCTAAACCAATCAGTTCAAAGGAATACCTCTCTTGTACTAACCAATCACCCCTACCCAACTTGTTCCTGCCAGTGAATGTGCTAATATTGATTAGAGTTGTTGTTTGATTTTCCCGTGGTATGGAATGATTTGCTGTGTGATGTTGTGACACATAGATTATCCCCCCAAAGTCCTATAAAATCTCACTGAACAAAGGATCAGGACTCACTCTCTGGGACCACTGTCTCAGGAACGGTTGTGAGTCCAGGCTCGAGCTTGCTATAAAGATTCTTGTGTGATTGCATCGGATTCAGCTCCTGGAGGTCTATTGGGGTCCCACGAATCTGGCATTACACAATCTAAATTCAAATCAAAACTAAGCCTAGGATTTTCCTTTAAATTCATCTGAGACTGGATAACTGGATGCAATTTCCCTCAGGAGGAAGTGAGAGAATGGAAGCAAAGCATGCAGTGAGCCTTCAATAAACATTACCTATTACTCTTAAGCAACTTTAAGCCAGACAACTTTAAGCCAGTCTACAAGATGCGTGTGACATGTGAAGTACCCAGAAATACAGCTTTCCCCATTTAGTCTACTATCTTTCTCAGTCCTCACAAGTCACTTAAGCAACACTTCGTTAGGAACAGGAAGGCCATGGAGAGCTGCCAGGATGCTTTCAACCAGATCTTGCATGATTTGCCATTTGGCTTGGTGAGTTGCACTTCCAATGTGAGGTGTGACAATGATGTTCTTCAGCTTCAACAAGGGATGATCTCTGAAATACACATTAATTAGGAAAAACATCGAGTTGTTTGGTTTCTTTAACTTGTATTCTGGCTTCACCTCCCCTGTGAAACCAGAATTTTGCCACCCCGAGATAAGAAGTTTGCAGGCACCTCAGGCACACCCAGAATTACACCCACATGTACCCACCACTCAGCTAACCCTAGCTCAGGAGACCCTGTGTTTCGGGGTACAAAGCATGTATCCTAATCGTACAGAGGCCATGAGCTCACAATTACACATGTGCCTGCTTGATTAGAGACTGGCCCACAAGGTGGAAAAGGGCTAAGGGCTTTAGGGGATGCCAGAGCTGTTCTACCATCAAGGGAGGAGCTGAATTCACTTTTAATGAGGAGTGGCATTCAGAGGGGAGATTTATCAGAACTAGAAGATTAAAGGAAGTTGACTTCCAGGAGGAAGGCCCAGGATGGCAGTTAGCCTGGAAAGGTGATGAGGTAGAGTGAAGTGGATCAGGCAAACTCCAACTTGATGGGTAGCACTAGATGCCAGCATTGGGAATGGATGTGGCCTCACCCATAGGGTCTCTTAACCATTTGGATACAGCTGAAGTAGCCATGAAGGGCCATGGCCTCTTGGCCCTAGCTGCTAAGAGTCAAGGGCACACCCACTAGAATCTTGTGGACCCCAAGGATGGCAATGTATCTGGAACCCCTGACTCAGACTACAGTAGAGGGTGCAAATACTTCCAGCCTTAGAACTAAGATGAAGATGAAGCACAGCACAGATACAAAGGTTTGTAAAAGAGGCACCCAAGGCCAACAAGAAGGCAGAGATTCTGTGCAGTGTCCTATGTGGGGCCCAATCCTGAGCACTCTGAGCTCCCTTTCCAGGGTGAAGCTGACCCAGAGCCTGGACAGTCTGCTGTATACAGTAGGACAGGCCACACCCCACAGTTCCATGGCTCTCTGAGGCTGCAAGGCCAACAGAAGCACTCATCTGCCATTTTGCCACCTTCTATCCAAAAAAAAATATGGATTTTGTCTGGTCTTGTTACCTTGGCAGGGGCTCTGGGTATGTCACATCCAGTGCTGCAGCCTTAATGACCCCATTCTTCAGAGCTTCCACCAGTGCATCCTGATCAACCAGAAGCCCTAGATGAATGAGACAACTCCTCAGCAATCACATGGGTGTTGACATGTGAGAAGAGAGTTTCATCATACAGCTATAGCTTCAAATGTGTCTTCATTTTGTTCCAGAAACATATTTAAATGTATGCAAATCCTCACAAAGAACATGCAAACTTCACACTAAAATTACATCTAAATCATGTCCAACCAATCATTAGAACAAAACCAGGCCTAGGCCCACTGTGTGCATTGCTCAGTGAGCCCTCAAATGCCACAGCAAAGTTGATTCATGTTGCAGGTGAGGCTGTGTTTTGGTTTGGATGTAAGGTGTCCCCTAAAAGCTCCGATGTTAATGCAGGAATGTTCAGAGGTAAATTGATTCGATTGTGAGGGCTATAACCAGGTTAGTTTGAATCATTTGACTAGTGGTGATTGTGGGAAGGTGGGGCATGGCTGGAGAAGGTGGAATACTGGAGGCATGTCTGGAAGGAGGCATCGTCCCCAGGTTCCTCCTCCCCACCGCCCACTTCCTGATCCCACCATGAGCTGAGAGGCTTTCCTCCACTGGGCTCTTCCCTCACCCTGGGCCCAAAGCGATGGAATTAGTCATCTATGAGCTGAGACCTCTGAAACCATGAGCCCCAAATAAACATTCCTTCCTCTAAGTTTTTCTTGTCAGGTATTTTGGTCACAGAAACAGAAAAAATTAACTAAAACAGAAATTGGTATCAAGAAGTGTGATCATTGTAACTATCTGACCATGTGTTTCAGAAACCTTTGCAGCTGGTTGGTAGGAGGAATTCTGAAAAGTTTAGAGATGTGAACAGCAAAAGCTTTAAAATATTGTAAACAGAGATGAATGGGTGATTCCGGTGAAAGCTCAGACCAGAATGCTGATAGGATTATAGACAGTAAAGACTGGGCTCATGAGGTTTGAGAGAGAAATGAAGACTCTGCTGGGAATTGGTCTAGAGGCCACTTGTGTTATATTCTGGCAAACAACATGGCTACATTTTGCCCATATGCCAAGACTTTGTGTGAGGCTGAATTAAAAGGCGATGGACTAATCAATCTGATGGAGAAAATTTCAAGGCAGCAAAGCATTCAGTCAGTGGCATGGAGATTGCTGGCACCTTTAGACCAGGTTTTCCATGAAAAATGGGAATAGAAATCAGAGATAAGGGATTTTTAAAACTTACAATCTGGCCAGAAAAGTGCATGTAAAGTTGGGGCCCATGAGGGTGTGCTTATTGAAGAGATTACAGCCAGTAAGGAGAAACTAAGTCCTTTGCACAGAGACAATAGAGAAAATGGCTTGAGAGCATCTTATGAATTTGTAAGACCATTTCCACTACTGGCTCCAGGGTACAGAAAATAAAAATTTCATTGAGAAAAGATCGTGGATGTCCTGCATACACAGAGGTGCCTAGGAAGTTGATTCACCACGCTGAGCCACAGCTATGATTACAGGGGCCCAAGTGTCACAGGCTGTCTATGGATTGCATGTGGGTCACTGCACATGGAAGCCTAGTGGATAGAAACATCTGGAGTCTGGGAATGACCGGTGGACATTTTCTCTGGTCAATTGCCCATGGACAGTGTGAATTTCTGTCCTGTTCTTCTATGTTCCACACAGCACCTGAGATGGGTATGATTTGCCAAGATGTCAGTCAACCTGCTGAGTGCAAAACCTGAGGAAGCAAGACTCTGCCTTTGAAACCTTATCCCTTCCTTTGATATATGCCCTTAAATAAATAACCAGAGCCATCTTTTCTCTGTCTAGTTCCAGCGCCATGTGGACTAGATCTATCAGGGGCTTCACTTTTGTAAATATATTTCTGAATATATTTATGTTTTGTTATTCACTAATTATTTGAGACTTTAAGTTTTAGGGTGGCTTACGTTTTCCTGGGCAGAAAAAAGAATGCCCCAAAGAGACACTGGCCATTGCCTCTGTTACCCAGGTACTGTGCTAGCTGGCAACAGATCTTAGCATTATCCACATGGTTCTGCAGGAATGCAGGAGACTAAAGTTAAGGGGTCATGGAAGCTTCCACCAAGATTTCAAAGGAAGGCCTGGGAGGCCAGGTAAAGTGTAGCAGGGTTGGAGTCTCTGCAGGCTTCCCCTGAGAGGGCAATGCATGAAACTGTGAAGGTGAAATGAAGCTGGAATGGAGACTCCAGGAATTAAGAGATGCTAGTGACATGGACTGTCTTCTGAGAAAAGCTGCTGGCTGCGGAGAGAGCCAGGCTAAAAGAGAGCCCATATGCACTGCAAATGGCAATACCACTAGGATGAGGCTGCCCAAGGCCTTTGAGGCTAACACCTTGCAGCCAGGGTCCTCCATGCTGTATGCAAAGTTGCAGGTGGAGTTAAGAGAGCCATTTGTCAGCAGGGTTTCAGTCTCGCTTTGGCCCCTCTGTTTTTGCCCCTATTTCTCCCTTTTGGAATGAAAATACTTACTCTCTGCCACTGTGTATTGGATACATGTAACTTGCTTTCTATTTTTACAGGGGCTCACGGCCAAGAGTTTGCCTTGCGTCTCAGAAGAGACTTTTGAACTTAGACATTTGAGGGAGAGCAGAAACTATCAAGATTGTGTGGGCTCTTGGAGATGAATTGAATATATGTTGCATTGTGAGATGGACATGAGTTTTGGGGGGCCAGGGGTAGAATGTTATAGTTTGGATATAAAGTTCTCCCCCCAAGTCTCCTATGTTGATGCAGGAATGTTCAGAGGTGAAATGATTGGCTCTTGAGAGCTGTAACCTGATCAGTCCATCCTAGTTTGAATGGACAAACTGGCTGGTGACTGTGGGCAGATGGGGCGTGGCTAGAGGAGGCAGGCCCCTGGGGGAGGGGTGCATCTTTCTTGAGTTCCTTCCTCCACCCATCCTTCCCTCCTTCTCTCTCTCTCCCTCTCCAGCCATTATGTGCTATCTCCTCTTGAGCCCACAGCATTTAAGTCAGCTGCTTGTAGACCAAGACCTGAAATCCTGGCCCCTCCTCTCAGTTGTCCTTGTCAGGTATTTTGGTTACAGGAATGAAAAGCTGACTTAAACAGACTCATAGGTTACAAATATGCCCACAGTTATCCTGTACCCCAGCCCTGGTCTTACCAAAACCTGGTCCTGTCTCACTTTCATGCCATCTCCCCCAAATCACCCAAGGGGCTCAATAGAAAAACAGCCTCCAAATGCCTGCATTTAAAAATGAAATGAGGGGCTGGGGATGTGGCTCAAGTGGTAGCGTGCTCGCCTGGCATGCGTGCGGCCCGAGTTCAATCCTCAGCACCACATACAGACAAAGATGCTGTGTCCGCCGAGAACTAAAAAATAAATATTAAAATTCTTTCTCTCCCTCTCTCTCTCTCTCTCTCTCTCTCTCTCTCTCTCTCTCTCTCTCTTTCTCTAAAAAAAAAATGAAATGAGGGCCAGGATGCAGGTCAGTGGGAGACCCTGGGTTCAATCCCCAGCACCAAAAAAAAAAAAAAAAAAAAAAAGCAGTTATGAAACAAACAGAACGTGATGCATGACTCCATTTACAAAATAGCAAGAGTGTGTGTGAGCATCTGAGGCTGAGGCCTGTGAGGAGCCCGCAGGCTGATAGTGCTGCCCATCACAGGCAGTCCATCTGTGAGCCACTGCTCCTAGGTCACTACCAATGCCTGCCCAGAGGCTGTTGGAGAAAGTCCAAACTGAGGCCAAGGATGGCCCCAGAAGTTTGCATACTGGTCTTGATGCTACTGAAAGCGTGCTGCACACTGGTCTTTTAAACTATCTCATTGAAGGTCTGAATTTTCAGACAACTCTCAAATAATTAACTCAGCCATGTGCAGCTTCATGGCAAGTGCTGGTTCTTGCTTTCTGGGTAAGGTCACTGAGCTAAGCCATACTCAGGACTGCTGGGGGTGCTGAGTTTCTCAACCATGTCCCCAGCCCCACAGGGCACGCTGCCCAGACGTCTGCCTCAACAGCCAGCCCTCACATGCACCCCCACACCAGTATCACAAGGATACCATCTGTGTCCAATGCTGCCTCTTGGCACCTAAATGTCAAAAGTGACCCTCAGAAACTCATCCCCAGGAACTGTGTTAAATCCCCCCAGAGCATCAAATTGCAACACCACTCCATCCCAACAGACATTGACTTGTGATATGAAAACTTCCATATTGTAGCTATTATCCTTCTTGATTCTTACTTGAGGTTCAAAGTCATGTAAAGACAAAACTCAGGAATATTTTTAAATAGAATGTAAATTTTCTTAATTCACCTGCCACCAATCTAAATGGATTTTGTGAATTTTCTGGACCAGGGCATCCACTCAGGATAAAGGGGACAAGAAAAGCCAAGGGCAGAGCTAGAGACTCCCAGCCATGTCTCCTGGCCACACTGTCATCACAGACGGGCCTACCTCTGCCGACATTGACCAGCACAGCACTTCGCTTCATCAGCTGCAGCTCCCGCCTCCCGATCAGGCCCTGGGTCTGGGGCGTCAGGCTGGCAGCCAGCATCACAAAGTCCGAGTGCTGCAGCAGGTCTTCCAGCCTGGCACAGTAGGCAGCACCCACGGCAGCTTCCTCCTCCAACCTCCTGCAGAGAAATCACTTCCTCAGAAATTCAACCAGATGCCCAGGTGGACGACACTTCCAGGGAGAAGTCTCTCAGGGGAAGTGGCGGGGTCCACTAGGCCCAACCCCCAGCTGGACCCATGAGCCCCAAAGGCCTGGCAGTGTGGTCAGCCCTGGAGTCCTCAGGATGGCTGACTCCCCTATGGAAACTCTGCTTATCCAGCCCCTGCAGGGTTGCCAGGCCCAAAACTGTATCCCCAGACCTGCTTCCAGGAACAGCGGAGGCTGGGCAAACACATCTCATGCCCGGAGAGGAACAGGAAAGGCCTTGAGGTACTGTCTGCTGAATGGAAAGCCAGGACCACAGAGCCAATGCAGGCAGGACTGTGGCTTTTTTTTTTTTTTTTAATTTGGGTCAAATTTTAACCCTTATTCTGGTCATCCAAGGCAACTGATTATTTGACAGAAATCATAAGCACCAGGACTTGACAGCATCCTGGAAGCCACCAATGGACTTTCAGATGTGGAATATGAAATGACACAATTCTTTTCTAACACAGGCAGGTGTAGCCTGAGGGGAGATGCTTGCCCAGTTCCCCAGTGCCCCAAACCCTGTCCCCTTCACTTGCTTGGCCCTGACATCCCTGCCTTTGCCCTCTGGTGGCACTGAGATCTGGGACTATTATGTTTCTTTGTGCAAACACAGTACCTGATGAAATATGATATGTCAAGAGCTATGTTATGTTTTGAACAACTAAAAAAAAAAAAAAAAAACAGTACCTGGAAAAAACAGCTCACCATGCTCCACAAATGTCTGTTACAGAAAAGAGTTTCCCCAATTTTCTTTTTTTTTTTTTTTTTTTTTTTTTTTAAAGAGAGAGTGAGAGAGAGGGGGGGGATAGAGAGAGAGAGAATTTTTTTAATATTTATTTATTTTTTCTTAGTTCTCGGCGGACACAACATCTTTGTTTGTATGTGGTGCTGAGGATCGAACCCGGGCCGCACGCACGTCAGGTGAGCGCGCTACCGCTTGAGCCACATCCCCAGCCCCTCCCCAATTTTCTAAAGGTCAGAAACCTATGCATTTATGTGAAGAGTTGGTTGATTGTAATGCATTCTGCTGTCATATATAACAAATTAGAATAAAAAATTTTAAAAAAAAGAGTTGGTTGAGCAGCTGCCCTAGGTGCCAGTCCTGCTGGGTACGGGGATAGCAGTGAAGACATGGAGAAGCTCCACCTCTGCATCACCCGCACCCATGACCACACTCAAGCCACCAGAGGGTGAGCATGCAGGAAGAATGATCTCAGGGGCCTTGCCAAGGAAGAGCAAGAGGGAACCCAAGTAGGAAACCTCTAGGTAGACCCACCAGGGAGAGGCAAGGTGAGAACCTCCAAGGTGGAACCCTCAGGGCCTGAGTTTGGGAATGAATGACCTTTGGTGGAAAATGATCACATTCTTCTTGGCCAGGCCCAGCTAAGTGCAGCAAACATTGGAGGTGTAATAGCCTTCCTATGTCTTCCTCCTGCTGAGGACAAGGCACCCCTGGGGATGCAAACATCTTAGAACAGCACCCCAGAGTGCTAGTTAAGTACATGTCTGAAATCCCAGCAGCATGGGAGGCTGAGACAGGAGTATCATGGTTCAAAGCCAGCCTCAGCAAAGAGAAGTGCTAAGCAACTTAGTGAGACCCTGTCTCTAAATAAAATACAAAACAGGGCTGGGGATGTGGCGCAGTGATCGAGTAGCCCTGAGTTCAATCCCTGCTACCAAAAAAAAAAAAAAAGTAGTACTGTCCTGAGATGGGTCCTGCAATATTGTGAGACTGAAAGGGAGGCCCAGGAGCCCCTGGGAGACAATGGCCACGATGTGAGGCACCCAGCTCTATGGAACCATCTTTTCCCACAGCCAATAGGAGCCATTCAGCAGTTGTGAGCAATGGCCAAGGCCTGGCTGGTCTGCAGAGAGTGGCCACAGGAATTCAAGGTGGTATAAGCACTTGAGCTGCCCCTGGGTTGGATGGGACATGAGACAGGCTGAGCAGGTTTTGTCAGAGAAGTGAGAGTTCTGCAGCCCATCACTAAGACAGGCACTGGGGCCGGGGATATGGCTCACGTGGTAGCATGCTCCCCTAGCAAGCATGAGGCACTGGGTTCGATTCTCAGCACCACATAAAGATATTGTGTCCACCTAAAAGTTATATATATAATTTTTTAAAAAGGCACTGGTGGTAGAGGGTAGGAACTCTAGAAGGGTGAGTATAGGTGCTGTCTGTGGAAACGGGAGCACTATGGTGGGGAGGGCACACCTGCGTCCTAGCAACTTGGGAGGCTGGGGCAGGAGGATCACAAATTCAAGGGGTGATCCTCCAGCCTGGGCAACTTGGTGAGACCCCTTCTCAAAATTTAAAAAAAAAAAAAGGGCTGGGGATCTAGCTCAGTTGATAGAGTGCTTGTCTCGCATGCACAAGGCCCTGGGTTCAATTCCCAGCATCACATAATAAATAAATGAATAAATAAAATAAACAATAAGAAGGGCAGGGGATGTAGTTCAGTGGTAAAGCATCCTTGGGTTCAATCCCCAGTACCTGCCCCCTCAAAAAAAATAAATGAAAGGAAATGGGGAGTGCTACTGAAGGGCTTGGCACAACATTAGGGACAAAAGTCCAGAGTTAGTTTTGGACTTGGCCTGTGATGAGTGGAGACCTGGTAGGTGGAGGGTGCACTGAGTTGGCTGAGGAGACTGGGTGGACAGAGGGCAGCACGCTCACTCGAGGGATGTGAGACCCCCAAAGCCCGGAGGCACACAGGCCACCATGGGTTCCTGTGGCTTTGCTGAGCAGGAGCAGTTGAGACAGGCATACCACCAGCTCCCTGAAGATTATCTGCAGTGCTGAAGAGCCACACAGGCCTAAGAGCCAGGAAGAGGCACCAGCACACCTCAGTATTAACTGGGGCTTGGTGGGTACGAACGCATCTCCTGGGACTGAAAAGTCACTTTGGAAATTATAAAGGACTTGTGTTATGTAGTGAGCTTCTTTTCTTTTCAGTGGTATTTTCTCCATGAGAAGTCAGAGCCACATTTCCAGGGAATTGTCAGGAAACTTCCACCCCTTCTTGGTGAGAGTGGGAATCTCCTGGCCATGCTTGGGCAGCCATAGCTCTACTGAGCTCAACCAAGGGTCAACTTTTTGAGCCTTACCTGCGGTTCCTATTGTGATACAGAATCTTCATTTCAAATGCTTTGGCCCTCTGAGCAATCTTATAGCCAATGGTGCCCATGCCGATGATGCCCAGAGTGGCCCCCGACACTTCCTGCCCCAACCAGTTTATAGAGAAGTGCTTTGTGTCCGGTGAGACAGCCAACTGACAACCTAAAACATACAGGCACAGAGCTGTTAAGTGGCATCACCAGCAAAGGGGTCTTTCCACAGAGCTCAAGGCAGAGAAGGCCTCTGTGGAGGCTGGTGCTCAGGTCCTCTGTGCTTCCGCAGAGAGGACAGCAAAAGTAAGAGGTAGCTTCCTCAGAACAAAAGCAGACCCTCTGGAGAGGATGTTCTGAAGTGGCAGCTTATTTCACATTAAGGATTTCTGACTAGAACTTGTTTCAGAGTCTGTGGCCAAGAATAAGAGGAGCCAGGCTCTTGCTCCTTCTCTCAGAACTGCTCCTCAGCACAGTTCCCATTGGGAGAAGATCACATGATTTCCACTGCCACTTTTGTGGCAGTCGTGAGGCTACCTTATATTTTACCGTTACATGCATGAGTGAGAGCTGGTGGTAGAGGAGCTACTGCTCTCAGAAGCCAAGGTGGACATGGATGCTGACAGAAGCTGTGCACACCAGGAGGGACTATTAGGATGGCCTTGGGCCTGAGCCTAAGCAACTCCATTATAAAAATTCCAGTTGAAACCTGCAGTCTCACTAGGCACTCCCACAGAGCCCTCCAGTGTGGCCTCAGACAAGTTACTCCCCCTCACCCTGATAAACAGAGTGAAGCCCCTGGCAGGCTGTCCTCACCTGACCAGAGGGAAAGGCAAGAAGATCAGGGCGGAGACCACCAGACCAAAAGTTTCTGACCCCAGGGTAAATGATGTCACTGAGAAATCCCACGGTAGCTGATAAGGATTGAAAGGGGGGCCAAAAGCCCCAAATTTTAGTATGATAGAGCAAATGAACAGGGATTCAGCCAGCCAAAACAAGGATGCACTTGAGCTGGAGAGCCTAATGAGGATCTGACATCCCATCACTTGTCATTGTTCCTGAGCCTCTGCGTGATCCTCACTGCTCTCAAACTCTACCACCTCGTCTGGACCTTGGTGAGAGCTGCAACTCCTCCCTTACAACCCCCTCCTCAACCAGTCGTTCACTCAAGGCCAGGAAAAGCCCCTTGGTTCCAGACCTGGTCACCAGAGTGAGTGTGCATCTGTTGGACTTAAAGCCTAAAACTTGACTTTTGAACTTAGCACACAGAGGAAACGTCTGTCATTAGCCTGTCATGATTGTGTTTTGCAGTGCTTAGAATTAATCTAGAATTGCTTGCTGTGAATTAATTAATCTAGAATTCTTTGCTGTGAATTGATTATATCTATTGCAGTGCCTAGCCTTGTCATTTTCTTTTTCTTTTTTTTTTTTTAGTTGTAGATGGATCTTTAATTTTATTTATTTGTTTTTATGTGGTGCTGAGGATTGAACCCAGTGCCTCACACATTCTAGGCAAATGCTCTACCACTGAACTACAGCCCCAGCTCCGTCATTTTCTTGATTAAGAACCTATAGAGTGAAATTGTATTGAGTAATTTGAGTGAATCTTTATTCATTGAAAGGGGCAGAGGAGCATGGACATTCTTTATTTCTCCCCTCAACTGCATGAGTTGCAATTTTGCCCCCTTGCGACAAGGGACTCAATTCCCAGCAGATGAAGTCTACATGTCACCCAAAGATATCAGAACCAGAGAAGGACCTGTTTGTGTGGTTTGAAATTATTTTAACATGTATATTATTAAATATTTATCATCTGAACTTTTGGACAACCAACGACAGCATTTTTACCTTCCACCACCCTGCGAGCTGAGGCCAGCAGCAGGGCCATCCCTAGGTCTGCTGTGGGAGTGGACACTGCGTGTGGGGTGTGGGCCACCTTCACACCACAGCTGGCAATGAATGGCAGGTCCAGGTGATCCAGGCCTGCTCCCGAGTTGCCAATGATTTTCAGGCAGGGCAAGCTCAGCAGCAGCTCCCGGTCAATCACTGGGCGTCCACCCCAGAGGTATATAGCTTGGATCTTTTGACTGAATTCTGTTTTGTTTTCCAAAAATTGCTTCATGGTAATGAGAGTAAAGTGCTTCTGCAGCTCTTCCACATGAGCCTCACATATGCCATAGGGTCCTTCAAAGCCAAACACTAGAACTCCAGGCAGTGCTGGGTCTCTTGTAGCCTGCAGACAGAAAGACATGAACCACAGAAGAGTGCCACATCTCCTGCTCCAGCATATCCAGGTGGCAAGGCTGGGCTTCTTCTGTTGGCTGGACAAATTCTCAGGCACCTGAAAGTCAGACAGAACCTGACTGCCTGCTCCCTCCTGCTTTGCCTGGGTTTTTATTCCTGCCTTGGGAAGTAACCTCCTGGCTAGGAGGGCTGTGGCTGAACTCCCCACCTCCTCACCCCTGCCTCATGCCGAGGCCAGGTGAGGTGCTAGCAGCAGATCCTATGAAGACAGGCAGCAGTCATAACAAAGCCCGGAGCACTCACCTGGCCTGTGGTCAGACACTGAGGCAGACTACTCAGAGAGTGTCTGGGATACAATAAACACTGTGCTTCAGTCCTAAGTTTCAGGCTAATGCTTGCAAGCAGCTGTGGAGGAGAAAAACGCAGACTCCACCCCCCATCTAGGCCAGAGAATTAAAACCAGGTGAGACATGTGAGCAAGTCAACAGTTTCCAACTCTCCCAGTCCACTGTTAAACAGATGAAGCCCCCATGGGGAAAGGAAGAGCCAGAGTCACTGAGCCAGTTGCTTCCACAGTGAACTGGACAGAGTGGTGGCGGAAGATTAGCTAGGCCAGGGGTTTGGCCAGGCAGTTGCCAGGTAAGTGACAGTGCAGGTGGTAGGGTTTGCAAGCATGGATCTCCCCTGGGGAGGAGAATGCACCACCTGTTCCCAGGAGTTTTGCTTGCTCTTAAGGAACAGAATAAAGACAGTGATATTTTGCACCTGCTATGTTCTTAAGTGCCTTTAATCTGAAATAGCCAATAATACATCAGGGCTATATATCTTGGGATGTGGTATTTTTAACTCTTTTACAGCAATAAATAAGTAGTAAAACTGACCAGCTGGGCACATACCTGTAATTCCAGCAGCTCAGAGGCTGAGGTAGGAGGATCTAGAATTTAAAGCCAGCCTCAACAACCCCCAAGGCCCTAAGCAACTCAAAAAGACTCTATCTCTAAATAAAATACTTATTTTTTTAAAAAAGGGTTGGGAACATGGCTCATGGTTAAGCACCCCTGGGTTCAATCCCTGGTACAAACAAACAAAACTGACCACATTTTACTGTGAAAATAAAAAAAATATGTCTTGTCTGTAAAGTGAATTATAGTTTTAGGTTCCTTGTTTCTGGTTAAATATGAGATTTTTAAGAATTTAAAAAATGTTTTTAGTTGTGGGTGAACAATATCTTTATTTTGTTTATTTGTTTTTTATGTGGTCCTGAGGATCGAACCCAGTGCCTCACACATGTGAGGCAAGCGGTCTACCACTGAGCCACAACCCCAGCCCAAATATGAGATTTTTAGACATTAGTATCCTTCTTCTATGAAGAAAATCAACAGCTTTCCAAACACTGAGGTTAACAACTATCTTTTGTTTTTGGGTCCCTGAGGCTTGGTGGGGAAAACAAGTCAAAGAATGTTCAAAATCTGATCAAAGCTTACACTATGACCAGTCAAAAAAAAAAAAAAAAAAACAACAACAACAACAAAAAAAACACAGGCTTGGGCTTACTTCTGACCTTCAGAAAAAGGTTTAAACAGCCTTGTCCAGATAGGAACACCTCTGTGACTTTCACAGGTTGACCACGACAGCCCAGGGCTCTGCAATCGTGTTTCCTGCTACCTTGGCACACAGTGACACTGTGCCCCTGCCACATCTTCATGCAATGTGACACTGCACCCACCCCACTTCACTGTCCATGCCATACCAGGGCTATTGCCCTGTCATTCTCAGTGTCTGCACATGGGAAAGACTGAGACTCTTTACGGGTTCAGAGGAGTCCATCCCCAGTCAGAAGAGACAAGCAACAGAGAGCACAGGCTCACACTTCCCTTCCTCAAGCCCAGATTCCGCACATCTCCTTCACGCTGGAGTTCAGCCGAGGGGCCTGCCGGGGACAGGCACAGGCCCTCAGCCATGAGAGGTCACCACCAGCACTAGCTGCAGTGGTCTGCTGCTCTGTCCCCGGAGCTGCCAGCCCTCCAGAGTCCTCTCCTTTCATAGTGCAGGCTGCCCACTAGGGACCCTGCTTTCTTCTCTTTCCTAATTGCTGCATCACAAGATCAAGAGAGGGGAATGTTGGGACTGAATAGCAGGAGCAGAATGGGTGGGTAGGAATGTCCTCAACTAGGAAAACTCAATCAAATTGGACTTCTGTTGTGAGGACTGAGAGGACAAACCTATCCATTTGGAAAAATCAGACTTCTTAGCTTTATTTTTGCCCAACAGTAACAGTTCAGATATTTATAATTCCTGATTGCTATTCAATTTGAACTGTTAAAATTGTTTAAACATTAATTTCTTCTCATAAGATGATAGGTTAGTTAAAAAGAAAAAAGAGCATTTACCTTTTTAGACATTGCCTTTGACAGACTTAAGGCTCCAAACTCAGATTTTCTTCTTTTAAAGGCCCTGGAAAATTGCACCCCCCCCCCCAAAAAAAAAAAAGAAAAGAAAAGAAAAGAAAAATGTAGGCTGAACCTTCGACAGCTTCTCTCAGAAAAAAGACAGGGACAAAGATCAGCCTGCTGGGAGGAGACTCCTGGCCAGTGGGAGGAGGTCTGGACCCCTGACCCTGAGCTGGGGCAGCCAATCAGTGCACACCAGCATTCTCTGGATGAAGGCACCAGAGCACTGGAGTAAAGCACAAACACAACTGATGAGGACCAAAGGAGAGGGGAAGCAACGAGCACATTTTTTAATTTAACAAGTGAAAACAAGAAATGTGCTGGGTGCTGTGGCGCATCGCATGCCTGTTATCCCAGTGGCTTGGGAGGCTGAAACAGGAGGATCACAAGTTCAAAGCCAGCCTCAGCAATGGTGAGGTGCTAAGCAACTCAGTGAGACCCTGTCTCTAAATATAATACAAAATAGGGCTGGGGATGTGGCTTAGTGGTTGAGTGCCCCTGAGTTCAATCCCCGGTACTGCCCCCCCTCCCTGAAAAAACCTAAGAAATGTAGCTAGGCATGGTGGCCCATGCCTGTAATCTCAGCTACTTGAAAACCTAAGGCAAGGGAATGGCAAATTCAAGGCCAGCCTGGTAACTCAAAAAGACCCTATCTCAAAATAAAAATTAAAAAAAAAAAAAAAAAAAAGGCCGGGGAGGAGGGTGCTGGGGCACTGGGGCATAGCTCAGTGGGAGATGCTATGCCTAGCATACCCAGGGCCCTGGGTTCAATCCCCGGCACCACAGAACAATAAGTTCAATATGTATCATTATAATGCACTAATAAATAAATAACAAAAAAAGAAGAAATTTGCCCAAGTCTCTAACAATCAGCAAGATCTGTTAGTGCAGGGCAGGCTGAACAAATGTTAGCTGCAAGATAACCAGGGCACTCCAACCTGTCTGGTTCTTTATCGCAGTTTGCATCAAGTCTGAACTCTCTCCTGCCGGGCCCCCCTCTCTTGCTCTCTCTTTCTCTCTTCTCCTCTTTCTCACTGCTGCAATAATGATCTCTTGGTCGCTCTGAGTGTTGTGGTCACTTTCCTTTCAAGATCACATCAGAGGGAGATTGTATCCATAACATGCAGTGACCTTCTGGAAAACACAACTTCCCATGACTCTTCCTCTTAGCACACTAGGAGGAGCAATGCCCCATCTCACTTCCCAAACTCTGTTCCCAACAGCGGCCAGTAGGCTCCCTGTTTCTCCCCTCCATCCAGCCCCTTTTCACTTGGCTCCTCTTGTCTTCTCTCCACCCCTTTCAAGCCCCATTTTTTCTCATCTACTAGTAATTCTCATTCCTCTGGTTGTACATGATGTAGAATGTCAGGTCAGTGGCGGAGACTTAGAACTGGAAAGAAACATCAATCAGGCGCTGATGGAAACGCCTATCAATCAGCAGGATCTCCTGACTAAGGCCTGTCAATCAACAGGATCCCTGGCCAATCCTGGAGTTCAGCCAGCTGAACTGATCAACTCCAGCAGGACATGGGACCCTAAAAATCCCCTTTTCCTGTCCCAAGCCCTTCCCTTCCTGCTGTAAGCCCCATAAATGTCCAATCCGGTCAAGCTTCCACCCGGTTTCTCCTCAGACCCTTCTCCTGTCCACTCTGTTGGTCTCATGAGTTCTGCCCGGGAGCGATATCTAGGATAAAGCCTCTTCTTTCCTACCCCTATGCCCCCTCCCCTTCCTTCACTCCTCTCTCTAGTCAAAAATACCTCTACCCCCCCCCCCCACCTATTGTGAATTATCATGCTTTCTCTTTTAAAAAGCAATTTACCTGCATCTCTGCTGGGCTAAAGTCAACAGGATATTTACATTCCTCAGCAACCATTATCTGCAAGGGAAATGGACCCCGAAATGCTTTTAAGAACACCTTACCCTGAAATGGGGAACTTTGTGTGACTCTTTCACAGATCAGAGCCCAGAACTGAATTAAGGATAATTCCTCCTAACCATAAAATCTATTAGAGATTCCAGAGGCTGTGGTTGTAACTCAATGGTAGAGTGCTTGCCTAGCATGCATGAAGCACTGGGTTTGATCCTGAGAACCACATAAAAACAAGTTAAGGTATAAAAAAAAATACAATAACATTTAAAAAATTAAAAGAAAAAAAGAATCCAACTAAAACCATCAAGGGCCAAAGTGACCTGGAGCTGACGTGCGCCATGAGGACTTTTTGTTCTTTTTATTTACGCATGGCAGCAGACTGCATTTGTCATATCATACCGACTTGGAGTACCACGTCCCATTCTTGCGGTTGAACATGATGTGGCGTTACAGTGGTCGTGTATTCCTATATGAACATAAGGAAGTTGTGCCCCATTCATTCTACTCTTTCCCATTCCCCTTGCCCCATGCCCCCTGTCCAATGCGGTGAACGCCCCCACCATTGTGAGTCGGCTGCTGGTCGGAACATTTGGCCTTTGTTTGGGGGGACTGGCTTATTTCACTCAGCATGGTGTTAGTCAAGAGGTGGACGTGGGTGGAATTCTCTGGAAACTTCCCTCTGAGTTTCAGTGGGATCTCAATAAAACCAGATGCGGAAAAGTCACGCTGACCCTTTCCTCTGCGATCGGACCCACCTTTTCCCTTCAGTCCCCTCTTTTCGCCTTTCCTACCCTTCCCATAAACTCATGCCCGCCGAGGCAGCTCGGAGATCCTTCTGCCCCGACAGCCGTAAGGGGTTCCGGGGGTCTCCGCGCTGCGGGCTTCGGGAAGGCCCGGTAACAGTAGGGAGGGCCTCGCTGCCGTGGCACGTCCGGCCGCGGGCGAACAGGGCGGTGGCTTTCACAGGGAGGTTCTCGGTCGGGGAGGCTGGTGCCGGGTAAAGGCTGCCAACCCGAAGACAGAAAGTACGAACCGCTGGCTCCCAGCGAAGCTGCGCCCGCCCAGCGCGCAGGCGTAGAGGCGCCCAGACGACCTCCACCCCTGTAACCTGCATCGCGCAGGCGCGACCAAGGGCACGTCCGGGCGGCTGACGCCACGTACGTCGACACAGCCGTAGGCGTCAGAGCGTGATTCCGGAAGTGCCCCTGCGCGGGAGGCGCTAGTGCGGCCGGGAGGTGCGGGCCGGTCGAGACCCGGAGACCGAGGGCAAGGTGGGACCCGGATGGGCCGGGGGCCTGAGCGGGGCTCCCACGTGGTGGGTCGAGGTCCCACGGGGTGGACGGGGGCCTGGGCTAGGGGCCCATGGGGCGGGCCGCGGGGGGCGCCGAGGTCCCGCGGGGTGGACCAGAGGCCTGGGCGGGGGTCCCGCAGTCGCGCGACTTGGCTCCTTTGTCGCCTGCAGGCAGCTCGCGCGGCGCCCTGCCGCACAGCCCGGCCACGCCAGCATGTCGTACATGCTCCCTCACCTGCACAACGGCTGGCAGGTGGACCAGGCCATCCTCTCGGAGGAGGACCGCGTCGTGGTCATTCGTTTCGGGCACGACTGGGACCCCACCTGCATGAAGATGGACGAGGTGCTGTACAGCATAGCGGAGAAGGTAACGGCTCCGCCTGCTCCAGCAGCCGCGGCTCCTCGCCCCGCCGCGTGCGCCGGCAGCGGCCGGTGCTGGCCCTTCTGGCCCCGAGCACACGGGGACCCGTGCAGCGGCGGCGCGCCTCGGCGGAGAGAGCCTGGCTCCCTGCCTCGTGAAGGTAGCCTCTGTTTCTGTCAGAAGCGTCCGTGGTTTTCACGGTTTTAAGAGGTTCACGGAGACTGCTCCCTAAAGAAGTTCATGATTCTTATAGATGGCATTTTTAAAATTTATGGTTCAGTGAACAAAAACGTTTGCGGGCTTTGTTGGATGCTTTAAAAAATTTCTAGGTGTGGTTGGACACAATACTCTCATTTTATTTACCCGTTTTCAGTGATGCTGAGGCTCTAACCCTGGGCCTTGCACGTGCTAGGCGAGCGCCCTACCGCTGAGCCACAACCTCAGCCTCTGCTGGATGCTTTTTAGATGTTGAAGAACCTTTTTTAAAACTCACTTATTTATAGGAGGTGCTAAGACTCGAACCCAGTGCCTCACACATGCTAGGCCAGCGTTCTATTCTACCACTGAGCCGCAGCCCCAGCCCCGTGGGTGTTCAGCCCTTGGGTTGTGCTTGTTTGGGGGCCTTGTTATGGGTTGTTTTATAAAGAGAACTTGTGGGGCCTGGGATCCAGGCTCAGCGCAGAGCCCTTGCCTCGCATGTGTGAGGCACTGGGTTCCATCCTCAGCACCACATACAAAGATGTTGTGTCCGCCGAGAACTAAAAAATAAATATTAAAAATTCCCCCCCTCTAAAAAAATTAAATAAATAAATAAATAAATAAAGGTGTTATGTCCATCTACAACCAAAAAAAAAAAATTTAAAAAAAAAAGAACTTTGGGTTTGCACCTTGGTAAGTCCTATAATTTTCTTTTTTCTTTTTTTTTTTTTTTTTTTTTTTGTACTGGGGCTTGAACTCAGGGGCACTCGACGACTAAGCCACAACCCCAGCCCTTTTTGTATTTTATTAGAGATAGGGTCTGCCTGAGTTGCTTAGCGCCTTGCTTTGGCTGAGGCTGGCTTTGAACTTGAAATCCTCCTGTCTCAGCTGCTGGGATTACAGGTGAGTGTAGAGCACCCAGCTTATAATTTTTTCTTTTGGTTTTTGCTTTAATCTTTCCTTTCTTCTTATGAAATCATTTCATTTGTAGCTGGAATTATTCAAGCACAGAATACACTAAGAGGAAAGAGAAGCATGTGTGGTTAGTTTTCCTGATTTTTTTTCACATTCATATACTGGGTGGTCTGCAGCACTTGTTTGCTGACAGAAAAAGTGCATTTGTAAGGCATTCGTGTATGGCCAAAGGTCTTATTCCTTTCCTGTAAATTTCTTTTGATAGCTTTAGGAAGAATTTTATTTGGGGTTTTTGTAATTATAACAATAGGGTAGAAGATAAAGATAGTAAAGTGATAGTGAAATATCTAACATTCTGATGATCCACAAATAATTTGAGATTATTATAATGAAGAGTAAAAATTACAGGAACAATGAAGCTATTTTTTGCTCTCATAATAGTTAATATAATTTGGGTTAAAGTAATTCCTTTGAGTAAATGGGAGTAGATATAAGATGTGTTTTTTTGGTAGGAAAGGAAACACTGATCTGCCTCTATTTAGGAGAAGCAATGTTGGGAACTGTTTCTACATTTCAGTCAAAACACATGTCTCTTGCAGTGCTTCAGAAGTGCGAATCAGGAGATTTGGATGCTGTTGATCTGGGTTTTTTTTTTTTTTTTTTAATATTTATTTTTTAGTTTTCGCCAGACACAACATCTTTTGTCTGTATATGGTGCTGAGGATCGAACCCGGGCCACACGCATGCCAGGCGAGTGCACTACCGCTTGAGCCACATCCCTAGCCCATCTGGGGCGGTTTTTAAAGAAACTTCTGAGGGAATTGTGGCATGACTTGACTGTGGGTCTCACTTTCAGGAACCCTTCAGGTCAGGGTCAGAGGGGAACTTTGATTATCAACCATTTCCCAGCTACTTCTTATCAGACACCAAGATAGTGAGGACTGGAGGTGCATGGGGAATGTGTTGGGGTCCTGCCAGCCAGGGTCCTATAGGGGATCATTTCTGCATCGCGAAAGCCTCTATGGGCAAGGGCAGATGCTGCTTCACTTCAGAGAATAGTCAAAAAAGCATGTCATTGCTGTGTTGACTCTGAAATAACTTGGGCAGAGCTTCTGGATTCTTTTGCTGTTCACCTTTCAGGGGTGGCTATGCCAACCCTGATCCATGGGGATAACTGGGGATGGGAGGGCCTTTGGCTCTGCAGAATCAGGTGGAGCTCAGCAGGAAGCTCTTAGGAGGGAGCAGATTCACCCTGTGCCCGGCTTTAATAAGCTTTTTTTAAAAATACTGTGTTTTAGTTACTAAAAATGCAAATTTAAAATGTATTAAAAGACTATTGGGCTGGGGATATAGCTCAGTTGGTAGAATGCTTGCCTTGCATGCCCAAAGCCCTGGATTCAATACCCAGCACCAAAAAAAAAGGGGGGATGTTAACAGCCGGGCATGGTGGCACTCTCCTGTAATCCCAGCGGATTGGGAGGCTGAAGCAGGAGGATCACAAGTTCAAAGCTAGCCTCAGTAAAAGCGAGGTGCTAAGCAACTCAGTGAGACCTTGTCTCTAAATAAAATACAAAACAGGGCTGGGGATGTGGCTCAGTAGTTGAGTACCCCTGAGTTCAATCCCAGTTCAAAGCTAGTCTTAGCAGCTTAGGTCCTAAGCAACTCAGTGAGACCGCATCTCTAAATAAAATACAAAAAAGGGCTGCGGATGAAGCTCAGTGGTTAAGCGCCCCTGGGTTCAATCCCTGGTACCAAAAAAAAAAAAAAAGTATTAAATGATTTATTTTCTTAATAAAGTTGTTTGACAATGTTCAACAGCAGTTTTTGAAACTTAAGGTTTGGATACAAAGAACAGTATAATTCTAAAAATCTCCCTCTGTAGCATCGGCAGATTGTGGGGCCTCTTCCTCATTTTGTCAAAAGCCCTGTTTGACTGTTTCAGCTGCCTAAAAGTGAGTACAATTTCCACAAGTTCAGACTGTGTTGTGGACTGGCTGCTCCTGCAGCACCCACCCCCACCTCATGCTGAACACTTAATGGAGAAAGTTAGTCTGAAAACAGATACACTTAAATGTGTGTGTCTTACAGATGCATGGAGCTTAATAAGTATAGGACAGTGTATTAGAGTTTCCTGTGTAGCTGCCAAAGAGGGTATTCCATATACTTGTGAACTGTTCTAGCATTTTGTGTGAATATGGTTTGTCACAGCAGTGCTTTGGATTCACTGTTCTCTAAATTCCTTGATGAGTAGGAATAGATGGGACCTTTTCATGTGTTCAAGAGCCCAGGCAGATAGAATTTCAAATCTCTTCAGTGATATCCTTGACATACAATAGTGCAGTCTAATGTGTCTCCAAGGCAGATACATCTATGAACTTTTAAAGGATGATGTTCAGAACCTGTCTTAATCATCCCATTAAGGATCACAGAGGTGGTGGGTCCAGTGGAAGTTAGTGCTTGGCCAGGTGAGGACTCATGGGAACAAAGCAACTACCTCTGTTTTCTGAAGAGTTTTGTCCTGGTTACAGCTGCCCCTGGGCAAATGTAGTTACCACCTGTAGCGACATTCCTCAACTTTCTCTAGCTTGGTATGTGCAAATCTGATTGCTTAGATGCCCCCCCCCCCCAGCCTCCTGAAGACAGGTCCCTTGTCTGGTCCTTCTGCACCACTGCTGCACCTTCTTGTGTTCCTCATCCCAGGTGCTGAGTCTGGAACTTGGCTGCTGTCTCCTCTTTCTTATTCTGGTGTTCTCTTTGCTTGACAGATTCCCACCCTCCTTCAGTCTTTGCCTGCTTTGGGCAGGACTCTTCCTTCAAAACTCGGAGATCTCATCTAGAGCATGGGCTTTGGACAGACACAGGTCACTTTCCATGTGGCTCAAAGTCATGACCTTTCTGATTCTTGATTTCATTATATGAGAAACATCAGCAAGGCCTTTATTTAGAGGTATAGACTTAGAATTTATGAGTGAAGAGTGCTTTGTGCAGGGTGTATTCTGGGTGTCCCTGAGCCAGACTTCAGTGTGCCACAAGTTCAGTTGGGTCCTTGCAGTACCAGAGCTGGACATGATAGTCTATTGGAATGGATAGGGGGAGATACATGGGTATAAGCTAGAGCACAGGAGGTGCATGCTGTGTCTTGAACATGTGGCTTCCCTGGGTTTCAGGGTTGTGTGGTTGGTATTCACTGTGTCTGCTCCTGAGCAAGCCTTCTGGGGTAAAGTGCAGCTTGGCTCCCCTTCCCAATGCCTGCAACCATTCCATGTCTTGGCTCCTGTGATGAGAGTTTGTTTGGTTTTATTTAAAGCCAGAATACAACTTAACTAGTTTACTTTAAAAATAAAGCTGGTCCTAGGGACCTGACATTTACATTTCCTCTGCAGGTGGTGTGGGAAACCAGTCTTGGAGAAGTGTGTGTTCATGAGTTGCCTGACCAAGAGGAGGATGTGCATTATCACTGTGTGAAAGCCTCACATGAAGGGTTTTGCAAAGTGACGTGTGGGCAATGAGGCACACCAGGTGCCCCTCATCCCAGAGTTCATAATAATCTCTGCACCATAGCTGGAAGGCAGACAGGTGGAGGTCTCACCACAGGTCAACTCTGTCTTTCCAGAGATGGTTTAAATTTCCTTAGTGGGGTTGTCTTGTTTTGTGTTTGGCTGGTTTGTTGCTTTGTTTGTTTGGTAATATTCCAAAAGTGAAGCATGCAGTTGTGAGTGAGGTTTTTCTCCCTCAACCTCTACAAGTGTCAGCATTTGCCAGTCTTGTGTTTTCTTTTTTTTTTTTAAAGACAGCTTAGTTTTTTAAAAAATTTTTTAAATTGTTGATAGATCTTTATTTTATTTATTTGTTTATATGTGGTGCTGAAGATAGTACCCAGAACCTCACACATGTCAGGCATGTGTGCTACCGCTGAGCCACAGCCACAGCCCCAAGTCTTGTGTTTTCTAAACCTTGTTTGCCATGCTGTGATACTTAGAGCACATCCCAGGGATCATGTCATCATCTGTAGGTGATGGTCAGGATTTTAGAGTTGGTTTAATGGAAAGGCATATTGTACATACTGGTTTCCTGTAGCTGCTGTGAGAAACCACAACCTAGAGGACTCGAAATGATAGAAATTCTCTCACAGTTCTGGAGACCAGGAGTCCACGGTCAAGGTGTGGGCAGGGCTGTGCTCTCTGGATTCTCAAAGGGAGACATTTGGTCTCTTCTGGGCTCTGGTGGTTACCAGCCCCTCTGATTCCCTTGGTTTACAGACCCCATCTCATGAGGCTCTGTCTTTCTTCCCTCCCCGCCCCGCAACTGAGGGTTGAACTCATGTGATTTACCACTGAGCTGTACTCCAGCCTTTTTTGGCCTTGAATATGCGATCTCTTGCTGCAGCTTCCAGAGTCACCAGGATTACAGGTGTGGGCCACTGCATCTATCTACTGGGCTCTCCTCCTGCAGGACGACCTCCTCTTACCCTGATTTCTTCTTCAGTGATCCTCTTTCCAAATAAGTCACATTCTCAGTTTTGGGAGTTAGGACTTCTTGTCTTTTGGGGCAGTTGCAGTTCAAGCAGTAATGTTATAGGTAAGTTGGTTATGCTTCCTAGAGGGCATTGAGATAGTTTATAAGGAGCCTTTAACATGTCAAGATGCTCTGTTCCTGAGATTGTATTTTAGCCTTCGTTCTTAAGGCCAAAAGTATACCCAGGTGAATGACAGGTGTTTATGGAAAACAAGAGAAGACTGGTAAAATAATGGCATAGCTGCTTGGTGGAATAGCATGCAGGGATGAGAACTATGTTTTTGGAAAGTAGGTAATTTGCATAAGAATGCTTATATTAGAGCAGTACACAAAATACGACCTCATTTTGTTAGAAAACAATATAAATAAACTTTACAAATGTAACCAGGAAAAAAGGTGGGACAGAATCTCTCAAAAATACTAATGTTTTTCTCTGAGTGTGGGATTGGAGGTGTTTTTAGTCTTAAAACTTTTTCTGTGGGGCTGGGGTTACAGCTCATTTGTAGAGCGCTTGCTTTGCATGTATAAGGCATTGGGTTTGATTCTCAGCACCACATAAAAATAAATAAATAAAATAAAAGTATTGTGTCCATCTACAACTAAAAAAAAAAAAAATCAAAAAAAATTTTCCCGAAACTTCTGATGAGCTTGTAATTAAAGAAAAAATTACTATAAAGTTGTACCAGCTGGGGTCCTAGCTGTTCATATTTGCCAGGGTTCAAGCCTGAGCAGCTGGGGCTGCGTGGGCTTGCTCAGCAGTGTTGCTATCATGAGTACTTGTGGAAGGCCTCCTGGGTTACACCAAGTTTGTGTGCCGTGATGTGTCTGGGCTGTTTTCTGCAGGGCTTTGGCAGCTAGCTGCTGAGTCAAGTTTGGCTAGCTCCTGGCCATCCGAGGTCACAGTGCAATTTGGAGTAGGCAGCTGGTCAGGATGTCATGGTGTTTTCTTAAGTGTTGGCACTATGGGAGAAATTTTGGATAAGTGGTTTGAAAAAAATTGTCCAGTTTACATAAATTCTAGCTTTTGATTTTTTTAATGTGATTTTTATGGAATGAAAGTCAAATCAATCTGTTATTTTTAATCTCTTTATTTTTAGGTAAAAAATTTTGCAGTTATTTATCTCGTGGATATTACAGAAGTACCTGACTTCAACAAAATGTATGAATTATACGATCCATGTACTGTCATGTTTTTCTTCAGGTAAGTTGTTATTTACATGACATATTGTTGGTTTGGACCAGATTCTATAGCCTAGAAGGAGTGTGTTAATAATGAGCCATTTCATAATGCAGGTTATAACACAAGCTGATCAGTGACTCTGAATGGTTTTTAAAGTGACAGTTTCCATTTTAGCATTACCTAGTGACCAGTTACCCTTTGAAGTAACTTTGCCCAGAAATTTGGGTGAAGTGGAAAGAAATGAAAGACACCCTCATTGACATTTTAGATGCCTTTACATGCAATCTGTGGATGAAAAGTGTTTTAAAATAACTCACTTGTTAAGCGTGATGTTCTGTTGTAAGAGCAAACTCTGAATGTCATTACTCTCTCACAAATACAAGTTTATCTTCTCAGCTCAAAAATTATATTTAATTTGGAAAGAAATCACCATTTCATACTATTGTTGACAAAATTTCTATGGTAGTTACCACAGAAGTTGGTAAAAGCAGTGTCAGTGTTGGCTGTATTCCAGAACATGCGATTCCTAACCTCTGGGATTGCATGGGGGTGCTTTAGTTTATGTTCTGCATGATAGTGCTGTACATTTGCACCTATTTGTGAGCTTACAGTTGTGGAGGTGCAGTGTCTGGCAGGGCCAACTGAGTTCTCTACTGAGGGTCTCACAGACCAGAACCATGGCCTGGGTGCTTGGGGAGGGCCTAGGGAAAGTCCACCTTGGCTTACCAGATGCAGGTCTCACAGTGGGGCTGAGGCCTGTTTTCTTGCTGCTGTCATCTGGGCTATTCTGCTCAGAGCCCTGTACCTCCATGGCAGTGTTGGGTGTGTGGAGTCCTTTGCATTCCCTCTCACTTCCAGTTCTAGTTAGATCACCCAGACAATCCAGGGTAACCTTCTTGTTTTAAAGCAACTAATTAGGGACCGTAATCTGTAAAATTTCCTTTTCAGTGTAACAGAGTCACAGAAATGAACCTTTTTTTTTTTTTTTTTTTTTGATACTGGGGATTGAACCCAGGGGTGATTAACTGCTAAGCCACATTCCCAACTGTTTTTTGTATTTTATTTAGAGACAAGGTCTCACTAAGTTGCTTAGGGCGTTGCTAAATTGTTGAGGCTGACTTTGAACTCCTGATCCTTCAAAACTTTTATTATTATTATTATTAGTGTTGAGGGTCAAACCCAGTGCCTTAATGTTCTAGTCAAATGCTATACCACTGAGCCACAACCCCAGCACTATAAAGCCTTTTTGTATTCACAGAATTATGGGAAACATTTTAGGAGTTTGCCTCCTGCAGTCTGCTCTCTGTTTACAAGGATTTGCATCCCCAACGGCCTGGGGATAAAACTCAGTGGTAAAGTGCTTGCCTTGCATCTCTCCCTTAAGCAGAATATTCCTCACCAGGGTTACTGAGGACCCCATCTCAGGACAGAATCACATTTTCCACATCACCTATGTGGGGTGCACATAAGGCTTTGCAGGGGACCCTCTTCTTTACTTATGAAGCTGAGACAAGTGAGGCTACACCCCAACAGAGGACTAGGCCTAGGGAAATGCGGAAAACTGGGAGGCTTCCCTCCAGGGCTGGACAGCGAGGCCCTGGGCTGGCCCTCCTGACCCCATGTTCCACATTTTGGGAATGTTTCTGCCCAAGTACCTTTTTGCAGTTGAGGTTTGTAGGTGGGTAGTTTGCCATCCTGCATCTTGCCACTGCACTGGGGCCATTATCTCTTCCAACACTTCTCTCTGCCTCTCACAGTTTCAGGTCGAGGAGGATACCTTCTCCCATATGACACGTTGTACGCTCTGATGGCGATGCCCAGGCTTCCAGATGCTTCCTGAGAAGACCTGTGAGGCATACCCTCATCACCTGGGCCTGGGTCCACTGACCTGTGATCTTTTCTGGTTCTCAGCAAGAGACCATATGTGCTCTTCCTTTTCTTTGTTCCACATAGTCAGCAGTCATTGTTGAATTCAGCATCTTGTTGCTTGCAAAAGCTAAGAATTTCTTCTTCCTCCTCTTCTTTTTTTTTTTTTTTTAAACCAGGGATTGAACCCAGAGTTCTTAAGCACTAGGGCCACTTCCCCAGGTTGTTTTTGTTACCAGGGATTGAACTAATTGGCACTTGACCACTGAGCCCCGTCCCTAGCCCTGTTTTGTATTTTATTAGAGACAGGGTCTCACTGAGTTGCTTAGCACCTTGCTAAATTGCTGAGACTGGTTTGAACTTGCGATCCTCCTGCCTTAGCCTCCTGAGCTGCTGGGATTACAGGCCCTGGTCACCCCAGACCTTTTTTATGGTTTTTTTTGAGACAGGTTCTCACTGTGTTACTCAGGACCTCTCCACATTACTGAGGCTGACTTTAAACTTGCTGTCTTCCTGCCTCAGCCTCCCAAGTTACTGGGATTACAGGCGTACACCACCGCACTTGACATTTTATTATTCTTGTTAGCTGTTTATACCAGTTTGTTTGTTGATTTCCTCTCAGTTTACTATAAGTTGCAAGAAGAAACCAGGCTTGCACTGTCAAGTCTTTGCTTGGAAATTTCGTCTGCTAGATATCTTAGCTCAGAGCTCATAAATCCTGCATCTCACAACTGTAGGACACTGTGACCCTGTTATTCCCACCATGTAGGAGGATTCTTTCCTGCCTTTGAGCAGCTGACTCTTCTCTTCAGATGAGACAGGGAGGCCATTTGGGGCTAGAGATGGTGGGCAAGGAAGGCAGCTTTGGGTGGTGGCAGGGGCACACTTTGTTTATTTGTGGTTTTTAGGACTAATGGTCTACTTAGAAAAGGAGATGAAACTTGCTGCTGCTGTTGTTCTATTACCTAGGATAAGTAATGTGAGCACTTTAGTCACTCTATACACTGGATATGTATGTTGAGTGCCTCCAGGTTTCATGGTCTTGAGCTGGGACATAGGGACAGATAGGTAGTTCAAATGGGAGTAGAAGTGCCAGAGAACAGTATGTACAGAGATGTAGGTATCAAACTTGGCTGTGGAAATGTGCAAGGAACTCTCACTCTAGATGAGCCTGCTCCCTCACAGCCACACATGGGCCCTGAGGTGAACCAAAGGACAGGACTGACCTAGCTAGCACCTGAGCACAGGAACAGCTGAGGTCCCTATCCCGGGTTTCTAGGCCAGCGTGTGGACCTGGAATGTCACCCTGATACAAAGAGTGACATCAGATGAGTGGTAGCTGCTTTGGTTGAGGGGAGACCAAATGAGAGGCCTCCTGAGAAGCAAGCTTATTGAACAGGGTTGAACTGGACATATGATCCTATAAATGTGAAAAATGGTACTATTAAAAATCTGTCTTCAACAAACCAGGAAAAATGCATGCAAGTGCAAAAGAGGGTTAGCAGCTTTACTCTGGACAGTGCAAGTATGAATTCCTAAGATAGAAGTCTAGCCTCTTGAAAAACAAGTATCTAAAAGGGTCATCTACTTCCCTGGTCCTAGAGATGCAAAATGTCATGGGTAGGATTTTTGTAGAATTTGTGCCAAGGACTTTTAAGAGCAACATGAAAAACTTACTGCTTTTCAGGAAAATTAATTCAAACCTCTGACTATCCCTTTAGGCTATTTGTCCAAAGGACATATAGAAAAGTCTAGAAAGAGTTTGATGTCTCTGCATTGTGTTATTTATTTATTTATTTATTTTTAATGCATTCTTTTTTAATATTTATTTTTTAGGTGTAGATGGACACAACACAATACCTTTATTTTTATATGGTGCTGAGGATCGGACCCAGGTCCCGCCCATGCTAGGCGAGCGCTCTACCGCTGAGCCACAATCCCAGCCCTGCATTGTGGTTTTTAGAAATAGCATTTGGGTGTCTCAGCCTTTTCTTGATCCGAGGTCTCCTCTTGGTTGTATGTATCTGTCAGTGATGCAGCAAGCATTTGTGACAGCAGGAAGGCGGGGCTCTGGTGGAATCTGCTGTGTGCACTGGTGCCTTTCTCTCTTTGCAGGAACAAACACATCATGATTGACTTGGGCACAGGCAACAACAACAAGATCAACTGGGCCATGGAAGATAAGCAGGAGATGGTTGACATAATTGAGACTGTATACCGTGGCGCCCGGAAGGGCCGGGGCCTGGTGGTGTCCCCCAAGGACTACTCGACCAAGTACAGATACTGAGGCGCGTGCCAGGGCCTGCATGGTGCCATGGGGCCCTTCCCTGGACTTGTCCTGGTCTGTTGAGAACTGGAGGGCTAAAGGTCACACACCTTCACTAGCTGAAGCAAATAAACACCTGAAGGAGCACCCACCACTGTTTGTTCTTAAGAACCTGTGTAGCTGACTGATGTTGGTGGTCTCAGTTAATTGCTACCTCACCCTTGCAGAGGGGTCAAGGTGTTTTTCCTGTGGGATTGGATTCTGCAGTTTTGAATAGTTTACCAGGGCTGCCATGGCCAAATATGGTAGACCTAGTGGCCTTTACCCCAGAAAGCAGAGTTCACTTCTGGAGGCCAAAAGTCTGAGGTGAAGTTGCAAGTGGAATGGGTTCCACTGAGGGTGAGGGGAACGTGGAGGCACCCACAGTTCTTATGTCCCTTGGCTGGGAGTTGCTGTACTTGAGCTCTGCCTGTCTTCACAAGTGCATGTATATGTCTGTCTCCAAGTCTCCTTCTCATAGGGATGCCATTCATTGTGACTTCATCTCATATCTGCAATGACCACATTCCAGGTAAGTCACAATCTGAGATGCTAGGGGTTAGGACTTCTGTGAGTGAATTCTGTGGTGATATTAATCTATAACAGAATCCAAAGTCTTGATCATGTTCTGGTTATAAAAACAGTGTAATGCCCTTTGGAGGCTTCCCTGTGGGCAGTTGAGCTGTTTCTTTTTCTTCCTGAGGTTGGGTTTGATGTGCTCGCACACATCCTGTTCCTGAGGCTCCTGGTCTATCCAGAGAACAGTCTCCTTATTGCACTCCCAGGCTCCCATGGCTGGAAGTCCCTGTCACCTCTCAGTGCAGATTCACTCTAGTGAAAGCTGGGGGCACATCTAGAGGGGCTCTGTTGGCCAGGTGTCCTTGGGCAGGTTGCTTTCTACACACTTAAAGTGCTGAGTGCTTGGTTGGTATGTGGTGGAGTGAGTGAAGTGCTCACTGCCGTAGTTAAAACACATGGAATACCTGAAAGAGTGAAACAGATTTCTTATCTACATATATAGGTAAGAATGCTTCTTAATTGGATTTAAAATTCAAATGTGGGCCTGGGGATGCAGCTTAGTAATGGAGCACTTGTCTAGCATGTATGAAGCCCTGGATTCAATTCCTGGCACTGCAAAAATGTTTTTTTTTCAAATGCAAATCTGTAATTTAATCTCTCTGGTGTCAGTTTTCCCATTTGTAAAATAGGGAATTTAAAACCATTTTGCATTGTTATGAGGGATTAATAAAAAATATAATCTCAAGTACCTGGCATATAATAAACATTGAATATCACCCTCCTGGCATTTCTCCAAAGAAGGAGAACAAATGGCCAGACAACATGCAGCAGTGCTCATCACTCATCACCACTGCTTATGAAGAGGCTGTAGTTAGCCATAGTCCACCACTCCCTGCCCACTGGGATGCTAGGTAGAAAGTCGGGCTGACAAATGTTGATGAGTCCTCATGAACTGCTGACAGGATAAGATGATGTAGCCACTCTGGAAATTAGGCAGGCTGGTCTTGAAAAAGTTGAATGTGAATGCCCCATAATCAGCCCAACATATCATTCCCAGGTGTGTGTACCCAAGAGAGTTGAACACATGCTCCACAGAAGCCTGTGCTCAGTACCATTATTCTTGATGGCCAGAACAGGGAAGCCCCCGTATCTGTCAGTCAGTGGGTGAATGAACAGAATATGCTGTAATCTGCACAGGGCAGTATTCTGTGTTTGTAAAAAAAAAAAAAAAAAAAAAAAGAAGAAGAAGAAGAAAGAAAGAAATGCCAAGCACAGTGGCACACATCTATAATCCCAGAGATGGGGGGGTGAGTCAGGAGAATCACAAGTTCAAGGCCATCCTGGGCATCTTAGCAAGACCCTATCTTAAGGGCTGGAGTTGTGGCTCAGTGGTAGAGTGCTCGCCTAACATGCATGGGGCACTGGGTTCGATTCTCAGCACCACATAAAAATTAAATAAAGATATTGTGTCCACCTAAAACTAAAAAAAATAATAATAATTAAAAAAAAGGAAAAGTACCAGAAAAAGGAAAGAAATGAGGTACTGTTAACATGCCACAACATGATGAACCTTGGAAATTTCAGATGAGAGAGGCTACCTGTCACCCAGCCTGCAAAAGGTACAGAAGAGGCAGATCCATGTGGGCAGCAGGGAGTTGGTGGTTGCTTGGAACTGGGAGGAATGAGTGAGGGGAAGGAGCAAATGGGTGCTGGGTTTCTCTTTTAGATGATGAACGTGTTCTAAAATTGTGGTTGCACAACTCTGTAAGATCATGTAGTTGTGTAGTTGGGTGAATTGTGTGGTATGTGAGTTATATCTCATAACAGCCTTATTAGCCATTATGAGAAAAAGATAAGCAAAAAGTTTACATCCCATATCTGTGAGCCTATTGTGCACCTGTTGTAAATGTGTTGCGTGTTGTATTATTCTGCTTGGACTGCCAAAACACTGCAAACGGTACTTAAATGGCAGGTTTATTTCTCACAGTTCTGGAATCTGGAAAAATGCAGGTCAGTGTTCCAAGCCAAGTAGTTTCAGGTCTCTCTTCCTTCTTGCAGATGGCAGCCTTCAGCTAGAAAGAGTTTGATGTCCCTGCATTGTGGTTTTTAGAAATAGCATTTGGGTGTCTCAGCCTATTCTTGATCCAAGATCTCCTCTTGGTTGTATGTATCTGTCAGTGATGCAGCAAGCATTTGTGACAGCAGGAAGGTGGGCCTCTGGTGGAATCTGCTGTGTGCACTGGTGCCTTTCTCTCTTTGCAGGAACAAGCACATCATGATGTGAGAAATTATACTAGTAAAAATCCATCTTCAACAAACGAGGAAAAAGGCATGCAAGTGCAAAACAGCTTTACTCTGGAAGGTGCAAGTATGAATTCCTAAGAAAGAAGTCTAGCCTCTTGAAAAACAAGTATCTAAAAGGGTCATCTACTTCTCTGGTCCACAGAGAAAGCAGGTGAGCTCCTTCTCTCATAAGAATGCCAGGCTCATTAGACCAGGTCCACCCTTTGACATCCACCTGTGAATGGACAACAGGCACATGAAAATTCAGTGCATAGCAGTTACAGAGTTGTAATATGTCTGCTCAAGCTTGATTTTTAATAACTGTCTCCACTGGTGCTTTGTGACTGCAGCATAGTCAAATGTATAAGGACTTGGTTTTGCATTCCATGATTTTGTCTTTTATGAATCTACTTTCTACCTTGACCTGAGCTGGGTTCTTCTCAATTTTCACAAACTCTACAGTCACCTACAAGGTAGATTTTTTTAAAAATTTTATTTTACTTTATTGAGAAAGGGTCCTGCTTTGCTACCCAGACTGATCTCAAACTCCAGGGCTCAGGTTATCCTCCTGTCTCAGCCTCCTAAGTAGCAGGGACTACAGGCACATACCGTCCCCCGTGATTCAGAAATAGAAACAAACGCAGGTACCCGAGGTATAATAGCAACAAAGGATGTGAATTCATAACCTGTGCCTGCATAGCTACCAAGCATTGCCTTATCTGCTGCCCACATTACTCTGATCCGATTGGAACTAGCTAGTGCTTTTCAGCACTTGGCAATTTTTCTCCCATCTTCCTGTGGTAGTCTTTAGGCAAACTCTGGGACTCCACGTGACTAATCGGGAGGCACAGAATGAGTGTGTGATCCTATCCACCAGAGATGGGCATGCACACACAGGAGAGGCAGGAATCTTCATTGTAGCACGGTTGAGAACAGTGCAAGTCTAACAACAGATCATTCAGTGGACTTGCGTAGCAGTTAGTAGCTGAACGAGTGCTTCACCCATCTTGTGCTGCTGAACAGAAAAGTAGGGCAGAGCTTGCAGACTGGTGCCATTCCCACAGAGCTATTGAACATCCATGAAAGACCAGAAACATGATCACACCAGTGTGTGGGCACTAGACTTTGTAGGTATCCCATAGGCAGGGCAGCCTTGGCCATGGGCCCAGGAAAGAAACAGAACCACACCCAGATTCAAAATGCAAGATGTGTTTCTGGTCTTCAGGGCTTTTCTCTGGAAATCCAGGTGCTCACTGGCAACATGTGGCTGACCTGCTTCATGTGGGTGCCATTTCTAATGACTTTTCTACGTCATTTCTGTTAGTGGCTGGAACAGGTGTTTTTGGTTTCTGTCACAGTTCCTGGTTCATGACTCTTATGGCTAAGTGATTATCCTGGTGCACGTCAGGCCCCAGAAGCAGCCTCAAGAAAGCAGAATTTCTCTGCAATCTCTCCCACTTTCCACCTACTCTTTTCTCTTTATAAGGCAGGCCATGGAAACTGTGGTCTTAATTCTGTGACCTGCCTTGTCTGGTAGCAGGTGCTGTGTTTTGGATCTGGAATATGCCTCCAAAGACCTGTGTGTGTGCTGAGGCTGGGTCCCCAGGTGGTGCATTGTTGGGAGGTGGTGGAGCCTTTAGGAGGTGGGCCTGGTGAGTGGGGTAGGGTGTCCCTGAGGCATCTTTTGTCCCTGTGGCCTGGCTGACATGCGGTGAGCAGCTTTGCTCTCCCTCTCTGGCCCACCATGATGTTCTGCTTCCCCACAGGCTCAGAAGCAACAGCCAGGTGACTTTGGGCTGAAACTGTTAGCCAGAGTAAACCTTTCCCCTTTAAGTTGTGTTCCTCCTGCATCTTGGCACAACAGGGTCCTGCCCGGACCTGCCATGAGGAATGCTGGAGATGTGAGCCCATAGGCCATCTGGGCCTCCCATCTGGCTCTCCCTTATGCCAGCTGCATTCACGTGCTGTCCATGCTTCAGTTGTGCCTATGTCATGAAGTTTCCATACAATTCCAGTACCAGGCACAGTGGTATGCCCCTGTGATAACAGTGGCTTGGGAGGCTGAGGCAGGAGGATCACGAGTTCAAAGCTAGCCTTAGCAACCTAGCGTGGCCTTAAGCAAATTAGTGATACCCTGTTTCTAAAAAATTGCTGAGGGGATGTCTCTTAGTGGGTTAAGCACCCCTGGGTTCCATCCCCAGTACTGAAAACCAAAACAAAACAAAACTCCCACTCTAGTCTGCAGTTACACAGTAGGGTGACTAAAACAGTAAAGTCCTGTGCTTTCAGAAGCTAGAAGGCAGTTAACAATTTTTTGTTTGAAGAAAAGAGTATATTTTAACCTCAAATAAATGAGGTTAAAATATACTCTTTTCTTCAAATATTTTTTAGGTGTAGATGGACACAGCCCAATGCCTTTATTTTTATGTGGTGCTGAGATCAAACCCGGGTCCCGCTCGTGCTAGGCGAGTGCTCTACTGCTGAGCTACAAATCCCAGCCCCTTGACCTCATTTAAAGGTACAGTGTACACATGTATCAAAACATAAAGTGGCACCCCATTAGTATGTACAATTCTATGTTTTTATGTGTCTGTCAAAATCAAGGGCTCAGTGGTAGAGCACTTGTCTAGTATGCATGAGGGCCTAGGTTTGATCTTCAGCATCAAAAAGAAGTAAATTTAAGAAAACCCCAGAGAACAGGCTTCCAGGAGCTCTGGACAGGGGAGCTCGTGGAGGCTTACTGGGAGACCACCAAGAACTGATTACCCCAGCTCCACTGAATGGAGGGTCCTGCATTCGGGCCTCTTCCAGGCCGCACCCTGAGGATATCTTTTGACTCTGTGTTCTTGAAAGTGTGGGTGTTCCCCTGAGTTCTGTGAGCTGTTTTGGCAAACAGCCTGAGGAGGGGCTGTGGGGATGCACTTAGTCTCCTGTGTGTGAGGCCTGCCAGTACTGCAGGAGGCCTGCTTTGGTCCTTGCTTGCAGTGGGGGCCAACTTCCGAGACTGAACCCTCAACCTGAGGGTGCTGCCTCCGGGAGGAGTTTTGGAGCTGAATTAGAGTAGAGGACTGCTGTTGTCTGCTGCTGCAGGATGGCTTGCTTTCTGTGAGGAAAAATTCCATGCTTCTGGGGATTGCAGAAGTCTGTGGCCTGTTGGTGGTGGGTAAGAGTGAAAAGAAGTATTGGTTTCGTTTGTTTGTTTGTTTGTTTTTTCCCTACTCAAAGCCTTCTAAAATGTACCTGGCCCTAGTATTCTTTTGAATTTATGTTCATCAGAAGCTGTGAAGAGGATGCCTAAGTCCCCTGAGATGTATGCTGTGGACGTCCTGGGGTATGCCTTGAACTTCTGGATACCTCTCTGGTCACTGCTATAAATCTACAGGATCTCTGGCCTTCCACAAACAAAAAGTATCACAGAAAAGATAGGTCTTTTGAAACTCTTAACATTCCTCTGTTCATTCCAGTCTCCTGTGCCTGGGACACAGGGGTTGTGCCCAGTATTGGGCACGGTGGACCATAGTTACACATGCTGCTGCCCCATGGAAGGTATGGTAACACACAAGTCAAATTCTGGCCATTATAGTTAACATGCAGGGAATGCTGAGATCTGACCTAGATAGGAATGCAGAGGTGTCCCATGGAAATTGTTCAGGCTGAGGTGAGATTCAAAAGGGGCTCCTAAGGAGGTGGGTATGAGGACAGTCCTTTTCAGGGCATCCGCCAAATTAGAGACCTTGTTGTGGAGCCATGGGCTTATCTGAGAGCTGTGGGAGGTAGTGTGGGGCCACAGGGCACCACCATTCATGACTCAGTACAAGTGGCTTGACAGCCTTGATCTTGGGAACAAGGGGTTAGGGTTATCTCAGCCCTGAAGGATCTTGCTGGATGATGTAGGTGAGGGGGTCAGGGTGGTCTCAGCACCAAAGGGTCTTGTTAGAGGGAGAGGCATCAGGGTTTCAGCTCTCTTGCTGGGGAGTGTGGATCAATGTATAATGAGGCTAAAAGGAGGTTCAGGAGAGTTGGAAACTGGTATAGATCAGGCAAGAGACAGATTGGAAGTGGAGATGCTGTTTGTTCATATAACCTGATGTGGTGTAGGCAGGTGGACAGAATTCTGACATAAGAAGGAAGTTAAGTGCATTTTCACTAAAAATTTGAGAATTTAAAACTTTGAGAGATACACTCAGAACTTCTTCCTTGCAGATTTAACCCTCTGTTTTTTAAGTTTACTTAAGAAAGGAATTAGTAGCTAGGTAATGGTGCATGCCTGTAATCCCAGCGGCTCAGGAGGCCAAGGCAGAAGAATCTCAAGTTCAAGGCCAGCCTTGGCAACTTAGTAAGACTGTCTCAAAATAAAAGAGAATTAAAAGGGCTGGGGATATGGCTCAGTGGTTGAGCACCTCTAAATTCAATCCCTGGTACCAAAAAAAAAAGGAATTAATAAATGTTTGGCACTCTTTTAAAAGTTTTTGTTTTAGGTAATAACTAATTACAGCCCTTTGTTTTGTTTTGGTGGTGCTAGGGATTGAATCCAGGGCCTTGTGTATTCGAGGCAAGCACTCTACCAACTGAGCTATATCCCCAACCCCCGTCTTTTTTTTTTTTTTTTTTTTTTTTTTACTTTTTTAGTTGTAGGTTAACACAATACCTTTATTTATTTTCATGCGGTGCTGAGGATCAAACCCAGTGCCTCACCCATGCTAGGCAAGTGCTATACCGCCAAGCCATAACCCCAGTACCCCATCTTTTTAAATATAAATATTATTTAGTTGTCAGTGGACCTTTATTTAGTTATATGCTGTGCCGAGGATTGAACCCAGTGCTTCACACATGCTGGGCAAGCACTCCACTACTGAGCCACAGCCCAACCCTGCATCTTTTCTACTTCATCTGTTTCAAATGCTGAGTGTATGAACTGTTTCTGTTACTGATTCAGATCTGTTTCATTACAATTCAAATATAGGACCACTGGCATTAGCACCTACATAGGTCTCCTGGCCACCCACACGCATAGGAACTTAGGCTGCCGCTCCTATGTGGACCCCCATCTACCAATGTGGGAGTCCTACAGTCACCTCCATCTTGGGGCACTGCAACCACTGCCACAGTCCCCAACATGTGGTAGCCTGTACCTGGGGCCACTGCACTGGATCTGGTGACAGCTGCTAGCCACAATACTGCATGGCACAGAGCTGTATCTCTGAACATACCATTCAATGCCACCACGTGGCTCTACCCCACCTGACACCCCATTGCTGAAAGCACCTGCCTCCATCTTGGGACACCTTAGTCGCCATATTTATTTGGGGCAACTCCTGACTTAGAACACCAGCTGGGACTTAGAAACAATGTCAAGGTACCTGAAGTCCCCCAACTCCCCCTTCTCCCCTGCAGCTTCTAACCCGGCACAGTCAGTGCTGTGGCTACAAGGCCAGTAGGTAGCTTGGAAAACCAGGTCCTGAACTGCCCAGTGTAAAACAGCTCTCTGCCCCAGTTACGTAGCCTTCAGACCTCAGCTCCCAGAGTGCAGCCCACAACATCTGTGGACAGGAAGGTTCCTGATTGGGAAGTAGAGAGAGGGGGGTGAAAGACTAAATTAGAGACCAGAATTTGCGAGTATACAGGCGATATAAGAAGAAAGACTAGGGGCCCACATCACATGAGTGGGCTGCAAAGGAGATCCTTGGGTTGCAGTCTCCCATTGGGACTAGCAAATACTATACACCACCTCTAGGAGCCACATCCCAAGACCAACCCTCCCACCCCAATAATCTTCATCATCCTGAGGGTGGAGATCCCAACAACCCCGCCTATTGGATGAAAAGGGAAGCTGGAAAGATACTGATCTCTAACAAAAATAATCCTTGTATCTTCCTGGAGTGTCCCCCCCCCCCTTGATCCTCCTGTCCTTACATCCCCAACATTTGTGAAACCAACCATTTTTCACAAATTAGACTACTGAAGAATGAGATGTCTGAATAATATATTACAGCGGTGTGGTATGTTCTTTTATCTCCTATTTTTACTTAATATTTTTTTATACTCTACTCTCTACACTTACTTTTCTCCCCCAGATAATTATCTTTTCTACTACTAACCAGTTTCTTTAGATTCCTGTTTCACACTTTCTAAAATCTAAAAACTGTACATCCTCACCTCCTAACCCCTCAACAGAAACCCTCAACATGTCATCCTACACCTCACCCCTGGTTCTTTGTTCACCATCAAAAACTGTAGTCCCTTTTGTAGACTTCAAGCCAAAGTTAATCACAGGGTATAAAGAAGGGTATTTCATACTGTTTAAGGGAACCATACATCAATAAGATATAACAATTATATATGCCCCAAACCATGTAGCATCTACAGTCCTCAAACAAACTCATTTCAAGTTCAAGAGTCAAGTAGACCACAACACAAT
This sequence comes from Ictidomys tridecemlineatus, assembly GCF_052094955.1. Lineage (NCBI taxonomy): Eukaryota > Metazoa > Chordata > Mammalia > Rodentia > Sciuridae > Ictidomys > Ictidomys tridecemlineatus. Next base: position 343,736 of record NC_135489.1, read on the forward strand.
AATTTTAAGTGATTTTAACACACCTCTTTCACTGCTAGAGAGATCTTCTGAACAAAAACTAAACAAAGAAATTATAGAATTCAATAATACAATCAATAACTTACATAGATAGAATTCTTTATCGATCAATGTCTGAAATCACTTTCAGCACATGGATCCTTCTCTAAAATAGACCATATATTATGTCATAAAGCAACTTAGCAAATAAAAATTAGATACCCTGAATTCTATCAGATCATAATGGAATGAAATTTAGACATCAATGATTAAATTAAAAATAGATGCTACTTCAACACCTGTAGACTAAATAATATGCTATTGAATGAACAGTGGTTGCAAAAGACATCAAAGAGGTGATTAAAAAAATTCTTAGAGGTAAATGAAAACACTGATACAACATTGAAATCCCTGAGACACTATGAAGGCAGTACTACGAGGAAAGTTCATTTCATGGAGTTCACTCCTTTTTGTTTTATTTATTTATTTTTTAGAGAATTTTAATATTTGTTTTTCTTAGTTTTTGGCGAACACAACATCTTTATATGTGGTGTTGAGGATCGAACCCAGGTAGCACGCATGGCTGGCAAGCGCGCTACCGCTTGAGCCACATCCCCAACCCCTTGGAGTTCATTCCTTAAAAGAAGAAACGGTAAACAAATGATCCAATGTTGCACCTCCAAGCCCTAGAAAGAAAACAAATCGACACCAAAAGCAGTAGAAGATAGAAAATTAAAATTAATGAAATTGAGACAAAAGAAACAATTGAAAAAATTGACAAAACAAAAAGTTGGTTCTTTGGAGAAATAAAATTGATAAATCTTAGCCATGATAACAGGAGAAAGAAAGAAAACTAACATCTGTGATGAAAAAGGAGATATCATGATGGACACTACAGAAATATAGAATATAATTAGAAAATATTTTGAAACTTTGTACTCCAGTAAAATAGAAAAAATATTGACAAATTTCTAGTCTCATGATTTGCTCAGACTGGATCAGGATGATATATACAAGTTAAACATGTCAATTCAAGCAATGAAATAGAAGACACCATCAGAAGACTATCAACCACGAAAAGCCTAGGACCAGATGGATACACAACTGAGTTCTACAAGACCTTCAAAGAAGAACTAATACTCCTCAAATTATGAAAAATGAAATAGAAAAAGAGGGAACACTTCCAAACTTATTCTGTGAAGTTATTATCACCCTGGTTCTAAAACCAGACAAAGATAATATCAAAGAAATCTTCAGACCGATTTCTCTAATGAACATAGATGCAAATTTTTTCAATAAAATTCTGGCAAATACAAAAACATATCAAAAGGATAGTGCACCACAATCAAGCAGGGTTCATCCTAGGGATGCAGGGTTGGTTCAATATGAAAATCAGCAAATGTAATTCATCACATTAATAGACTTAAAGATAAGAATCATATGATCATCTCAGATGCAGAAAAAGCATTTGACAAAATACAGGACCCCTTCATTCAAAACACTAGAAAAATGAGGAATCACAGAAACATATTTCAACATTGTAAAACTGTTATTCTAAGATCCAGGCCAACATCATTCTAAATGAAGAAAAATTGAAAGCATTCCCTCTTAAAAAAAAAAATGGAACAAGACAGGGATGCCCTCTTTCACCACCACTATTTAGCATAGTTCTTGAAACTCTAGCTAATCAATTAGACAAACTAAAGATACGGATAGGAAAAGAATTCAAATTATCACTGTATACTGATTATATGATTCTATACTTAGAAGATCCAGAAAATTCCACCGGACTACTTATAGAACTAATAATGAATTCAGCAAGATATAAAATCAACACCCATAAGTCAAAGGCATTTCTGTACACCAGTGACAAATCCTCTGAAAGAGAAACTAGGAAAACTACCCCATTTACAATAGCTTCAAAACAAAACCAAGAAACCAAAACCATGGGAATCATTGAAAGAGGTGAAAGATCTCTACAATAAAAATTACAGAATGCTAAAGGAAGAAATTAAAGAAGACCTAAGAAGATGGAAATATCTCCCTTGTTCTTGGATAGGCAGAATTCATATTGTCGAAATAGCCATACTACCAAAAGCACTATACAGATTTAATGCAATTGCAATTAACACCCCAATGACATTCCTCGTAGAAATAGTAAAAGTAGTCATGAAATTCACTGGAAAAATAAAGAGACCCAGAATAGCTAAAGCAAGAAGAGTGAAGCAGGTGGCATCACTATACCAAACCTTAAACTGTACTACAGAGCAACAGTAGCAAAACGGTGTGGTATTGGCACCAAAACAGACTTGTAGACCAATAGTGTAGAATAGAGGACACGGAAACAAACTCACATAAATACAGTCATATTAGACAAAAGCGCCAAAAATATATTGGAGAAAGAATATCCTCTTCAAATGGTGCTGGGAAAACTGGAAATCCATATGCAACAAAATGAAGTTGAGCCCCTATCACCATACAAAAAAAAAAAAAAAAACCTCAAATTAGATCAAGGACCTAGGAACTAAACAAGGGACCCTGTGCCTAATAGAAGAAAAAGTAGGCCCCACCTTCCTTAATAAGACTCCTATTATGCAAGAAATAAAATCAAGAATCCAAATGGGTGGATTCAAACTAAAAATCATCATCTAAGCAAGAAACAATCAGGTGAATAGAGAGCGTACAGAATGGGAGCAAATTTTTACCACATGCACATCAGATAAAGGACTAATCTCTAGGGTATATAAAGAACTCAAAAAGCTAAACACCAAAACAAACAAACCAAATCAATAAATGGGCCAAGGAACTGAACAGACACTTTTCAGAAGATGATATACAATCAATCAACAAATACATTAAAAAGTATTCAATATCTCTAGTAATTAGAGAAATTCAAATCAAAACTACTCTTAAGATTTTTATCTCACTCCAGTCAGAATGGCAGCTATTAATACAAACAACAGTAAGTGTTGGCAAGGTTATGGGGGAAAAGACATACATTGCTGGTGGGACTGCAAATGGGTACAACCAATATGGAAAGTGGCATGAAGATTCCTTGGAAAACTTGAAATGTAACCACCATTTGATCCAACTATCCTCCTCAGTTTATACCCAAACGACCTAAAAACAGCTACGTCAATGTTTATAGCAATACAATTCACAATGGCTGAATTGTGGAACCAACCTAGATGCCCTTCAATAGATAATGGGTAAAGAAACTATGGTATATTTACACAGTTGGATAATGCTCCGCATTAGAAGAGAATAAAATCATGGCATTTGCAGGTAATTGGGTGGAGTTGGAGAATATTATGCTAAGTGAAGTAAGCCAATCCCCAAAAAACCAAATACCGAATGTTTTCTCTGTTATCAGGATGCTGTTCCATAATAGGGATGGCGGGAGGCATGAGAGGAATGGAGGAACTTCAGATAGGGTAGAGGGGAGGGGAAGAGAGGGGGGTAAGAAAAACGATGGAATGAGATAGACATCATTACCCCAAGTACATGTATGAAGACATGAGTGGTGTGACTCTACTTCGCATACAACCAGAGACATGAAAAATTGTGCTCTATATGTGCAGTATGAATTGAAATGCATTCTGCTGTTACATGTAAGAAATTAGAATAAATTTTTTTTAGAGAGAATTTTAATATTTTTATCTTTTAGTTTTCAGCAGACACAACATCTTTGTATGTGTTGCTGAGGATCTAACCCAGGCCGCACGCATGCCCGGCGAACGTGCTACCGCTGAGCCACATCCCCAGCCCAAGAATAAATAAATTAACTTTAAAAAAAAACAAAGCAAAGCCCGATAGAAAACTGCTGGTGATCCTTAAAAGATCCATGTAGAATTTTAATTTGGAAAAAGTATTCATGTATTCATACAGCATATGCTTTTCTTCCATTATTTGTAAATACTATGCACTGAAAAAATATTTCTCCATTGTTTGCAGCTATCTGTGGTAAGTAGTTCACCACTTTTTGAATTCTTATTTTAATTTTTTTAAAGAGAAATTTTTTAATTTTTCGGTGGACACAACATCTTTGTATGTGGTGCTGAGGATTGAACCCGGGCCACACGCATGCCAGGCGAGCGCACTACTGCTTGAGCCACATCCCCAGCCCTCTTTTAATCTTTTTATTTGTTAAAATGAATTCTGATGTTGTGGCTCAGTGGTAGAGTGCTTGCCTAGCATGTTCAAGACGCTGGGTTTAATCCTCAGCACCACATAAAAATAAATAAAATAAAGGTATTGCATCCAATTAAAACTAAAAGGGGAAAAAAAGAATTCTGATAGACTGGAGGTGCAACTCAGGGCCGAGCATGCTGAGGCCTGAGTTCCATTCCCAGGACCCCCCCCCAAAAAAAAAAAAATAAAATTAAGAACTGAGAATCAGAATCCATATTACATAGATGATTACTCCTTCAAAGTGTTCATTGTATTGGTTTCACGGGACTTGTCCAATAACATCTTCAGGTCTGTCAGAAAAAATTTGAAAGCAGTTAGGTGATCTGGATTCCAGTTTACAGGTAAATACATCCGAATACAGTTTTTAGTAAAGTACCCTAATTTCTTATAATTATTACAACATTGTTATGTAGGCAAAATTTAGCACTCAGAAAAACAAATGATACAAGGGCCTTTTTAGTCCAATGGCATCAGTGTGGACTCTGCTTAGAATAACTTACTGCAATTAATGTCACTGACAGAGGCAACTATAATTTAGCAGGACAAGAAGGGATAATTTGCCATAATTTGATATCCAACTTAGGATAGCAATTGTGAGTAAACAAAGGCCTTTAAATTGTTCAATGAAAAGATGGTCACAGTTGGTGTACTGTCATGGTAATATGCATACTTACCTTAATAAAGCTACTCTCCGGGTCTCAGACCTGGAGCTAGGAATTTGTTTGCATCCTCAAGACTGCATTAGCATAGGAAAGTTCCCATTGTGGGGTGACCCACGCACTGTGGGCCACTCAGGAAATGTGTTAAGGACTTTCTGTGCATAGGACTTCAGTGTGTGACATGGATAAGTTATCTAAACAGGAACTACTAGTTATAATCCCAGTCTCTAGTTCACTGTGATTTGTGTTCTAGCTGAAGACTAATTTAAGGAGTAGGGATGAAAAGTACCCTAATAAAATCCAACTTTGAAATAGGAATTTTTCATCTAAAATGTGCACTTTTAAGGAATTATGGAAAAGAGTGTTTCAGTTGGTATAATTGGATTAGAGCATTTGGAAATGTCTTGTTTCTAATGGTTTTTCAGTAATACAGCAACAGTATTTGCACAGTGAACAAATATGGGATTGTATTTTTCAAGATGAAAGCAATTAAAAGATATGCAAAAGGCAAACAGTTGCCTGATGATGAACTTACTGTTTGCTCTTCAGTGGAATTTCCAACCCCAGCCTGCTCCATTAGGACATTCACATTCTTCTGTAAGTCCTCTATGCGATTCCCCATGTCTTCCAGTGCCACGTCAAGGAAAACTGCACATGTAGGTCTGGGGTGCAGAGTGACCACAGACACGCCCTCAAGGCCATACCTTCTCCACAGAGAGGAACTTGTAAAATGAAGGGTCAATGCAAATTTGCTGCCTCCTGAGTCCCTTTTAGTGTGCACCTTGAAGTGAGAAACTTGGCTTTTAAACCTGCCAAACTCTGAGCATAATATAATGGAAATTTAACTTTTAAAACAACTCTATGGTTTACTTTATCATGTTATTATGTTTTACCTTGTTGGGAACCCATCTTCAAAATCAAAAGCTGCAGGTAAGCACTTCCAAATGCAAATACTTTGCACAATGTTTAAGGAATGCATTTAATTGAATAAAGTGAGCTCAAATTGGGCAAATTTTAAGGCACTCTTTGCCCTTACCTGAACTTACTCATTGGAAACATTCTGTGTTAATTTTGTAACATTTTGTGTTTCTGAAATAAAAGCGTGAGCTGGGGAAGTCAAGGCACAGCAGTGTCTAGCTTCCTATTGGTCTTCAGCACTGTCCTCTAAGTGTTGCAGATCAGGTGGTCAGGAGCAGAGTGGTGCCCTTGAACTTCACACTTGCCACAGACCTCTGGCATTGACAGCATAGGAAAAGCCCCTTAGAAGGGCAAGTGTAAATACTGGAGAATCCAAATAAACAACTATTTGTCCACAGCAGAAGACAATGAGATGTTCCTGTCCAAAAGCATTAGTGTTTACCAAAGAGAAAAGAGGATATTTCTCAGGTTTAATGCTGCAGTGAGAGCTTGAAAATGTTCTTGAAGTTCCTGAAGTAGATGTTCTGCCTGGAAAATGGAACCACAAAGTACTCAACATTTATTATTAATGAAGTAATCCGTCATACATGCTCCAGTTTTTTTTCCCCTGCATCTTTGAATAGTTTTATTTTTCATTTGTTTGGCCCTACAGTTTAGAGAAATGAAAATACAAAACGTTTAGGTACTGAATACGTGGGCTCCAGTGACTTTTGACAAAGGTGCCAAGCACCAGAAAGAGATGGCTGTGCAAAACTGCATCTGTACACGACACAGTTAACTCGCAACGAGCACACACCTACCCTCTGAGAGCTGAAGTGCAAGTCTAGAGAGGAGCACAGGGATCAGCCTCAGTCACTCTCAAGAGCTCCCCAGGGAACTGAAGCCATTCACAGCTTATGAATCCTCCTCACTATGGGTGTTCGCCAGCTGGTGGTGTTGCTGTTGTAGTTGGTATATCAGCCAGGTTGCGCAGAATATCGTTACAGCTAGCGTTCCACGTTTCTGCGCTGCTCTCTAGTTTGCACGTTAAATAATTTATGACCTGAGCCCTCACCCCTGTATTTGTTGGCGGGGGAAGCACTGGACCAGCACCCCTAGTCTGCCTTCTCACTGCGGATCTGCCATCCTTATCTCTAGTTGGCTCCTTTAATCAGGGGCGTCTACCTTGGTCAGGAAAATGCAGTCTGTTCATGTAGCAAATTCTTTTTAACAGGGTAAACCTATCTGCCTCTTCCAGGCTTGGAACCTGTTTTGGCAAATAGGAGGGCAGGAGGGACGCGCAAGACTCCGAGGGTCCAAAGTCACCCTCCTGGGGCGGGGCTCTGAAAACCAGCCCGGCTCCAGCGGTGGGCAGGACTTTCACGGGTTCCAGGAAGGGGTGGGGGCGTTCCTCCAAGAGGCACGGGTTCTGGCTGCTTTGTCCGGGCCGCCGGGACCACTCACCGCGTCCCGCAGCGGGTCCCCGTGGGGACCCTCGGAGGTCCGTGCGTCCATGTGCGCGTCGGGGTCCGCCCGAGCAGGGGCTGCCAGGCCTGGGCGCGGGGCGGGCGGGCGGACCAGCTCCTGTGGCGCAGCTTGGGCCTTCCTCGGCCAGGGGCGGAAGTGGCCGGGGAGGAGCTGGCAGCCAGAGCTCTCGGTCGTTGGTCTTCGCAGCGGCGCAGTGGACGCAAGACAGGGCTAAGCGCCGGCCTTTGCAAGACGCGCAGTTGGGTGTGGCTGTGCCAGAACCCGCGGGCTGCCAGGAGCGCTTATTATGGACTTAGTGGAGGCGCAGCTAGATTCAGTCAAACCTATTTTATTGATGCTCATCACACTTCAGACACACGTCCCAATTCTAAGTACTAAGTCTACACCCAAGGGTCCCAGAAGCTCACCTGTGACGTGTCTTAAATCCGGGTTGCTGGAACTGGATCGGGGCGGATGAGTAACTGGGTGAGGTCTGAAGTGTAGACTCATACATCACCAACTTAAATCTAAGTTCTGCCCATTACATCATGGGCACATTGCTTATAATCTTTTATCCAACACACACATTATAATTAACATAACCGACAGTCAATAAACCTATATTTCTGGTACTCATATCACCTGCCCTTCTGCCTTCTGTGTAGATGCACTAAGACGAGCTGCCTCTTGATGAGGGACACGCACAAAGCCCTGGGCCATGGAGTCAGTTGCCCCTGGAATCTACCATTTCTGTGGATGCCAATCTCAGAATGAATTATGGTTATAACCAATTCACCCTGTTCCAGCAGTCACATGTACAACACTACATTCCCGGATAGTCTGGAAGATGTCCCATGACCCCTGCTCTCATTCAGAACCTCTGACTTCTGAATGGTGGGCCATCTCCCAGAGCTATGTTCTCAGCAGTTACCTGTTGGTTCCCATGGCTGTACCTCCAGAGCTGTAGCTATGAGGGAGCAGGGCTGTGTTTGTCTGGCTCACCCCAGTGACCCCCAAAGCCTAGCCCAGTGACAATCCCTAGATGCCCAGGGTGCAGAATGTGTGCTTAAATAATACATGGCTACACAAAGATGTCGACTTCACTGGTCACTGTGAAGAAAATGCAATCCCACACCCAATGAGAGAGGTCCTATTTCACATGCCTTTATGGCTGAAATAAGCATAGGGGGCTGTGGAGGAACTGCAGTCCTTACATGCTACTGGTGGGAACACCAAACCATGCCTTCACTTTGGAAAGCAGGCTAGTGGGTGCTCCCTGTTGAACATTCCACTCTAGGTGTGTACCTGAGAGAATTGCCAGGTGGGTCTATGCAACTTGCACACCAATGTTACAGCAACATTATTAACAAGTAACATGTCAGACTGTGGAAACAACCCAGCTGTCCATCAGCAGATGAGTGGACACACAGCATGGTTTATCCACACAAACTACTGATGCATGCTGCAATGTGAATGAACATCCAAAACATTTTTGCTAGTTTTTGTTAAGTGAAGTAAGGCAAACAGAGTCAAGGGTTATATGTCTTCTTTCACCTGGAAGCTACAAAGAAAAAAAAGGCAGGGGAAAGATGGGGAGGAACTCATGATAATAGAAGGGAAACCAATAAAGTAGGGGAATGGAGGAGGGAGGGAAAGGGAAGTGCTATGGTTTGGATATGAAGTATCCCTCAAAAGCTCCTGTGTTGATGCAGGAATAAGAGATGAAATGATTGGTTGTGAGAGCTAATCAGTCCATCCTAGTTTGAATGAACTGATAGGTGGTAACTGGAGGCAGGTAGGGCAGGGCTGGAGGAGATGGGTCCCTGGGGGCATGTTCTGGAAGGGTTCAACTTCCCCATGGCATATTCCCCCCCCCCCTGTGTGTGTGTGTGTGTGTGTGTGTGTGTGTGTGTGTGTGTCCCTTTCTGGCTAACACGAATTTAGCAGCTTCCCATCCCTGTGCCTTCCACCATGATTCTGCTTCACCTTTGGCCCAGAGCAATGAAGTCCACCTACCATAGACTTAATCTCTGGAACCCTGAGCTAAAATAAACTTTCCCTCCTAAGTTGTTCATGTGGGATATTTTGAACATGAAAAGTTGACTAACACAGGGAGGAACTGGGAACAAAATTGACCAAATTACTGTTATAATGTATGCATGTACGAATATTTAGCAACCAATTCCACTATTATGTAATTAAAATGCACCAATTAAAAAAGGAAGAAAGAGGGCTGGGTTTGTGGCTCAGTGGTAAAGTGCTTTCTTGGAATGGATAAGGCACCTGGTTTGATTCTCAGCACCACATAAATAAATAAATAAATAAAGGTTCATTGACAACTGAATATATTTTTGTAAAAAAGGAAGAAAGAAAACACTATACCAGTGAAACATTAGTGTGTCCAGAATGGCAAACCCATGGAGAAAGAAATCCAGGAGACCAGAGGTCACCTGTATGGATAAGAAGTGGACCAGTGGTCACCCTTGGGGTGAACCAGTCTTCCTCCATGGGGACAGAAAGTGGGCTAGTGGTCACCTGTGGAAACAGTAAGTGGACCAGTTTCCCCCACATTGATATGGGAAATGAACTGGTGTCACCCTTGGAGATAGGAAGTGGACCTGGTTACCCTTGGTACTGGACCAGTGATCAGAGGAGACTGGAAGTGACTGGCAGTCACCCCAGAAAGTGAACCAGTAGAGATGGTAAGTGACCAGAGGTCAACCCAGGACATGAACTGGTGAGTTCACCCACCAGGAGATAGGAAGAGGTCTGGAGATGGAAGCAGGAAGTGGACCTCGGTCACCCAGCATTTGGAGAATGGGGGACTGCTTTTTAGGAAAGAAGCTGCTTAATTTGGGTGAACGTAATCCAACATTAGATGGTGGTAATGGCGGTCAGCATGAACCTCCCATTCTTCCGCTTGTGAATTATTTCCTGGAGGCTGTTAAAATCAGCTCCATGGGCTGGAGTTGCAGCTCAGTGGTAGAGTGCTTGCCTAGCTCTGTGAGGCCCTGGGTTTGATTTTCAGCACTGCATATAAATAAATAAAAGGTCTGTTGACAACTAAAAAAATGTTAAAAAAAAAAAAAAGCAGTTCCATTGTGCAGGGTCTTTTTTATATGTACACCCACCCCCACTCCCCCCACCCTGGCCCAGGGCATGTTTTACTGTGAGGGCTGTGAAGAGGACGCTGGTTCTGGAGGGTGAGGGACAGCAGCTGCTCTTGGGTGCTGTCAGTGGGCCAGCCCCCTCTGCGGAGGCTCCAGGCCAACATCCTGTCCAACCGCGTCTCCGCGTCTGGTTTCTCTTTGAAGGTGGCTGTGAGCAAGCCGGGGAGGTCTAGGGAGAAAAGGTTGCCTCTGCCCCCAGAAGACGCAGGTGAGTGGCCAGGAGGCCAAGCCTGTTTCCCTGTTCCAAGGACCTGGACTGTCTCGGGCCAGCTTAAGCAAGGAGAGGGAAATCATCGGGGAGAGAGAGGCTCCTGGCTGAAGCCCTTCAGGGCCCCTGGGAGAGTGTCCTAATTTCTAGAGATGGGAGGTACTGGGCGTTGTCGCCCACAGCTGGTGGGGCAGCGTGCCTGTCATCAGCCCACGGGCACGAAACCAGTCCGGCAGCCTGCCTTCCTTCCCGAAAGTTCTGGGACCATGCCTTTCCTTTAGTCTCCCTGCAAGGACAGCCAACTTAGTGCTTATGGCAGGGCCACTGCCAATTGCAGAGCCAGCCTCTCTGTAGGGAGCTGGACATGGGACGGTGGTTTTCCTGGGACACTCACTCGCTGCTCACTCGCTGCTGGCATCCCACGCCTGTGCGGTCAGGGCCCGCTTAGTTCCCAGTACCTAGTGGGAATCCCAGGCCAGCGGGATTCAATAAGACCCAGTCTGCAACTACAGCCCGAAACGCCCACCGTGGAGGCCAGCAACTGCGCATGTGCCTCACGCGGCCATCCCTTTGGAATTATGGACAGTTAAACCGGACCTCTGGCTCCACCTACATGTACTTCTCGCCTGGAACCAGTTGTCTGGGCTCCAGGGCCACACAGTTCCAGGGCCCTGTGGCCCTCTTTAGTGGCCTTTCTTTTTCTTTTTCTTTTTTTTTAATATTTATTTATTTATTTATACAACATCTTTGTATGTGGTGCTGAGGATCGAACCCGGGCCGCACGCATGCCAGGCGAGCGCGCTACCGCTTGAGCCACATCCCCAGCCCCGGTGGCCTTTCATTTAGACCAGACTGGTGGAGTCAACTGGCCTCTGAAAGCAGAGACCTAAAAGGGAGACTCTGCAGGTGGGCTCTAAGTTGATCTAACTGGGACCACCCTGTGGAAACCTGGGGTCCAGGATCCCTCTCTGAGCTGGCAACAGAGGAAAAACGGGGTTCTGACTGGAGGAGGGTGGGTTGGGGTCATGAGAGTAACTCAGCAGGCTAGGAGGCCATTGGATCAGAATTGATTCAAGGGAGGTTCTAGAAGTGTGGCAGGGGGTGGAAAAGTCTTCAATGTGGCCTTGGCAATGGGTGGCTGAGCTGGGCAGACAGGCTCTGGGGGGGCACAGGGCCAGTTGAGACCTAGGAGATTGAAATAGCGCATGGTAGTACAGCTCAATCACCTGCACACCCAGGCTCCTGGGTGTGCTGGAGCCCACTCACCCAGAACCTGAGCACACCAAGCAGGCCTCAGACTCTGGACCAGGGTGCATGGTGGTGTGCGGCTGGGGGCTTGTGGGAGAGAAAGGAGGCTCAGCCTTGGTGTGTGTGTGTGTGTGTCCTCAAGTGCTGCTGAATTCCAATCATCAGGACACAACTCGTCCGAGACAGACAACAGTGTTCAGTTTTCTTGGGTAGGTAGGAAAGACTTCCCTGGAAGAGATGTGGAATGCCATCTCTGGAAGAGGAACTAGGGCTTGCTGTTCACATAGTTTGGACAATGAATGGCCAGTGTGAAGCAAATATTGTTACTCACTGTATGACATGGGGAATAAGATCAAAGCACGGGCCAGGGGCTGGGGATGTGGCTCAAGTGGTAGCATGCTCGCCTGACATGCGTGCGGCACTGGGTTCGATTCTCAGCACCACATAAAAATATAATAAAGTTATTGTGTCCACCTAAAACTAAAAAATAAATATTAACCAAAAGCAGGGGCCCAGGAAGGGGCCCCAAGACAGCACGGAGCTCCCACTGCCTCCCTTCCCTGTCTGCCCTGTGGACCAGCAGAAAAGACAGGGGACTATAGAGGCTGCTGCCACCCAGATTTCTTCCTGGGTGTCTTCCTCTCCTGACCTGTCCTGTGTGAAGAGGACCAGGGACCTTCACTCTAAGATCATGGAGGGGCTCTGGGTCACAATCCTGCCTGTGGAATATCAGGGACCTTCACTCTAAGATCAGGGATGGCTCTGTATCACAGTTGTCAGCAATCAGCCTGCAGATCCAGGTGCGTGGTTTATCTTATAAAGCAAAGCTTGATTTTCTTGGGCATAAAAAATACATCTTTCCCGGGGCTGGGGCTGAGTCTCAGAGGTAGAATGCTCGCCTATCACGTAGGAGGTGCTGGGTTTGATGCTCAGCACCACATAAAAATAATAAATAAAATAAAGGTATTGTGTCCAACTACAACTTAAAAACATATTTAAAAAAATGCATATTTCCAAAACTGAATCTCTATTTGCGAAGAATGAAGTTGGACCCTTATCTTAGGCTGTGAAAACAATCAGATCATAGTGGGTCAAAAACCTAAATAAGAGCTAAAATTAAGTCTTAGGGAAAGCTGGTGACACTGGATTTGGCAATGATTTTCTAGATATGACAACAAAAGCACAGGCAAGTCCAAAAATTGGATTTACTGAAGATTAAAAACTTTTTTGTGCACTAAAGAACTCTTATCAATAGAGTGGAAAGTCAACCTAGAGTGGGAGACAGCACTTTTAAATTATGCATCTGACAAGGGGTCTACATCTAGAACAGATAAAGGGCTCGACTTACTCAACAATAGCAACAAAAATCCCAAGCAACCCAAATTAAAAATGGGAAAGTTCTTGAGTAGACATTTCTTCAAAGAAAATATAAATTGTTCAATAAATGTAAAAAAGATCCTCAATATCACTACTCATTAGGAAAATGCAAACCAAAACCACAATGAAATGCCACTTTATACTCATTGGGATAGCTATCATAAAAAAAAAAAAAAAACGAACAGACAAAAAATATTAGGGAGGATGCAGAGAAGTTGGAGACCTTGTGCACTCTTGGGGGGACATCAAATGAATGATACAGGCACTGTGGCGCATGGCTGGGGCGCTCTCCTAAACATCCAGAATGACCCTATGGTCCCACTGCTACCCTTTAGAACACCCCCAAAAGAGACAAAAAGTAGGATTTGGGTTGTTTTTTTGTACTGGGGATTGAATCAGGGTCTCACACAAGCGAGGCAAGCATTCTACACTGAGATACTTCCCCAGTTCTTTTATTTTAAAATTTTATTTTCTTTTTTAAAGAGAGAGAGAGTTTTTAATATTTATGTTTTAGTTCTCAGCAGACACAACAAACATCTTTGTTTGTATGTGGTGCTGAGGATCAAACCCGGACCGCACGCTTGCCAGGGGAGCGCGCTACCGATTGAGCCACATCCCCAGCCCCTTATTTTATTTCTAATATTTATTTTTTAGTTTTAGGTGGACACAATATCTTTATTTTATTTTTATATGGTGCTGAGGATCAAACCCAGTGCCTCGCGCATGCCAAGCAAGCACACTACCACTTGAGCCACATCCCCAGCCCTAAATTTTATTTTGAGATAGGGTTTCTTTAAATTGTGAAGGTTGGTTTCAAATTCATAATCCTTCTGCCTCAGCCTAAGAGTAGCTGGGGCTACATGTGTGCACCTCTGTGCTCCGTGGGAAGCAGTGTCTTGAACAGACACTTGCACACCTGTGTTCACAGCAGTGCCATTCACAGTCGTGAAAGGGAAGCAACCCTAGTGTTCACCTGCACACAGAACTCAGCATGAACTCCAAATGGAGCATCCCAGACCCTGAGCTGTGTCGGCAGGCCTCCGGAATATCTGGAAGGTCAGCCAGACATGCAGGAACGTGCTGTGAGATTTCACTCCGGAGTGATCCCAGAGGAATCTGACTCACAGGCGCCAGGGGAATGGATGGGCACAGCCCTGGGGAGGGGTCAGGTAGCTGGGATCTGGCTGGGGAAGATGAAGTTCTGTAGGTGAACGGTGCAATGGCTGCAGAACACTGTGACCACAGTTCAGGGACATTGAGTACTCACGGTGGTGGGTTTTATATGTGTATGTTTTCCCAAAGTCCTTGTCATAGGCTGGAACCCTTATGCTAAGACGGCTGGGACCTAGGAAACCGTGATTGTCTTCCCCTTCCCCAGTGAAGTTTTTTTTGTTTTGTTTTTTATGCAATCACACAAGAGTCTTTATTGCAAGCTTGAGCCTGGACTCAACCGTTTCGGATGCAGCGGTCCTGAGGAGGGAGTCCCCCTCAGTGAATTTTTAAAAACATGTTTTACTTTCTTGACCCTAATCTTCAGTCCCAGTGAGAACCAACTGGAGACTCCAAGAGCCGTGAGAGCCTCTCTTCCGGGAAACAGCACCCATGCTTTAGCCCTGGCTGCGTGGCTTTTTGCCACGTCGCCTGGTTAGGGATCAGTTCTTAATCCTGCCTTGGGAGGACAGAAAAGGGACCTGGGAGACTGAGGATGTTAAATTCGGGGCCTAAGTTCAGGGGAAAATGCTTTAATCAATAGATCATGTCAGTTTGCTGGTTGAATGGCCATTTTTGTTTTCATTGTATAGATACAAGTTTGATAAAAACCAAAGTAAAACCTATCTATAAGGTATTGACAATATTTATACAGCTGTCTTAAGTTTAAGAAAAATTTCTAACTAAAAAGACAAGGTGGTGGGTACTGTGGATTGAACTCAGGGGCACTCGACCACTGAGCCACATCCCCAGCCCTGTTGTGTATTTTATTTAGAGACAGGGTCTCACTGAGTTGCTTAGCACCTTGCTTTTGCTGAGGCTGGCTTTGAACTTTGAACTCCTGTCTAACCTCTTGAGCTGCTGGGATTATAGGTACGTGCCACCGCACTGGGCTAACAAGACTTTTTTTCAGAGCCAGGGACCATGGTGTGCACCTAAGACCCCAGCGATTCTGGAGACTGAGGCAGGAGGATCACAAGGTTAAGGCCAGCCTGAGCAATCTAGTGAGACCCTATCAAAAAAAAAAAAAAAGATCTAGGGGTGTAGCTCAGAGGTAGAGCACCCCTGGGTTCAATCCCAAGCACAAAACAAAACAACAACATGTCTGGGGGGTCTTCCCTCATGCCTCTGATGTGACTAATAAGTAAGAAGAATACAACTTGTGCGACCAGATTTATTTCCTAACTCTTTTTGTTTCTGTAAAGCCTAAATTCTACTGGCATGACAGTCTCAGTTATAACATTTAAAACTCACTGATGGATCTTTTCTCTGTTATTCAGAAACAGAAAGCCCAGGTTGGGGATGTGGCTCAGCGGTAGCACGCTCGCCTGGCATGTGTGCGGCCCGGGTTCGATCCTCAGCACCACATACCAACAAAGATGTTGTGTCCGCCGACAACTAAAAAATAAATATTAAAAAATTCTCTCTTTCTCTCTCTCTCCCTCTCTCTCTCTCTCTCTCTCTCTCTCTCTCTTACACTTAAAAAAAAAAAAAAGAAACAGAAAGTCCAGGGGGCCTGAGTTGAGGACAGAACCCAGAGCTGTCCATCCTCTGCTCACATTCCAGTGACCACTGGACTGTCACTGGAATCCCCCAGTTGGAACACAGGAGGAGCCCCTGGGTCTCGTTCTTGATTGACAACTAATGGAGACTCACTGCCAGCTGTGCCCAGAGTTGTTTCCTTGGGCCTGAAATAATCTAATCATTTCTACAGAGTTTGCTTTCCTGCACATGTTAGCCCTAAGGCAAGCATATAGAACTGCTTGGGAATCAATAAACAAGAAATTGATTGCTGAGCCCTGGCTGGGATGATGATTGACCCTGGAAACATACAACACTAAATATTAAATTTTATTAAAATGTGCTGAGGATGTAGAAATTAGGCCACACTTCCCTGGTGTGAGGACAATTGGGAATAAAGGGTGAAGCTCCTGTTACTGGGCCTAAGAAGCAGAGCACTGAGCAGAAGGTAAGTTTGGAAGGCAGGAAGCAGCTTTCCTGAGAGTGAGTGCCTGAAGAAGGCCCAGTCCTCAGGCCTCCCATCTAGCATGGCGCCAGGTTCAAGGGCAGCCTCTGGGTTGCGGGAGGAGGTGCTGCCAGCTGAGCTGTGGTTACCACGGGCTCTTTGTGCTGCTCTTCCATTGTTGTGCATTTGTGAAATCTCTGTAAAATTCTGTTGGGGAAAAGATTTGCGTATACATTATATTTTTGTTTATTATAAAATAGTCATAATATTTTCATGATCTAAACTTTTAACTTTTTTAATGTGACTGTCATCAACTACATTTTGAATCCCACTAATTATTTACTGTGCAGTTGAAGCCCCAGTGTGACATTGGGTCTTTGCAGGAATCAGCAGCCCCTCTGAGGCACTGTCTCCTGAGACTATAGGCAGTAGCTCCCAAACCTGGCTGCCCAGCAGCAGCCACTGTCAGCCTCTGCATAGCTTTCAACACGCAGACCCGAGGGGGTTCATGTGGCTTAAAGCTCTGAATGCACAGAAATCTAGGAAAGCAGGAGAGGGGGACATGGCAGAAAGGACCATTCTGGCACAAAGTTCTTGACTTTAGATGGGTGCCAGTGTGCTACTGTGATTTATTTAGGATGAGAAATAAGATATATTTGAGTCCTGTCTGCCTCCTGAATACACACACAAAGAAGGGTGTGCCTCCCTAGGTTTCAGGCACTGTCAGTAGTCCACAGCCTGAGGCCCACTCTGACTCAGGCCAGAGCTCAGCTGCTGGATCTGAGAAGCCACAAGATGACACAGAGCTGTAAAAAGTTCTATGTGAAGTTCTGATTTCAGATCTGTGGTGTTGAAATAAATGGAGAAGAAATGGAGAGCAGCAGTTTGTTATCTGGGAAACGTCAACAGGATTGCTGCCCTGCTCTTCAGGGAAAAATATCTTTGGAGTCTGAATATTTGACTATAAGAACAGGGTAACACCAGAGACTATGTCTATGATTTTAGGGTTTTATTTTATAATTTTATAATAAATTTATTATTTTTGTAGTTCTAGATAGAGAGAATGCCTCTATTTTATTTATTTCTACGTGGTGCTGAGAATCGAACCCAGTGCTTCACACATGCTAGGCTAGCACTCTGCCACTGAGCCACAGCCCAGCCCCAATAAAATTCAATAGTAAAAATTAAAGTGAATTATTTAGGATTAACTTAATAGACTTACTACTTTTATTAATAGCAGCTCACTGCCCACGTGGGCCCAAGGAGTAGGAGGCCGGGGCCACTGCACACCTGAGTGCCTTTGTAAGCCTGCATCCCACAGCTGGTGTTGGCGATGGAGGGCAGATGCCTGTCAGTCACTCTGTCACACCCAGCAGCTCCACACCAGGCAGCTGAGGGGCTGAGGGGCAGGTGAGAGGCATGAGGATGTGGTCTGTCATCCACAGTAACAGCAGGTAAGAGGCAGCCTGTATGTGCACCAACATTGGCTGATGCCCAAGTCATGGGAGGTCCTCACTACTGACACTAGCAGACACCCTCACTGGGTCACCGTCACTGTGGTACGGACATAGGCCAGTGTCCAGTGTGCATACCTATTTCATCCCAGTTTGGGAAAATCATGAACGTATATTCTGCACAAAGCTGTGCTTCCAGAGCTGTGTGATGATTCCTGAGTGGTCTGTGATGCTCTGGGAGGAGACTCCATGGCTGGGGTGCCAGGGGCACTGGACGCACCACACAGCAAGGTGTCAGCAGCTGGTTGGACGTCTGAGTCCATGTTGGCACTCCATCACGCCTGGTGACAGTCTGCAGCAGTGTTGGGGTGCTCTGGAGAACAGGTGCCTCCCAGGCACAAATGGCTTTGACAGATGTCACAGGTCACTTCTCTCACCCACTTCTGATTACTTGTTGCCCATCTACCATTAATTTCCTTGTCCCTCCAGGCTAAGACAGACTCCTAAGTTCCCCTGAGACAGAGTTTCTCAAATTTGTTTGGAACTGAGAACCACCTGTGAGGCTTGGCAAAACAGATTCCCCAGTCCTGAGTGGGTGGGGACCAGTAGGCCTGGGGACCTGAATCTTGGCAGTACCAGGTACTGCTCACAGCACCTGCAAACCTTTTCCTGGGGAAGTGCTTGTCAGGGGTGAGGTGCTGTGTTCAGGGTAAGGATTGTCCTCAAGGACAAGGAAAAGCTATTTGAGGCTTGAAGGAGTTTCCTGGGGGTGGTGTAACAAATCACCACAAACTGGGTGGTGATTAAAACAACGGAAAAGTATTGCCTTGCCGCAGTCTGGCTGGGCACAAAATCACCAAGCCACCACAAAACCTTGTAGATTCAAACAGCAACTCTTTATTCCGGAACTCTCACCGACACTCTACACACACTTCCCGGAAACACCCTGCCCCTACCGGGCTCCGCGCCAATTCTCTCAGAACCCCGAGAACTCAACGGGAACTCCAAAGGAGCGGCCTGAGGCAGCAGGATCCGCCCTAATCCCAGCAGGATCCGCCCTAATCCTGGAGCTGCCCTATTCCCAGCCGGATCCACCCTAAACCCGAGCCACCCTAATCCCTGAGCAGGGTCACCTTTCAACCCCAAATGCCAGGCGTCGTTCCTACCTGGCTGTGGCTCTCAGCATTGTCTAACAGTTCTGGGAGCCAGAAGTCCAAGACCAAATGTCGATGGAGCTGCAGTCCCTCTGCAGCTCCAGTGTGTGTGTGTGTGGGGGCGGGGGTCTTTCCTGATGCTTCTAGTCTCTGGGGACTTCGGTGTCCCTTAGCTTGAGGTCACATTGCTCCGATCTCCACCTGCAACCTCCTGTGGTATCTCCTCTTCCTGTAAGGGTACCAGTCATTGCCTCAGGGCCACCCTACTCTGGCATGACCTCATCTTAACTAATCACATCTGCAAAGACCTATTTCCAAATAAGGTCCTGTTTCACATTCTGGGGCCCCATGGGGATATGGATTTTGGAGGACAGTGCTCACCCCCCTCAAGGCTCACCATGGGCTTACTCTCTTCCATTTTCCAAGACCCAGGATTTGTTGGGGTGCTTCCTGGTTCTGAACCTCAGGCCCCAGGAACTCCTACCCCTAGGAATGGCCTGTCCTCCACCTGTGGAGGTGACCTGGGCTCTGGGGCCCCCATTGGCATGTATGAAGCTTTAGCTCTCTTGGAGGGCTGCAGGCTCTGTGGGAAGAGTGGGAGCCATGAGGCCTGCTTTGGGGATCTTTCCCAGAGATGCTGGTGACACGAGCAGCAGGTGGTAGGCGGCTGCTTCTGTGAGAGACTTTGTGCCAGGCCAGACCATGAACCCTCAGGGAGCAAAACCCACACCTTCCTAACTTTGGCCTGACCTGGGAGCACTTTTTCCTTTCTCAGTACTGGGGATGGAACCCAGGGTCTGGAGTGTGCTAGGCACATCTCTATCATTGACCACACCCCAGCCAAGGGGCCATTGGGCTCTGGGTTATTGCCCATGTCCTGCTTGTGCCATGGAATCAGGGTGTGCCTAGCTCATGTGCAGGGTGGCCCCTGACACTGGGTTTCAGAGTGGACATGGGCATGTGTACATTTTCTTGGGACTGTCCTCCATCTGTTCTGTCGCTCAGCATGGTGTTTTGGGCCTCAGACTCCAAAATTTATATGGAAAGCTCTAAATCCACCTTGCACAATGCCTGCTACACATGGCAGACACTGGAATTTATTTGCTGAATTAGTGAGTGGAAGTTGGCCAGTCAACCTCCCTGTGAAGAGGACTCAGTGCTGCCCCTCTAATGAGGCTCCTGGATTTCATCCGTGGAGTGGGGGTGGGGTGACTGGTGTGAAGCTGGGGACACATAGAGTACTTGACACACATCTTGGTGAGATCTGTAGGGTTTCAAGCATTTGCTAAGTAGACTGAGGATATTCATTATAAATTCTGCAAGCCAGGGCATTGGAGCTCACACCTCTGCTGCTCTGGCTGAAGCCATGGTCCATGATACTCACATGTGACCCCAAGGGTCACCAGGTGGCCACTGTTTTATCCTCAAGTGCTCTTGTGGGTGGACATTATTAAAAATTTTGAAATGATGTCAATTTAGCCTTAAAGAGGTATGGGTTTCCTCAGAAGCCCTCGTGGGCAGAGGGCCTTGACCTGGACCTACCTGGTGTCTGACTGGGTACATTTCAGTACTGTGCCACTTTTCACTGAGTGCCTCGTTGGACTGTTCTCTTGAGGCAACTACAGACCACATGCAGTTGTAAGCAGCACAGCACACCCCCTTTCTGCATTTGGGTCACTTTTGCCTGGGTGTTCCTGTGTGCATCAAGGTACATGATGGGCTGTTCCATCACCCCCAGGATCCAGCCCCCCCCATGCTGTCCCCAGTGCAAATCCTTGATCTTTCCTCTATTTCTGAAGTTTGGGCCCTTTAAAGAGGTGATATACACGGAATTTCCATGTGCAGCTGCTGGGTTGGCTTTTCACGCCACCTGAATTCGTGAAGGTGCTCCCCAGCAGGATGATGCTGTGTCCCAGGCCTCTCCAAGTGTTTTCCAGGCCAACTACCATGCCCCAGAATTGTTTGGGAATCAAACACCAACTCTGAGAAAAAATGAAAAGGCTGCTTTTCTAGGTGAAAAGTTTCCATGTCTGGCTCCTACAGGGAAGCTGCAGGAGCCCTGCATGGGCTGAGAGCTGAGGCCCACCCAGCAGATGCAGGGAAGGGGTGGGGTGCGTGTCCTCTGGGAGGCCAGTGTGCTCACACAAATGACAGTGAGGGAACAGGGTGGGCAGAGGATGAGAAGAAAGTCATAAACAAGAACAAAGAACACCTGCAAGCAAACGCACATTTTGCACTACAAATTCTCTCTAGCAGGATTCCTTTTCTGAGCCCTAACCCTGGTCCTGGGGTGGCATCTCCAATCACCCCTCCTTTGTATCTTCCTGGAGGGAAAGGTGGGCGGGGAATAGGGAGGTCGCCTCTAAGGCCCAGCTGTCATGACTAGGGTGATTTGGATTTGCTCCTATAGAAGTAGAGTTTGTTAGACACCTGCTGAAGTGGCTCCCAGTCGGATTCAGGCTTTAATGGGTCTCCTGGGGTGGAGGGCAGGACTTGTGACTTGATTTCCCCCAACAGAGCTGGCAGAAGTGCTTGGAGTAGCTCAGCTTCCTCTCCAAGGCCACAGGTCCAATGGCTGGTCATTACCTGTTGCTGGGTCCTGCGTCAGGTTGCAGTGGCCCCTGTTGCCGCAGTCTGGCTGGTCACAAGATCATGAGTCACAGCTTTGTAGATTCAAACAGCAATTCTTTATTCCCAACTCACACCGGCCATCCCAAATACTTTCTGAATCCCACGAGAACTCAACGGGAACTCAGGATACGCCCTATTCCCAGCAGGAATAACCTTAAACCTGGAACCGTCCTAAACCCAGATTGTCCTAAACCGGGAACGCCCTAAATCCAAGGAGCTACTCCCTAAAACCTGCAGGATACACCCTAAATCTGGATCCGCCCTAATCCAGTAGGATCCACCCTGGTCTTTGAGCAGGGTCATCTTTCTCAAACTACCTGCAATGTCACAGCGAATGTCCAAAGCAAGTCCATTTCCACGAGTCCTTCCTCTAAGCAACATGGGGTACGCTGGCAAGGAAATTTTTTTTTTTTAAGAGAGAGTGAGAGATGAGAGAGAGAGAGAGAGAGAGAGAGAGAGAGAGAGAGAGAGAGAGAGAGAGAGAGAATTTTTAATATTTATTTTTTAGTTCTCGGCGGACACAACATCTTTGTTGGTATGTGGTGCTAAGGATCGAACCCGGGTCGCACGCGTGCCAGGTGAGCGCGCTACCGCTTAAGCCACATCCCCAGCCCTGGCAAGGAAATTTTGATGCGTCATTCCTACTTGGCAATGGCTCTCAGCACCCTGTAACAAATGACCACAACCCAGGAGGCTTTAACAGTAGAACTTTATTCTTTCCAGTTCTGGAGGCTGGAAGTCTGAATCATTTTACAGGGTGGAAATACAGTGTTGGCAGGCCAGGCACCTCCATGGGCTCCTGGAGAGAATCCCAAACCTGCTGGCCACAGGTGTCCACTGGCTGTGGCTGCATCCCTTCAGCTTTCAAGGCCTCAGTTTCAAACCTATCTGCTCCATCTTTACATGCCTTCTTTTCTTGGGTCAATTTTCCTGCCTCCTTGTTACAGAGATACATGAGACTGTATTTGGGGCCACAGGATGATCTCCCTGTCTCTAGATCTTTAATTGCATCTGCTCAAAACAAAAACAAAAACTGGTGTTTTCTGTGTACAGAAGCCCTCATAGGCTGTTGGAGTCAGGACATCTCTGAGGTCACTTTTCACCGCACACTGTGGCTGGCTTCCTTGGGAAGGCGGGAGGTAGGTACAGGTGCAGCATCTGTGGAGAGCTGGACATCCTTCTGCTTGGATCCCAGGCAGGGGACATGAAAATGTGAAGCCAGCTCTGCAGACAAGAGTCTGCCTCTGTCTGTGGGGGTGGCCCAGGACCAGAATGCAAGGCTGTCCTGGAGGGATCCCCTGCAACATTGAGCAGTAGAAAGCCAACTTGCCTGAGTGACTCCATGACCTCTTAGAGAGCAGGACCAACAAGGTGTGCAGCTGTGACTCCCTAGATGCCCCTGTGAGTCAGGAATGGGAACATTCTAGATGATTTAGCATGTGGGGGAGGGTGGGATAGTTTTGCTCTTGACCCTGCCACAGTCTTTTTTGTCTGTTCCGGTGTGGGTTTCTGCTGCTGAACACTGAACAGTGCTGGCTCAGAGAAAATGTCTCTGAGCCTTGGAGGTTGGAGGGTGTGTTCATCAGCTTTCTGCCACTGTGACAAAATACCTGAGAGTATAAACTTAAAAGAAGGAAAGATTTATTTTGGCTCATGGTTTTGGAGGTCCCAGGCAGAGCATGGCAGGAGTGTGTGGTAGAGCAAAGCTGCCCACCTCATGGCATGTCCCCAGAGACCTCACTTCTTTCCACCAGGCCCATCTCCTCTGGTTCCACCACATCCCAAGAGTTCCATCAGCGGGGGACCCAGCCACCAACACGTGGCCTTTGGGGGACACTTAAGTTCCAAACTACAACAGAGGTGAGAGATGTACTCACTTAGGTCTTTGGGGTCAGGCTGCTGGTCAGTGTTCCTGCTCTTAGATCAGTATTCTCACGATTTTCCACAATGCCAGCAGAGAGGGAAACAGGAGGCCAGGCTAACCAGATCTGGGAGAGGGGTGAACTGGGGAGGAGACCGGCAACACTTGGAGCCATGGCCCCCCACCCACTTGCCATCTTAGTGCCCCTTTTGTGATGCTCCCCTTTGTAGGAAGAGCCTCCAGCAAAGCTGGTGTGTGAGTGTTTCCTAAGGGACTGTGGTCCTCTGCCCTGGAGGCTGGCCTCCCAGGGTCCCTAGCACGTCTTGGGATGGGCTCGACTCCAGCACTCCCAGGCGAGCTGACACACTCAGAAATTCCTTTGTTCTTTTCTTTCAACGGGCATCCTGAGGATTGACCACATACAACCGAAGGCGGAAGGAGAGGCTCAACAAACTTGGCACACTGGTGTGCTTATGCCAGCTGATGCCAGCTCCGGAGTCGCCCAGCAGCTAAGAGCGCCGGGAAGCTTCCGCCGCGGTGACGGTGACGCCTGGGCCGCTGTCCCTGGAATGGAGGAAATGTCTATGACCCTGCACAGGGCAGGGCTCCGTTTCCTGGAGAGAAACCCAACCCCGCTGGACCTGTGCGACTCCTCCAGGGCTCAGTGGTCTCCAGGACTGTGAACTTCCGAACTGGACCAGCGTGGCCAGCCCCGCACAGGCTCCTCTGTTACCCGCAGGGCGCCCGGCGACATTCCCCAGGACGGGACTTCCCTGGCCAGGGCTCCCTCTGGTTCCCCAGGACTGCGTCCTTGGCTCTAGGTGGCAGCGCTCTGCGTCTACACCGACCCCATTCGCGAGCGGGGGCTGATGGAAACAGGTTCACTCGGGCACCCGAAGACGTGCCCAGCCAGCCAGGTATTTCCTAACCCAGGCTGCCTAGAGGGGTGGAGCCAAACGCCCACCGCCCTTCCCGCCCCCACGGAGCCGGGTCGGGTCCTCGGCGTCCTCACGCCCTGGTTGGCGAGCGCTAGGACCCGCGCCGCCTTCCTGCGGGCCCGGAGTGGGCGAGGCCTTGCATTGTGACGTCGCAGGGGCGCGCTCCCCGCCCTCGCGGACAGACTGACGGACAGACCGGCGTGGCAAGCGCGGGTAAGGGGCGCGGGGCGCGGATCTGGGCGCGGGGCCGCCCGGCCGTCTGTCCTCTTCGGGGTGCGCTCTGAGACGCCCTAGGGAGGCGGAGGACACCGGGTCGGCCACGCGATCACGGCCTCCGCCGCGCCCCGAACCCCCCGCCGGGCCGCGCGCCCGCCCCTCCCCCACGGCGGACTTGTTCCCCAGGCCCTGTCACCCCGGGGGTGACTGCGCCCGGGATGTACACCTCCTTCCTCCAGCCGTACGCCCTCCCCACCCACATGCACCCTCCTCTTACTCTACCCCAAGGCCGTGCGCCCTCCTCCACCGCCATGCACCCTCCTCCCATTTCACCCCGCTTCCCGGCCTTGCGCCCTTCCCCGCTCCGGCCATGCGCTCTCCGTCCTCCCAGCTGCCTGCTGGAGAGAAGGCCCGGCGCGCGTCTCCTGTCCCCAGAGCCGCCCCAGCCCCGGGAGGGGGTCCTGCCCCTGCCGCAAGCCCTGAGGTGCCCCGGGTGCGAGCGTCGGCTTCGGCCTCCGGAGCGCCGCCCTCACTGGCCCCACAGGCCCAACAGCTGGGCAGCGGGAAGTGGTGCGCCTGAGCCAAGCTTCTACCAGGAGTTCTTTACTCTCGTCCTCCATTGCCAGACCCCACTGGTGGAGGATTGCGCAGGATAGCGGCTGCGATGTAGAGGTGAACGTCACTGTGCGGATTCTGGAGCCGTGAGAGCGCTGGGGCTTGTGCCAGGTGGACGTCGGCCGGACGGCAGGGCTGCCGGTGCCCGGGATGGAGGCAGAAGGTTTGGATTGGCTTCTGGTCCCGCTCCATCGGCTGGTTTCCTGGGGGGCCGCCGCAGCCATGGTTTTTGGGGGCGTGGTGCCGTACATCCCGCAGTACAGGGACATCAGGAGGACTCAGAACGCCGACGGCTTTTCCACCCACGTGTGTCTGGTGCTACTGGTGGCCAATATTTTACGGATACTCTTCTGGTAAGCTGGGCTTTGACCTGAGGGTGCCTGGGGAGATGGCATTCTCTTTTGGGGTTTGTTCCAGATGAGAGGCGAGGGTGGAGGTGTCTACTTCCTCAGAGGGGCCCATTCACACCTTCCGGGGGCTCAGGCGCCCATTTTACAGCTGGCTAATGTGGGACCTCCGCAGCCACTGAACTTCTTAGAATATTTCTCTGGAGAAGGTGGAATACTCTCAAATACAGTCTCCAGATCTGCCTTTTTGCCTGATGAGTGGCTTATCTGTATCTGATACTTCCTCTTTGTGAGCATTTCCTGGGACTGATTCTAGTGCTGGGAAGGGGCCCTCTGCCTGGCGGACTCTTAGCTGGTGTGGTTTTACTTTCCCCTGAAAGGAAGCCCAACCTTCTGGATGGTACTCAGTTGGGGACTGTCTTCTTGCTTCTCTCAAGCCAGCTTCCTCTTACTCTCATTTGTGTTCTGCGAGGAAGTTGAGGTTAGTTTAACAGTTGCTAAAGCAGACATAATTTGGAGGGTGAATTTTCAGAGGAAATGAAGAGAGAGCTATCATAGCCTCATCCTAAGGTTAAAGAGGTCTGGCATTTTTCCTTCTGATGGTCCCAAGGCTTCTGTGCTGATAGGAAGTCTTCATGAGGGTGGTCAGTTGAAGGGGCCCAGAAGAAAGGCTCAGGCAGTTCCCCGCTTTCTGGATGCAGTTTGAGTGATCATGTATCTGCCTTTTGCTAATTAGCATCCAACCAGTAGCACCAAGCCAACCTTAGTGAGGTATGATTCACACTAAGTAAAATGTCCCTGTTTGAAGTGTACATTCCAATGTGAGACTCCCTGAATTCATGAGCTGCAGGTTCTCTCTTTCTGCTCTGCCCTGGGCCAGATGCTGAATAGCCCTGGGAGTGGGTTTTGCCCCTGTCTGGGATTTTTAGAAGTCGAACTAGTGAGTTGAATCATGTAAGAATTTGGTGTGAAGGTTTGACCACTGCAGCAATGTTGGATACCTTAAGCTTTGTCTCTGGGCCAGGAGACTTCTGAGGAGGCTCTCACTGTTGTCTGAAGAAAGTTGTAAGACCACGTTTTGAAGATTTTTCCCTTCTTCCTCCTTGTCCCTTGGCTGAGGGTGGAGGTCCCTAGCTACCCCATGATGGGACTGGGTGCCCTGAAGTGGACTTATCTCAGGTTGAATGGAAATAGCTTCCGAGATAAAATTGTGTTCAATGATGTCGTTCACCTGGAGCATGAACAAGTGGGGCACACTCCCAGGCAGGCTTCTCAGTGCAGCCCAGGCACAGTGTCCAGACTCTGAAGGAGGGCAGGCTTGTCTTTCTCCAGAAAAGAGGAGAATCACATGAAGTTGATTGATGAATGGGAAAAAGTGCCCCTTTGAGTGTTTCCATCAGGATGCTGTTGTTCAGAATTTAAAAAAGAAAATACATTTGAGCATATGGGTGTGGGGAAGTCCTAAGTGAGGCCAGTGTCCTGGTGTTGCCTGGAGACTGCCCCTAGTGCTCCCAGGGGAGAAGTACACAGGAACTGGTGTCCTTGCCTTGGCGCTGGGGCCTCTGAGGCCCTTGATTGCTCTCCTAGGGGTTACAGGGCCACCTTCCTGGGGATGCCAGGCTTGTCTGCAGGTGTTCCTTTCTGTAGAAACACATACTGAGCTGTCCTGGGCTACTCAGGCTTCTGTGGTCACATATAGGCCCTGGCTCCCCAGCATGTTCCAGAAGACTGGGAGGAGGACCCAGAGGGTGATGGCCCTTCTCTGGTCTGCAGCCTTGCCTGCCCCTTCCCTGCTTCTTGCGCAGTGGGCCTGAGGGTAGTCTGCCACATGTCCCCAGTGCTGCTGAAGGACCTTAGAAACCCGGCTGGCCAAGGCCATGTGCTGATCCTTATATCCCTGGAGCCCCTCACAGCCCTGTGCATGTCTCCTTCCAGGCTCCGGGCCAGCAACCTCTGATCTTACAGATTTTGAGGATTTCCCTGATGTCAGGCATGGCCAGGGCCACAGGGCTTTTGCTTCAGCAGGAGTGATACTTGAAATGTACCACCATGCACACATGCAGGTGTATATGTGCCCCACCCCCCATGAACACTCAGAGTGGTTGTAGGTGGGGCAGAGTAGATGAAACTGGAGCCTGCTACATACCAGGATGGTGGTACAGCTGGAGGCTCCATGGATTTCACAGTGCTGGCTGGGATTTAGACCTCAGGCCTCCGATCCCCTGTGATATGTCCTACCCTTATTGAGAGCTGTTCTATAGTCCTGCAGGAAGGGGCTGATTTGAGTGTAAACTCAAGGATTCTGAAACTTATGTAACTCTCATGCCCTCATTTCTTACAATTTTTGTCACTTTGCAAAACTAGCATTCAGCAGATCACACTCCATGAAATGTCAATGTGGGATTTGGTGTTTGTGGTGTCAGAAGTCAGAAGTGCCATGTGATTATTTGGATCACATTTATAGGTCTGGGGGGGTGAATGGGCACGGTGGGCTGGGTCCCAGAGCCTTGTGATCTCATTATGGAATCTGTGAGGCACAGGTCGCATAGCTCAGCCTCTGCTGTCTCTTGCAGGGTTAGTTGTAAGAACGGAAACACTGTATGTGAGATGCAGTAACATTATGCTACTGAGTGATATCTTCAGCACTGAGGAGTAGCTATTAACTTTTTTTCCACTTGAGTTTTTCGATTACTGTGGAAGGTGGAGAAGCTGTCTGTAGAATAGATTGCAGGACTTTGTGTGCCCCTGGGGGCAGCATGGGCACCTGCACCCCACCAGAGCCCACTTGGATGGGGTGTTCAGAGTGGCTCTAGGAACAGGGCTGCTGGCCTTCAGAGATGCTGTGCTCACTCACATCCTCAGGCAGGAGAGCAGGAGCTGTTGAACACCTTGCCAGCCAGACTCATGAATCCTGAAAAGTAAAGACCAGCACCTTTCTATTTAAATTATCTTTTAAAAATTAATGATGTTGGGTTGTGGCTGTGGCTCAGCGGTATAGCACCTGCCTCGTGCATGAGGGGCTCTGGGTTTATTCCTCAGCAATACATAAAAATAAATAAATGAAGATATTATGTCCATCTGCAAATAAAAACAAATCTTTTTTAAAAGATTAATGATATTGAGCTTTGGTTTCTTTTTCTTTTGTCCTTTGTGTATTTTTTTGTGGGAAGTGTGCTTTTTGATGTTTTGTCTCCTACTTGGTCTGTACTCACCTGTAGTCAGCTAGCTGTATGTCCAGCTCTGTTCTCTCTGGCCCTGGGTGAGATCTGCTGGACCATCTTCTCTGTGGACATCAGTTAAATCTGATTGGTGGTATGGTATGGGGGGGTGCAGACTTCAACTGCTTTTTCTCCAGTTTTTCTAGTTGCTGTGTTTCTGTTGAACATCTATAAAATGGAAGTAGTCTTTTGGTCACAGTGGCCATTTGTTGAAGGGTCCCTGTTGAGAACTTGATTCAGGAATTCATTTTATTGTGCTGCAGGCTTACATAGTGACCCCTAGAGGCTTCCCACTCCCTCACCTGACTGCCTTGGGGTAAGTTGGATAGCCAGGTAGCTGGTGGAGAGCCAGCCTGAGAGCGACTGGTTGGCTCTGTATCCCCCGTAACCTTAGATATGCCCTACACTTCACCGGTCAAGAGACAGGTTTGGGGATGGAGGGTCCCAGGGACATGAGCTGCTGCAGCACATGACTACAGGCACACGTGGGCAACATGCCTAAGTCCACTGCACCAGCCCTTGCCTGTGACTCAGAAACCCCTGTTGCAGCTGCCTGTTTCCAGCCGGACCTCCTGGCCTGGGTCTGGCTCCCACACCCTGTCTTGTTCCAGCCTCTTCTTAGTTCCTCACCTGGTATTTCCCGGTGGCTTCCCAGGGAGGGCTCTGGTGACACTTCCTGGGCATGCACTGGCCCCCCATGTACCCTGTGCCTAGGTTGCTCTCTTCCTGCTTTCTGTGGATTCCATCTTGCCCCCCCGCCCGCCCCCACGGGAGACTCTCTGAGACTTTCCCAGCGGCCTGCCTGTAATCTGTCCCCCTACACACCCCTCCTCCCCCAGGCACACTTATTACCTGCTAGGCCTGCTGATCTGGGCAGGGCAAGATTGCCATGGTTCAGAGCCTTGGAGAGGCCTACTGTGTTAGGTTTCAGGTTGGCAGTGAACTGTGCTCCCGGTTTGGGCTTGTAGAAGCTGACTGGTAGCACACAGGTGAATCGGGGATCTGTTCTCTGTGTTAAGGGGACTGTTTTTCTCATGGACTGTGTAGAGCTCTCATACATACTCTTCAAGGCTAGAAGTCCAGGCCACATCCAGTTTTATCTTTTACCAGTTGCTGGGAGGAGTGTTACCACCAAGTTTTATAAAATGCTTTTTTTGATTTTAATTTATGGAGTGACTTTGGCATGTTCCTTGTCACAGTGGCAGACATTTCCTGAGCAGGTTTGGCCGTGGCTCCAGATCCTCAAGGCTCTGGGTGTGTGGGCCTGGGTAGTGGCCGCTCTGCCAGTTTTGCCCTGTGCTGAGGAGGGGCCACTTCCTGTGGGCGCTGCTCAGGAGCTGCAGTCACAGCCCTCCAGCTGCTGGTGCCCATGCTGGCCTCAGAGGTGACTTGTGGGCTGGGGCTGTGGTGTGTGAACTTCAGTGTTGAGGAGAGGCTGGGAGTTGGCAAGACATCCAGTGTGGTGTGTTGACCCCAAGTTCAGGGGAAATGCCTTTCAGGCCAAACTCTGAGGCATTTCTAGCTGGAGTGGTCAGGTCAGGGTGAGGGAGGAGGAGGCTTTCTTTCCTTCCTTCCTTCCTCTGGTGATTGAACCCAGGGTGGTAGCCCTGAGCCACATCCCCAGCCGTTTTTGTTTTTTATTTTGAGACAGGGTCTTACTGAGTTGCCCAGGCAGGACTTGGACTTGCCATCCTCCTACCTCAGCCTCCCCAGTCACTTGATTACAGGGGGCAGCTGTGCCCAGAGAGGGTAGGGACTTCTGAAGCCCACAGTCCCAGGTCTAGCCAGGGCGACGGTGATGGGGCTCACGTGTCACTTTCCATAGTGTTCTGGTGGTGTAGGGAGACCCCAGTCACACCAGCCTTGGATTGTGCTGCTGCCCTGCGTGGGCTTGTGGGCTGTGTTGGTGGAAAACCAGCAGGAACCTGAGCTGGCACTGGGCTGGTAGTCTGGGAGCGAGGGTGGCATGGTGCGGGGGGCCCGGGGTGGAGAGCCATGCCCTTAGCTGCCTTCTCTTCCAGTGGGAGAGGCTAGAGTTTGGAGAGAGTCCCTTCTCTTCCATGCACACTCTGGGTGCTCTGGTGACCTGCCTCCCAGGCAGAAAGCAGGGCTTCTGTGGCCTGGTAGAGGCAGGGGTCTCTGCATGACAGGCCTTGGCATCTGGGACTTACTGGGATGGAGAGCTAGGGCCTTCCTCATGGTGCCAGGTTCAGGTGGGATCTCCAGACTTCCTGGAGGGGAGAATATTGTGTGTGGAAAGGCCCATGGGCATGGAGCTCAGGGTCCCTGGCTGTCTGTCCTGGATCTCAAGGCCCCTCCCCACCTCAGCCTGTCTCACATGGAGCCTGGAAGAGGAGGCAGCAGGTGGCTAGTGCCATAGCGACCATGGATGTCTAAGGCCCTGGGGCTCTCTGTCCCCACTTACCTGCTGGCGCTGGCTGAGAGAGGCAGGCCTGGCCTGCAGCTCCTCCCTGACCTGTAGTCTCTGCTGCCCAGGTTTGGAAGGCGCTTCGAGTCCCCGCTGCTGTGGCAGAGCATCGTCATGACCCTGACCATGCTGCTGATGCTGAAGCTGTGCACCGAGGTCCGGGTGGCCAACGAGCTGAACCTGAAACGCCGCTCCTTTGCAGGTGGGTGCTCGGCAGCCTCTGGAAATGAATTCTTACTAAATCAACAAAAAAATCATCTCCTGCTCACTTGGTGAAATACAAGCCACTGTGTTATCTCAGCAACTTTCATTTCACCAAATAGCTGCTATCTGTGATGGACAGCAGTGTCTCAGCACTGCTCTGTCAGAGGGAAACGGTTCCAGGTAGGTCTCCTCACTAGAGGTCGGTGCGGCATTAACTCATCTCGGTGGCCTTTTTGCTGTGGCCACCAGGTGCTGTGCAGCATGGGAGCCAGAAGTATGTGTGTGTCCTGTCACAGAAGACGGGGCCTGGGGAGGCAGGGTTTCTGATGTTGGGTGCTGCCTGTGTGAGGCCACAGCCTTTGGCTCTCACCAGGAGGCTCCTTCACCCGGATTGGTACCACTTGTGGGGCGGGGCCGGCTCACGTCCAGCTCACGTCCAGCTCACACGGCTGAGAAAATAGAATGCACTTCCTCCTGCGTAAGAAGCTCCTCGAGCCTGGCGTTCTGCGATGCAGTCGCAGGCTGGTGGGCTTCTCGTGTGCAGGAGGGCAGGGCCTTACGTCGTCTCCCGTCCTGAGCTGAAGACGGCGCATGCTGTGGCTGGTCTGAGGTTGTGTAGGTGCGTGATCTCAGTGGTTGCTTACAAGATGATTTTCCCCAGAGTCATTTAGTTTGGGGTGCTGGGAAGTTGGAGTCTTGCCAGGTATTTTCATTTTTGGTCATTCTTCTCGTTGGCCAGCTCCTTCCTTCTCTTTCTCTGCATGTCTGTTCTAGAGTGAGATGAATGGTGCTGGTTTCAGTCTTGGTAGAAAGTGGGTCACCTTCTCTCTGTGAGGGAGGTCCTAGACCAATGAGTGTCACCGTAATTAGAGATGGCCACCAGGGCCATCTGTTTTCTGGTGTGTATCTGTCCTTTCTCCCCATCAGTGCCATCCCTCCTGAGTAGCACTCTCTGCCCTCTTGTGTGATTGCTGTCAGGTGTGCTGGGGCTCGTGCCAAGGGTGCTGCCCACCTTGCCTGGAAGCTGGGCTTCCTAGGGGCCAGCTTCAGTGTGAGCAAAGAGTCATGGTTTCAGGTCTTACTTCCTGCCAGCTTTGCCCCCTCTCTGTGTGGCCTGAGCTTCCCGTGGCAGGATCCATGTCCCTGAGTCTTGGCTCAAGACAGAGCAGGTGCCCTGCCTGGCTGGGGGATGAGGTGCCCTCAGTCATGTTCTCATGGGGGAATGCCAAAAGGCTGAGGGCGCACAGTAGCACCCAAGGTACCAAACAACAGCTGTGTTTGTGCTGCCCGTCTCTGAGCATCAGAGTAGGTTTTGTGACATGTGAAGCGTCAGGGGTTCTAGGGACTGAGGGTAGGTGGCATACAGCAGCATGTGCACTAGGAGGAGGGCAGGCCCGGAGCTTAGCATGGTCTGCCTCCAGAACCTGTGTCCCACAGCCCCTTCCTCAGGCTCCCAGCGGGTTCTGGTTCAGGTGAGGGCAGAGGGTCCCCGTCTCCTGGGGACCCCACGGAGGTCTCACAGGGAAGCCATGGGAATGGATCTCTGGCGAGCCTCCCTTTACATGTTAGTGATTCCTGTTGTTCAGTGAATTATTCCTAAGGACTGTTTCTGTTCTAACTGGGATTGAATTAAAATAGTGGCCCCTGTTTTCAGGGCTAGATTTCTGTTTTCCTCAGATTTTGTTGCTGTGGCCAAAATACCCTACAAGAACAGCTTAGAGGAGGGAAGGTTTATTTTGGCTCACGGTTCCAGAGGTTCAGTCCATGGTGGGCAACTCCATGGCTGTGGGCCCATGGCCAGGCAGGACATCATGGCAGAGGGCATGGAGGAGGAGGAAGCCAGGAAGCAGCC
This sequence comes from Ictidomys tridecemlineatus, assembly GCF_052094955.1. Classification (NCBI taxonomy): domain Eukaryota; kingdom Metazoa; phylum Chordata; class Mammalia; order Rodentia; family Sciuridae; genus Ictidomys; species Ictidomys tridecemlineatus. Next base: position 377,043 of record NC_135489.1, read on the forward strand.
AGAGAGAGAGCTGGGAGTACTGGGGACAAGTATGTACCCCAAAGGCACACCCCCAGCCTCACACTCTACTTTCCTATAGCTACCACATTAATCCATTTTGATTATTAACCCATCAAGTAGATTAATTACAGCTCTCATAATCGAATCATCTTACTCTTGAACACTCCTTCGTTGTTAAGCATGAGCTTTCGGGGACAACTCATATCCAAACTGTAACAGGCTGGAGCCTGAAGTTGGAACCAGTGCTCCTGTGATGGGCAGAATACTGGCCACAGAGATGCCTGGGTCCTGGGACCCTCGCTGGCAAAGGGCTCTGCAGGTATGGAGGAAGTTGGGGTCCTTGTGGGGAGGTTGTCCTGTATTAATCCAGTCTGAGGGAGGAGGCAGGACCTCTGCCTGCTGACCCTGGGGCTCCTGACAGGCCATAGATCCTCTGTACTGAAAATTCCCGAGGTTTTCATCCTAAGCCCTTTTAGGGTTTGAATCCTGTTCATGTTTATGGTGTCATGTCCACTGTGTGTAAGAAGTGGAAGGATGGATGTATGGAAACCAGGAAACCTGTGCTGACGTGCTCACCATAGCGCTCCTCTTCCTGCCAGCGTCTGTACATCCCACACTAGGACCTTGGGTTGGAGTGTATGCTGGGGTTACCCAGGAACAGGGGTGGGTGATGCCTTGTGTCACGGCAGACTCAAGTCCTGGCACAGTGATCATGAGCCTGAGTAATTTAAGGAGAAACTTCAGAATGACCTTATTTCAATAGAATAGTCAGATGGCCTAAAAATAAAAGGTAAACATTTTCCCACCATCTTTTATAGGATTTTTAAATTTGAAGTTTGCAAATTCAATTTGCAAGGTGAGATTAAGGAAACAACGAAGGGCGGGTTCGATTTAAAGATCATGTATGTGTTGTCTAAGTGTGAAGAACATGTAGAGTGCACGTTTCGGGTGCGGCATTTTTGAGTAGCTCTGGTATCTGCAGGCAGTCTGCAGGGCTGGTGGTAGGGTCTGATTGCTGTTTGGTGTTTTGAGGTGGAAGTGGGGCTGTTTCCCGTGAGGTGAAATGCTTCCTGGCTGCACATGGTTCTGCCTGTCAGCCCCAGACCTGGGGTTGACTGGGTCTCTTCCGTCATGGCCCTGCCCCCCCCCCCCACGTCACCCCCATGACTTAGGAGCCATAGGAGTGACAGCACAGATCACCACCATCTTTGGCCCACTGCTTGCCATCATCTGAGGCTGCTTCCAGCAAGACATTTGCTGGAATAGGCTGGAGGGGCTGTAGGCTCAGAATTGCGCCTACTTAGAGTGCCCCCCAGGGATGGGTGTTGTGAGAAGGATGCCTCCTTGTGAGCATACTGCTGCCTGACACAGTGGAGCTGACTTCAGTCATTTTATTTATTGATTTATTTGAACCAGGGTTTGAACCCAGGGACACTTAACCACTGAGCCACATCCCCAACCCTTTTTGAGACAGGGTCTCACTAAGTTGCTTAGGGTCTCACTAAGTTGCTGAGGCTGGCCTTGAACTTGCAATCTTCCTGCCTCAGCCTCCTGAGTCCCTGAGATTGCAGGCATGGCCATCATGTGAGACTGCTTTTTAAAAAATTAACTTTGGGGCTGGAGATGTGGCTCAAGCAGTAGCGCGCTCGCCTGGCATGCGTGCGGCCCGGGTTTGATCCTCAGCACCACATACCAACAAAGATGTTGTGTCCACCAAAAACTAAAAAATAAATATTAAAAAATTCTCTCTCTCTCTCTCTCTCTCTCTCCTCTCTCACTCTCTCTTTAAAAAAAAAATAAATAAAAAAAATAAAAAAATAAAAAATTAACTTTGTTTATAATGTATTTTTTCCTTTTAAATTTGTCATAGGAGTTATTTGAATACAAAATTGTGGCCTGAAGTCAGGTGATTCGATTATCTGACATTTGCCCAGATCTTCGCACTCAGAGCTCCAGGGAAGAGCTGGTTGTTGAGGGGAGGAGCACCTGTCTGTGGTGGGGCCTCTGGGCGGTCATTCCGTCTGTGCGTGTGCTCAGAGCAGCAGTATTGGGACTGAAGGGGTGTGTGGGACGGTGCTCTCTGTCTGGCTCGGGCTCCCTGGGACAAGGCTCATCAGTCCTCACCTCCCTGGTCCCACCTGCTGCCACTGTCCCCTCCCTGTGTGCATGTGCTAGCCCAATGACTCTCTCCTGATGACTTTCTGCCTGTGCTGCAGGTTGCCCTGTTCCAGCCCACCCTGAGCTTCAGCCTCATCACCTGGTGCCCTGCTGTCTGTTACCCCAAACTGAGGACTCGAAGGGACAGTCAAGGTGGAGCTTGTCCCTACAGCTTGTGCCGTTGTCCTTAGTGTCAGCTAGGGAGGCCTGGAGGCTGAGGCTGGAAGCTGAGGCTCACTGACTTGCAGGTGCCCCTCCTCACTCCCTTCTCCTTCTCTCGCCTGGTGTCACCCGGGCCCTGGCTGGCACACCCACTGCGACTCCTCACAGGCCTGGGTTCCCTCACAGCATGGCTTCAGGTTCCCAGGGCGAGCTGCTTCTTTCTTGGGACCTAGTCTTGGAAGTCGACAGTCCACTTCCATGGCCTGAAGCCAGTGTACCTCTCCACCTGGCAAGGACCTTGAGGGTCTGAGGAAGCTGTGGGCAGACATGCTGCCAGCCACAGCAGGGTCCTGGTGCCTACTAGAGCCCTGCTCAGCATGGAGTACAGGGTTCTGGAAACATTCTCTGGAGTCAGCCTTGGACACTCCTCCCATCTGTCCTGCAGAGGTTCTCAAGTGTGGTGGCTCTGACCATCTGGCTTTCCAGGTGGGAAACGTTGGGTGGTGCAGGAGTGTCCAGGGGAATCCAGGGTGGGTGTTTTCTATGTCCTGGATCTGTCTTCCACCCCTGGGCTCTTACTCTTTTATTTATGTTTTATGCCAGAATGTCCCAGCATGTTCTCTCCCTTCCCCTTTCAGTGGATCTGATCTTTAGAAGAGGTGCCCGTGGGCAGTGAATTGGCCAAGTCCATGGTGCTGGGTAGTGACAGGTGGGAAAGCTGCCTGGGTGTGCTGCCCTTGGGTTGTGAGCAGAGTGGCATTGCATCTCGGCCATGGGGCTCCTCTGTGTTTGCATTTGCCTGTTTGTTGTGACAGCTGACTTTAAGGTGTTGTCCACCGTGGTGGGGCAGGAGCTCAGCTCCTAACACCCTCTGTCCAGCTGCTTCCCTCCAGGACCACATGAGGCTTTGCTGAGCTGTCTGGCATCCTGGCCATGGAGGGCAGTGCAGCAGGAGGATTGACCATGACTGACTTTGGGAGCCCCAGCTATCTCTGTACTGTGGCCTGTCTCTTTTATGTCGAGTCAGCTGTCCTTTGGTGGTGGACTGGTCACTGCATGTGTCCCAAAGCTATGCTATCAAGCAGCCTGTGGGTGCAGCTGGCACGCTGCTGGCCGGGGACTGGGTGGAGTTGGCCATGTGGCTGCCCCTGGGGCACCACATGGAAGCTCCATGCTGCCTGATTTTAGAGACAGTGACAAGGGGGTGATGGAGTCTTCGCCTTGTTTCCTCTGTTCACTTCCTTAGGATAATGGGAAAGGGTAGGCTTGGAGAATGGTTTAAAAAGTGAATTTCCAAAGCACAGAAATGGAATTCTTACAGTCCTTCTGTTCCAGTGTGTGTGTGTGTGTGTGTGTGTGTGTGTTCAAGAAATACACAAAGGGCTGGGAACCGCAGTCTGCAGTGTTAAAACCAGTCTGTTTTTGTCTTTCTCTTTCTTTCTTTCCTTCCTTCCTTCTTTCCTCCCTTCCTTCCATCTTTGTTCTTCCCTCTTTTTGAATGAAGCTGGAGACAGCAGGGATGAAGAGCCCAAAGCCCCGCCCAGGCGGTCCTATCTGGGTATGTACGCTGCATGAGGATGCCCCCATGTGCGTCCCTGTCACTTCTCAGCTTTGTCTGCCAGTTCTTCCTCTGTGCTTCCTCCCACGGTGCATGCTGTGTCTCCTGAGCTAACCAGCCCCTGGCTCTGCTGCCCCACGCATGAACCCTTCTTCCTTAGAAGCCCATCCATTTTCTGAATGGGGAGGAGGAGGTGGAGGGAGGAAGAAGGTGGAAAGAAGGAAGGAAGGTAAGGAAGGAGAGAATGAGGGAAAGGAAGGAAGGAGAGAAGGATGGAAGGAAGGAAGGAGGGAGGGAAAGCAGGAGGATGGAAGGTGGGAAGGAAGGAAAGGAAGGAAGGAGAGATGGATGGAAGGAAGGAAGGAAGGAGGGAGGGAGGAAGAGGCCAGTGTCTCCTTTCCATCCAGCACCCTTCACTGCTGCTTGGTGGAACTGACTCTTACATAACCTTACATAACCAGTTGCTTGTCTGTGCCAGTATCTGACGTCTGCTCACCCTAGCTGATCTTTAGTGGATTGCTTAGGATTCGCTGTGATCCTGTCATCTGTGAACACAGACTGCATCTTTTTTCCTGATCTGGCTATTTTTCATTTCCTGCTGGACTGCTTGGCTGGACCTGGTACTAGTGGACACCCCATCCTGCTCTGGGGCTTGTGAGGCCTTCATTCTTCTAGAGTGGTGTTAAAGGTTTGCAGGTGCTTGGCTGAAACTGTGGAGTGGCCACGTGGCCTTGGCTTTTCCTCTGATGATGTGGAGACCATTGGCTGACTGTGTGCTGAGCCACTCATAAATTCCTGGTGGTGTGTTAAATGCTTCTATGTGTTGCCAGGTGCTGTTTGCTCTAGGTGGGAGGGTATCTTGTGTCCATGTCATAAAGATGTGAGAGTGCAGTTTTGTGGCTACGACTTGGGACTCAGGGTAATAATGACTATAGGACGTGAGTGGGGAGGAGTTCCCTTCTACTCTGTTCCTTACATGAGTTTGAGAAGGATTTGCATCGAGTAGTCATCTGGGCATAGGGGTTTCTCCCGGGAAGATCTGAATGATGAACTCACACTCTGATACATGCAGGCCTGCTTTGTTTCTTCCTGCAGCAATGGCGGTTGCTTGTCTGTGCCAGTATCTGTCCACTCCCTTGGTTTCCCCACTGTAGGAGTGCTGCTCCCCTGCGGGATTCTGTCCATTCCCTCCATTTCCCCAGGTTTCTCCTGGTGGAGATTCATATGAGTGATTTTAGCGAGTGATTTCAGTGATTCCCATTTCCTTACAAATTTCTTCTGTGACCCTGTGTGTTTATGAGCATCTGCAACTTCCACCTGTTTGTGAATTTCTTGAGTTTCTTTTGGACGTTGCCTTCATTCTGTGGCATTTGTAGACCATCCTGTGCTGCCAGGCGCCGTCGGGTCTCTTCTGGAGAGCAGTCCAGGCTGGCTTGGGAGGGTGTGCCCGAGTGTTACAGAGCTGATACAGCTGTTTGAGTTGTCTTCCTTCCTTTCCCTTGTGGTTTTCCTGGTGTTCTGGGGTGTGCTGGTGGGGTGTGCTTGGTAGGTGCTGTCTCCATGGAGAATGACCCTGTCTCTAGTAGTGCTTTTGTTTCAAGCCTACTCTGGTATTGGTGGAGCCATGGGTTTGTGTTTGCTGTTTGAGTCGTGTATCTTTTTCTGTTCTTTTACACGTTTTTGTATCTGAATCTAAAGGGCATCCTCTGTAGACAGCACATAGGTCTTTAGGAAGTTTATTTTGGCATTCTGATTGCTTATTTGACTCACAGATACCGTTGATGTTTGAATTCATATCTGCAGTTTTCCTTCTGCCTTTGAAGTGCCTGGGTGTTTGCAGTTTCTTTTGTAACATTTTAATTCTCATGTAACATTTTAATTCCTTTAGTGATTTTTAGCTACATGTGAGAGTTACTTTCTTGGTAGTTGCTCTGAGGATTGCAGTATGCATTTTAACTCTCCAGAATCTACTTCAAACATAGCCCAGACTAATTTTAATGAGATACAGAAACTTTGCTCCTGTGCAGTTACTCCCTCTGTGGGAGATGAGGCTACACATTGTGTCCAGGTAGGTCACGCACCTAATGGTGCAGTGTTCTGACTGCTGCTTTATGTGGCTACACGTCCTCAGACATGAAGGCATGAGGGAAGAGAGAGAGCAGTTGTTGGTCTTCTGTGTCAGCCCTGCTTGCTCTGCCTCTTCCTTGTCCTCACTGTTAGAGTGACTGCCTCAGTCATCTTTCCAGAACACTCCAGCTGCCCACCTTGGGTGCTGGTGTCGAGGACCTCATGTGTCTGCAAAACAAGTTCAGGTTCTTTTCTACAGCTGCTCTTGAGCCGTGGGAGGAAAGCAGCACCTGTGCTTGTCTTTGGGGCGGGACTGTGGGTGCTGGCTCTCCCTGCGTGCTTCAGAGGCTTTCCTTCCCTGCAGGTGGGCCTGTTGACAACAGACAGTCCCCTTCCTGTCCTCTGGGGATTTTGTTCTCTTCGTTCTCTGGTTTTATCTTGCCCTCCTTTAAGCACAGGGGTTTTGCAGTGTAGACCGGGATTGATGATGCCTTCTTTCTGGTGCCTGGCCAACTGCCTGGGCACTGCTGCTGCTGCTGCTGAGAAGCCTGCGGTGACTCTCATTGGTGCCCTCTCAGGGGACTCCATTTCCCTGTTCTATTTTCAGGACCCTGGGTTTTTACTGAGTGTCAGCATTGAGACCGAAGTGTGGGTGTGGCTGTCTGGGTCTGTCGGGGTGTGCAGGCCAGTGTTCTCTCCTCGGCTGCTCCTCTCTCTCCTCCCAGCAGCATGCCTGTCGTATGTGCAGGACTGCCACTCTTCCTCTGTCTCATGCTTTGGGCTATGTCATCTTCAGTGATCTTTTTTTTTTTTTTTTAATATTTAAAAAAAATTAAATATTTTTATTACAATTTTATTTTTTTTTGAGAGAGAGAGAGAGAAAGAAAGAATGTTTTTTTTTAATATTTATTTTTCAGTTTTCGGCGGACACAACAACTTTGTTTTGTATGTGGTGCTGAGGATTGAACCCAGACCGCATGCATGCCAGGCGAGCACGCTACCACTTGAGCCACATCCCCAGCCCCACAATATCATTTTTATTTTATTTATTTATTTTTTATGTGGTGCTGTGGTTCGGACCCAGGGCCCCACACATGCTAGGCGAGTGCTCTGCCACTGAGCCACAGCTCCAGCCCCCCGTGATCTGCCTTTAAGGTCATGCTCCGCACCAGCTCCGTCTGCTGCCTGGTGCTGGCCGAGAGCCTCTGTGTGTGTGCTTCACCTGGACTCCCACTGGTTCTCCTCATCCTTTCTACCCCTTTATTGATGCTGTTGTTGGGTGCCATCATCGAGTGCCCTTTAAGTCTTTACGTTGCTGCAGTGTCCTTGGGTTCTGTGCACATCTGCCGTGACTCTCTTGAAGGCTTTTTTTTTTCCCTGCAGAGTCCAATGCCTCCCCCAAGGCTGTGGGTCCTGCTTTGCTGCTGCTCTCTGCTCTCTGTGCAGGCTACCTTTTCCTGTTCCTTTGTGTATCTCTATTTTGGATTGTTGCAGATGGACACTTTAGGTGGACGTTGGGGCAGCTGTGGACACTGACCCGGGCCGGGGAGGTTGCTGGCTGTCCTCTGGTTGGGGGATGGGCCTCTGAGTCCTCCTGTCGGTCTGCTGTGTGCATGGGCTCCTGGGTGGTCTGCCCCCCAGCGTCTGGGGCGCTGCACTCCTCCCACTGCAGCCATTGCAAGGTTGATTTGGGTGGTAACTGGGCAGGTGCTGCCGTGCTTCAGGCTGGTCTTTGAGGATCGCCCTGTCCTGGGAGGGCTCTTGCTGGCTGTGCCTCTCCTGGTCTGTGTGGTAAACTGAGCTGGTTCTAGGGCCTCCTTTCTCTTGCTTGCCATGCAGACCCTCCTGTTCCCAGGCTGCCCTGCTTCACTCTAGTCCCCACCCTTAGCGAGAGCATGGAGCTTGCAATTGATTACCCTGCTCATGGGGCAGAATCTTACACCCCTGCTGTGGAGCTGGCCAGGGCAGTGGTGAGTTCCTGAGATGACCCCTACCCTCAGAACACCTGGGGGCCCTCTGGTCTCTTCGGCCTGCACACACTGGTATGAACCCTGTGAGCAAGTCAAGGCCAGGATGGGTGCTCAGTTTTTCTGCCCTGTGAGTGGGGCTGAGAGGCAGTAGCAGAAGGGCTGCTGCTGCTCTTGGCAGCCATTGCCCTGTGCAGGTGATGGGGTAGAGGGAGCCTGCTATCTTGGCTGGACACTGGAGTGGTGCTTTGGTACACGGTACATGGGGTGGGGCGCACGTCATGGCCCAAGGCACACAGCTCTTCCCACTGCCGCAGTCTGGCTGGGCATAAAATAACCGAGCCACCACAAAAGCCTTGTAGATTCAAACAGCAATTCTTTATTCCCGAACTCTCACCGGCACTCTACGTGCATGCACGTTCTGGGGAAAATACACCCTCCACCGGGCTCTGCGTACCAAATACTCTCTGAATCCAGTGAGAACTCAATGGAAACTCAAGGAGCAGGTGCCTGAGGCAGCAGGATACACCCTATTCCCAGCAGAATCCACCCTAAACCTGGACCCACCCTAATCCAGCAGGATCCTCCCTAAACCCAGATCTGCCCTAATCCCTGAGCAAGGTCATTTTTCAAGACAAAACTCTCAAACATTCATGCAATGTCACTGCAAATGACCTGGTGTAATCGGAGGAAGAGACCACCAAGAGACCAACTCATGCAACAGCAAAAGGGGTTTATTGCAGATCCAGCGCGCTGGGGCTCCGTGCCCACTCGAGAAGGGAGAACGGCCAAGACCCCCGAGCAGGGGTTGAGCAGTGCTTAAGTACACTTTTTTAGGGAGGGCAGGGACTTTACATACATCACAGTCTCCTTTAACAAATCACCATACACCACGGGAAAATCAAACAACAACTCTCAAACATGATTAGTACATTCATTGGTGGGAACAGGTCGAGCGGGAGTGGTAGGTCAGTCCTAAGGAGGGGATACATTCAAACTGAATGCATCCTGAATGCCTACGTGCCAAACTGCACAGGGTCCAGGTTATTTAGCAACTAAATGGTCAGTACCGGGCATTGTCTTAACTGCCTCAGGAATTTCAGGTTCTGTGTGCAGTTCAGAAACTTTACAATACCTGGTCCTTTACATTTTAACTCAGGCTTTGCAGCTTAGAAACTTTACCCTTTCACTGGGTCCAAGGCAAGCCCATTTCCACAATGGAGAGTCCTCCCTCTAAGCAACATGGGGTAGGCGGACCAGGAAATTGCCATGCATCATTCCTATTTGGCTATGGCTCTCAGCATCCCACCACCATTTAGAAGGTTCTCTGGGGAACGTCTGCATGTGCTGATGTCCAGAGACCTCCTGTGTGGCTGCCTGTGGCACTTAGCAGCCGTGGTGTGTGTGACCCTTGAGTCCTGTTCTGGTAGTGCCCACTAGACTGCTGTCTTCAACCTGAAACCCAGGTCAGAGACACACTAGCCTTCTGGTCCACTGTGGCAGCAGGGATGATCTCAGCAGCTTGAGGTTCTGTGGTGGTTTGTGTTGGGCAGCTTGGGCACCATTCCAAGTTCTGCGGTTGAAGTGAGCAGCCCCAAGGCCTGGCTGGCCTCCTGGGGTCATTTCTGCTGCACGACAGCATGCTGCTCAGGCCACACTGCTCAGACTGTGGCCCGTCGGCTGGGGTGGCACCAGCTGGCTCTGCAGGGCAAAGGTGCCAGGACGGGACAGGGTGGGGGCGAGGAGAAAGAGGGCAAGGCTCCTGAAGTGAGGGGCCACAGAAGGCACCAGATCACTGCAGCCTGAGAGGGGTCTCCTCTTTCGGTCCCTGGCTCTTCCTCACAGTGACGTGCAGCCTTAGATTGGGGCTAGCACGCTGCTTGGCAGTTGCCATGTCCTGTCTGACCTGGGGCCTGAGAGCTCTTGGTCCTGGGTCTTCTCTGGAGCCGCCCTGGTGGTTCAACATGGGCAGTGCCAGCCCCTGGTCACTTGGAGTCCATCACTGGGAATGGCAAGTCTACATCTCTGTCCTTCCCATGTCTGCTGCAGGAGAGGCTGGTGCTGGCTCGGGATCATGGACACAGGAGGCCAGCAGGCCATTTCTGCCCCTTTTGCAGCAGGTCCTGCTGCTGTCTGCATTGGACTCTCTGGCTATACTTGACTTGGCACTGCCCCGTGCAAGGCTCAGGCCCACATCCCTCAGAGTCCCTCCAGGTGAGGCCTCTGTGCCTGAGCCCTGTACCACCCATGCTTGGGCCAAGTCCACCATTCTCACTGGGCTGTGGCCGCAGGGGGCTAAGTGGTGGCTGTGGGCAGAGCTGACCCTACAGCTCTGTCCCTGCTCAGCTGGAGTCAAAGGGAGATACCGTGGGGCAGCTGGAGCAAGGCCATGTGCCTGTCTGACCAGGTGGGGAAGCAAGGGGAGCTCTTTGATGGGTTTCTCCCTGAGAACTGGTTTTTATTTTAAAACATATTGAAATAGGTTAACATGGCAATACCATTTTTTTTAACTATTTGAAAATAATCATTTCCTAAGCTCAGGGAAATTCCTGTTGACCTCTGCAGGAGACCTGGTGTCTCAGGAGAGGGCCCGTCAGAGCACCAGTTATTTTTAAAAATAATTTTTAGTTATAGATGGAGGCAATGTCTGTATTTTGTTTATTTATTTTTATGTGGTGCTGAGGATCGAAAACCAGTGCCTCACGTGTGCAAGGCAAGCGCTCTGCCACTGAGCCACGACCGCAGCCCGCACCATGTTTTCTTGTCTCCTGGCAGCCCAGGACCCTGGTCAGCTCCCACCTTTTCTAACTTTGGCTCATTGGGCTTGGTCAGACTGCTCTGTGGTGGGTCCCTGGAGGGTGTCCTTCATGGGGCCTCCCCTAGTTGGGGAGCGCTCTTCACATCTGGTCCTCGCCTCGTGCCAGATAGCCCCTTAGACGGCACCAGCCTCCCGGCTTCGGGGCGCCTGTGGGATGGGGGTTGGGAGCTCTGGCAGGACCCCTTCTCCAGAGCCTCCATGCCTGGAGCGCGGGATCCGCTGCGCACACAGCCCCAAGTGGTGCGGCTGTACGCGCGGGTCCCTCCACTCTTTCCAGTGGCTTTTGGCCTCTGAACACCGCGCCGCTGCCCCGCAGCAGGGGCTGAGGAGAGAACCCCTCATCCTGTCCTCCACTAGCTGCTCCCAGGGCCATGAGAAGGCCTCTGCTCGACGTGGCCTGGACCCGCCGCACGAGGGCGCCCGTCGACCGCCGCAGGACTGCCGCCGACTCTGGTTGCCCGTTGGAAAATTGCGCTGTCACGCTGTTAGGTGTCACTGCTGGTGCCTGGCCCCAGGGCCCAGCCGCAGGCGACCACTTGTGAGGGTCGGACTCCTGCCTGGACCTGGGTCCTGACTGCTCCCCACGGTTGAGAGGCAGGGTCTCTGCCACTCTCTTCTTTGAGTGGACAGATGCAGTCTTCCATTTAGAGAACTGCCTGCCAGTTGCAGAGCTGCAGAGCTGTGGGTTGTGGGGGGTCCTGCAGTACTGCCGACCCTAGTCCTCTGGGTCCCACAGGGCGCCCTGTGCAGAGGCAGGAGGTGTGGGGGACACCAAGGCCCTCTGTAGCTGGTCAGAGCTGCTCTTCAGGGACCAGCAACCTCCTCCCCCTTTCGACTGTGATGTTCATGATTTAAGAAAATGGATAGGTCCCTACCCTGAGCCTGGGAAGGCTGTGCCCTGTGGAGGTGGAGGCCCCCCTAGCTGGCCTCTGTTCAGGTGCCCCTCTTCAGGGGAGTGTGGGAATGCTGGGGGAGGTAGGAGTGGCCCTAGCCCCCACCCTCGTTGGTGTGTTCCTCCTGTGTGCCCAGGATGGGCCTGGGGACCTAGTGCCTGCCTAAAGCCCAGGTTCCTAGAAGCCCCCTGTGCCAGGAGCCGCCCAGGAGGTGCAGGTGCATCCTGAACATGGCCAAGGCTCTACCAGGAGTAGCTTCCTGTAGTCTGCCTTTCCCCACAGTAACCCTGACCTGCTCATGTACCTGTCCCCAGCCTGTCACCTGGTTCCTGTTCCCCTGCTGACTTGGACCTGGCCGGCTCAGCTCCCGTCTCCCTCCTTACTTGCCCCGACCTGCTCACCTGGCTGAGTAGCTCTCTCCCTCTTGCCCTAGATTTTGACCCACACCACTTCTGGCATTGGAGCAGCTTCGGGGACTATGTGCAGTGTGTCCTGGCCTTCACTGGTGTGGCGGGCTATGTCACCTACCTGTCCATCGATTCGGCCCTGTTTGTGGAGACTCTGGGCTTCCTTGCAGTGCTGACCGAGGCCATGCTGGGCGTGCCACAGCTGTACCGAAACTACTGCCACCGCTCCACAGAGGGCATGAGGTAGGGGCACGTGCGGAGTGTCTGTGGCACCGTGAGCTGCAGATGGGCATGGGGGCATTGAACACAGGGGTCTTGGCTGTTCCGAGCAGGTATTTCAGGTGGCAGGGCTGGAGGAAGTGATCGTCTGTCAGGGGATGAAGAGCTCTCTTAGGCTGTGGAGAGCTGGAGTGGCAGGTGCCAATGGCACAGGATGGGCAGGACAGACCCTGCCCACAGAGCAAGCAGGTAGTCAGGGCAGATAACCCTCAGTGGCGCATTGCCTCCTGCTGCTGATCTCCAGGTGGAGGTGAAGGATCTGTTATCAGACAGGGCTCGACTGAGGGTGCTGCTTGCACCTGGCAGGACAAAGCCCCATGTGACCGACAGACCCCAGGTGATGGTAGCATCAGGGGATGGGTACCTGGTGAGCTCCTGGCAATCCCCACGTGTTCACTGGAGACTCTGGAACAAAGCAGTTTGTCGGAAACACATCACCTGGTGGGGAGGGGCGAGGACGCAGCTTGCTGAGTAGCTCAGCACCTGGTCTTCCCAGAGGACCCCGCCCCATGCCTTCTTTGAAGACCCTGCCCACTCCTCACTGAAGACACCCCAGTCCCCACTCTTGCTCAGGTATTACCCACCGTCAGATCTATTTTATTTCTGAGAAAACAGAATTGGTGGAAGGGGAACCAAGTGGACTTTCCCTGGTTTAAGGAGTGGCCCAGGATGGGATGGAGGTGGGGCTTGGTGCACAGATGGAGGTGTGACCTGGGTGGGGGGTGCAGGTGTGCTCAGGGCTGAGGGGTGTTAGTGCAGATCTGGGCTCTGGCCTGCTGCAAAGCTTTGGAGGGGCCAGTTGGCCCATGTGACCACCGCGAATCCAGACTGCTGGGGTAGCCAGAGCCACAGGTTGGCCGGGAGGCTTCCTCACCGTGGGGCTGGGACCATGAGGACCCAAGGCTCTGGTCAGCGGTGATGCCACCCCCAGGAGCCAGACGGGAGAAGGAGGTGTGCAGAGTGGCTGTGCCCACTCTGGGTATACACATGGGGCTGGAACCATGAGGACCCAAGGCTCTGGTCAGGGGTGATGCCACCCCCAGGAGCCAGACGGGAGAAGGAGGTGTGCAGAGTGGCTGTGCCCACTCTGGGTAAACACATGGGGCTCGTGGCAAGTGGCTGTGGAGCTGGGTCTGGGCTCGTTTATGATGTGTGTGTACACATGTACCCTCGTGTGAATACATGCACAAAGGCACCCATACCACATGTGTGCAGAGAGGAATGCACATGCAGGAGTGCGTCTGGAGACATGGTCTGACCTACATGCACACACAGACTTGTACATACTTTGTATATCATGGAGCAACTGCTAGAGTTTTTTTTGAATAATGTTTTTCCTTTTGAAAAATATGAAGATGTTGTGGGTTCAGTGCCAATTATAGGAAATGATGAGCCTTTGAAAAGACATTACTAATTAGTGCAGCAACCTGAAAGGCAGATTCTGTGGGGATATTATTTGCATTTGACTTCCTCCAGTTTTTATGAGATTTGAAGACTGTTCCCTAACAAGTAATTATTGGAGTGGGAGTGGGATTTTGTAAGAGATAAGAGGGGGCTGAGCATTCCAAGACCTTCAACAGAGGAACGGGTTATTGTTGAAGAATGGAAAGGGCTGTGTGGGGAAGGCATCCAGGCATTCGAGTGCAGAACCTGGAGGTAGAGATGGTGCAGGCTGGAGGGAGGTGCAGGTGCCCATTGCAGGGCCACAGTTAGTGACCATGGAGGCTATGTGAGGAGGAGGAGACCAGAAGCAGCAGGTGCAGGTCACCCTCCTCGGCCATGCTGTTCATCTGGCCACTCTGCCGAATCCAGCAGGACTCTGGGCTCTCGCCATTGAGCTGCATGCACCCAGAAGCTGGATTCTGTGTCTGATCCCACATGGGCCTCGTCTTGGTCTCCTGAGCAGACCACTTGGATCTGCAGCCTTTTGGGAAGTAGAGCATTTCCCCCTAGAGCACATCTGCCTCATCCTCAGACCTCCGCCTAGCGCTTGGTGACAGCTGTGAGTGGAAGGTGCTCTGCAGGCCCATGATGACCCCTCACACAAAGCCCACGGCCGCCCTCTGACAAGGGGCTGGGACACTTTAGAGCTGGCCTGTGCCATAATCCAGCGCACCTCAGTGGCCTCAGCAGAGCACTGTGTCCAAGGATTAGGTACCGTCCTCAGGCGGCAGCTGGTTTGTCCGCCCCAGCTGGCCCCACCAGCCACGCCGGTCTCCTGACGGTGGCTCTGGAGCTGTGCAGTTGCCCAGCATGGTCCCGTGCCGGCTCCTCTCAGGCAGCAATCTTCAGGGTCCTTGGAGACCTAGGTGTGTTGGTGCCATTGCCGTCTATGCTGTGACATCATCTGTGCAAACACCACGTGTGGCTCAAGCACACTCCAGTTCACGGTCACCCGGTGCTCAGCCACCGCAGGCTCTTTGGAACAAAGTTGCCCTGAACATCCGTGTGCGGGTTTTCATGTGGACTCATGTTTTCCCCTCTGGGGCAGAAGGTGGGCCTGCGAGGGCTGGATCACGTGGTGACTGAGGGCTGAGGGAACTGCCACCCTGTCTCTCTGGTGGCTGCACCACCTCATGTCCCTGCCACCCTGTGAGGTGAGGTCCTCGTGCCCCTCCAGCCTTGTCTGTGCCTCTGGCCACTGCGGCAGGCATGTGGGGTGTGTCGCTGCGGCTTCAGTTTGCATTTCCACGGTGGCCCTGACGTGGAACATCTCTTCAAGTGCATGGGTGCTTCCTTCTTGGAGAGTGTCTACTTGGCTCTCTGCGTTTTGTAAGTTGGTCGTGTGGTGGTTTTTATTACTGAATTGTAAGAGTATATATTCTAGATAGTCAACCTCACCAACTGTATGATTCACAAATATTTCCCCCACCATTCTGTGGGTGGTCTTCTTGCTTTCTTTCTTTTTTTTTTTTAAAGAGAGAGTGAGAGAGGAGAGAGAGAGAGAGAATTTTTAATATTTATTTTTCAGTTCTCGGCGGACACAACATCTTTGTTGGTATGTGGTGCTGAGGATCAAACCCGGGTCGCACGCATACCAGGCGAGCGCGCTACCGCTTGAGCCACATCCCCAGCCCCTTCTTGCTTTCTTTATGCTGTCTCTCACAGCAGATTTTACCCATATAGTGCAATGCAGTGTGTCTGCCCGCCCTCCCTTCCTCCCTTCCTTCCTTCCTCCCTCCCTCCCTCCCTCCCTTCCTCCCTTCCTCCCTCCCTCCCTCCCTCCCTCCCTCCCTCCCTCCCTTCCTTCCTTCCTTTTCATACTGGGGATTTTTTTTGGCACCCAATGGTGCTTAACCACTGAGCAACATCTGAAGACCTTTTTTTGTACTTCATTTAGAGACAGTGTCTCAAGGAATTGCTGAGGGACCCAAGTTGCTGAGGCTGGTTTTGAATTTGCAGTCCTCCTACCTCAGCCTCCAGAGCTGCTGCAATCACAGGCCTGCGCCACCGCCCCCTGCTGCCTGCCTTTTCTTTCATCTCCTCTGAGAGAACTTGGCCTAACACAGGTCACCTGACAGGAGGGCTGGGATAGCCTCTTGGGGGTATCGTTGGGTGGGGTTCAATGGTTGGTGGAAAGTGGGGCCTGTCCCTGGTGTGCTGGGGCAGGATGGGTGGCGTGCCTGTGGGAGGGAGGCAGCTGAGCAGGCCTGGCCCTCATCTCCTAGACCTGGGGCCTTCCCAGTGGCTACCTGGGACAGGATCAGGTGAGGGGTGTTTCAGGAGTGGTGATCTGGCAGCCAGTTTGGAGGAAGCCTGCTGGAGCCAAGAGTGAGGCTACGGGAAACCAGGAGGTGTAGCTGGGAGCTGCAGCTGCCCCTGGCCACCAGCCACCAGAGGGAGCTGCAGACGGGAAGCCCCGTCCCTGGAGCTGCCAGGCCCCTCCCTCCCTGCTTCAGTTCCCCTAGGCAGCTGAGCCTGACGGTGGGCATCCTGCAGTCTGGGGGCTCCTGGGTGGGATCTGGGCCAGCTGAGTGTCTGCTGTCTGGGGACAGAGGGACTTGCTTTGGGTGGGGCTTACCACCACGCTGAGGCCAAGTGTGCACTGCGGACCCCCTGGATGGCAGAAGTAGTGGACTTGCTCCTTGTTCTCACAGATGGTGCTGGGGTAAAGGATCACAGAGACCCAGTGGGAGAAAGAGGTGGAATTCATCGTTTCCATCAATAATGCACTGAAATCAAAATCCCTGGGTCCCAAGCTTGGTGGCTGTGGCTCCCAGTGAGCAGGTCCTTTGGGAGCCTGACCTGCTCCAGCTAGTGTCAGGGTAGCTAGTGTCAGGGCCTCTGGAGGCTGGGCTTGAACACTTGCCCCCACAATGGGGGGTCAGGAGAAGCTGTCGCCTGGGGAGCGGGGGTGAGGGGTCCAGGAAGCCATGGTGTCAAGCTCTGGAGCATACCTGTGCATCCGGGGCCACTCAGAGTGAGGGTACCGGCAGCTGGTTGGGACAGGACAGGTGATCCTGGGATCAAGGCTGCAGCTACACGCCCTTCTGCCTAAACCCAGTCCTTCCCAGGCTTTGGAGTTAGCCTCATTGGACCTCATCCTACTTACTGTGTGACATTGGAGCAGTTACTTAACCTCTCTGCTTACAGGGGTACACAGACCACCTCTTGGTGTTTTGAGGCTGGCTGGTGCACAACCCCTACGTGCAATTATGAGGATCAGGCCTTTGCCCTGGGCCTGTGTCAGTCCAGGCTGTTTGCCCAACATGGTGCCAACCCACCCCAGGCTCCACTGGGTCCCCACCTCAGTAGGCCACAGCACATCCCCCATTTCCCTGGATCATACTGATGACCTCCCTGTGTGTCCCTGTCCTCCTGGGTTCTGTGTCCCTGTCCTCTGACTTCCCTCTTGTGTCTCCACAGCCTCAAGATGGTGCTCATGTGGACAAGCGGGGACACCTTCAAGACAGCCTACTTCCTGCTCAATGGTGCACCCCTGCAGTTCTCAGTCTGTGGCCTGCTGCAGGTGCTGGTGGACCTGGCCATCCTGGGGCAGGCCTATGCCTTCGCCTGCCACCCCCAGAAGCCAGCCCCCCACACTGCACACCCTGCCAGTGCCAAGGCCCTCTGAGGCACCAGAGACAAGACTGTGTGATCCTGGCTGTGGGCACTAGTCATCCTGTGCTCCCACGCCAGGGCGGGTGGGCCCAAGGCCACACCAGGAGCAGGCTGGGTGTGGGTGGAGGTGAAGACCTGGTGCCAGGTTCTCCACCAGCCTGCGTGAGGGGTGGGTGCTTGGGGTGGCTGGGGACAGGCCAGTCTGGCACTGCCCATGAGGACGTGGGCACGGATCTTGCACCCAGGGCTAGCTCCCAGGCATGTTCAAGTGACAGGAAACTGTCTCCTGCGTCTTCTCAGATGCACTGGCCTGACCTGAGAGGCTCAGTCAGGAAGGAGGGTGGTAGGGCTCAGCAGCTTCCCTGGGCAAGCCTGGGGAGAGGGGGCCCTGCAGACCCCGGGCAGAACCTGTGGCTGCCAGGACGGACAGCAGGCCAGGGTGAGGGTCCCGGCTGCTGGCGGCCCATCCCCATGCTGTCCCCACCTACCCGCTGCCACTGTCGCTGTGCCTGCCTGATGGGTCGCTGGCCTGACACCACCGCCATGTTCCCCTTTTCCATGCCACACCGGTGACGTGTGCTTGGCAGCCTGTGCCCATCCGGTCACTCCCTGCCCTGAGAGTTCTGGATGCTTCTGTGGACTCCCACAGGCAATGACTGCCTTCTGCCGGGCAGAGGGGCCACCCCCATGCAGAGGCCGCGGCAGGCTGTGGTCAGCGCCACGCTCGTGATGGCAGGCCGCTCTGGTTGCCAGGAAGCCACAGCACAATCCCTGCCGGGCTTCCCTCGGATTCAGTGTCTGAGTGAGGCTCTTGCTTAGCTCTGTGGCTGTAAGATGCTTTGAAATGTTTATTTTTAAAAAATGAAGGTAGATGTCTGTAGTGGTAATTGCTTCTAAATTAAAATGTCACCGACCGCAGGTTCGGAGGCTGCTCATTGAATGTACCTCAGCTGGCTCCGAGTCAGACTTCTGTATGCCTAGGTGGGGCCAGCATGGGGGTGGGGGGTAGGTGGCCTGGGAGGAGGCACTGTCGTGGCGCTGGGGACCTGTGCAGGTGCCTGTCAGTTAAGCCAGAGTTCCCACCACACCTGGATGGTCACCCCCTTTCTGCTGATTTTTGAGCTGAGGCCTGTGCAGTGAGGGGGTTGTCTGCACCAGGTAGAACACCTGGTGGCTCTGGCTCTGGCAGTGGGGAGGCTGAGGTGTGGCAGCCCCCCTTGGCCTCATGGGCACAGTGCCCGGCCTCCATTCAGATGGCCTCACTGGGCCCCTGCCACCCCTGTCCTGTGGCTGGCGGCGGCCCTCCACAGGACACATGCAGAGTTGGGAATAGGTCTCCACATGGCTCTTGAGGTGGTGGAATGGCCACATTTCTCAGCTCAGCCGAGTCGCAGCTGCCCTCAAAGATTCCTACCACTTTAACAGCAGTGCCCTGACGAAGGGGTGACTCACCACTGCTCTGGCCAGACGCCGGGCAGGTGTTCATCAGAATGTGAGGAAGGGGCTGGTGGGAATCTAGGGAATTCACGCCCCCTGAAAACAGGCAGGGAACTGAGCCGGAGCCGCGGAGCCAGCCCGGAGCCCTCCTGTGAGGACAGCCATCTGGCAGCTTCAGAGCCCAGGGTCAGGCCAGAGCTCAGCGGCAGCTGTGTCCCTCCCCCTCCACTGTTCTCAGCAGAGCTGGCCAATGTCCTCTCCTTTCTGGTGACCCGGGGGCCTCTGGTGCTCCCAGCCTGGTCCTGGAGTCTCCTACAGATGCCTTTGGTCCTCTCCTGCTACTTACCTGGCCTCCCAGGACAACCACCTGGGTTTATTTCGGGGGTCCTCATGGTAAAGGTCAGCGTGCCTGCACAGCGGGAATCGTCTTGTTCCTGGAGGAGGAGGTGAGGGCTTCATACAGGCCTGATGCGTGAGGCTGCCTGGGTCTGTGTTGCCAGGTACCACCCTCTACCCCTTTCATCCTGTTGCCGTGAGGGCAGTTCACCTTGCATTGGCTCCCCAAGTGTCGAGGGACACGAGCCAGAGGGAGGAGGTTCTGGCTCTCAGGTGGACTTACCTGTTCCCTGCATTTCCTGTCCTCACCACACCTGTTCCCCATAACATGTGGCCCAGTGGGGAGGAGAAGAGTAGCCTGCCCAGAGTACAGGAAGAGGGGCTCAGCAGCCCCAGGTCCTCACCTTCCAGACTGGCCAGGTGGCAGGTCTCAGGCCAGGGTGCCACATGTGGCTGGGCCCATCTTGAACAGTCATTTCCTCACGAAATAAGGGCATCTTTTCTTCCCTAAGCTTGTGCAAGAATCCAGGAGAAAGTGGGGAACCCTGAAGGTAGCGTGGGAGCCAGGGCTCTCCCATGCTTGCTGGCCTCTATCTGGTCTGCAGGAAACCTGCTAGGTTGCTGGGAAGACACTTATTTCAGTTTCCAGGGCCCTGGTCCTTGACTGGGGAGCCCAGGTGTTTGTGTGCATGCCAACACGTTGCTGGGGACAAGGGGGTAAGATGGGGGTTGGGAGCTAGGCTCACCCCATGCCAACCTCAGAGCCTGGGTGCAGCAGGTTATCCCAGGCCTCTCTGGCTCTGAGATGAACCATCCTGCCCTGGAGAGCAGGCGCATGTGTGTCTGGGCTCTGCCGTGGACCTAGACAGCTGGGCTTAGTGAAGGGATCTGGTGAGGTCAGAGTGTCTCTGGTGGCTCCCGCTGTTGCACCTGCCGATTCCCAGGAGATCCTTGGGCCCAGGCCCCCATTCTGGGCAGACCCACAGACTCCGGTGACATTCACCCAAGGAGCTCAGCCAGGAGTTTTCCGGGGAGGCTGCACTTTTTATTGGTTTTCAGTGGAATCTTAGGAAACATCCAAGAATCTTAGGAAACATCCAAACACCCAGAGGGTCTTGGACAGCAGGGTACCCTCCCCAGGACCTCTGCTCACCCCAGGGGTCCTGAGGAGGGTACCCTGCTGTCCAAGACCCTCTGGGTGCAGTATCTCAGGTGTGGTGGCCAAGCTCAGCAGTGAAAAAGTACAAAGTGGCATCTGGAGAATTCTGTCCTGTCCTGAGTGGACTTGCCCATGCTTTTGTGGACAGGCTGCTCTGGCACTCGTGTGCCTGCAGGAAACATTGAAGGAGCACCTGCCCCTCTTGCCCCTATACCACCACATTCTACGCCGGAC
Organism: Ictidomys tridecemlineatus; assembly: GCF_052094955.1. Lineage (NCBI taxonomy): Eukaryota > Metazoa > Chordata > Mammalia > Rodentia > Sciuridae > Ictidomys > Ictidomys tridecemlineatus. The sequence goes on from NC_135489.1 coordinate 397,578, forward strand.
TTGAGAGTGGGGAGTGTTTTCTTGTGAGGCCTTGAGAACTCTGTTCCAGGGGGAGATGCAGCCCCTCCATGGTGGGTGGGTGGAGGGGGCTGTTAAAACACCACATGCAAACCTGCTCTACCACCTGCCAGGGGAGGCCCTGTCACCTGAGGAGCCAGTGTCAGGGAATGCAGGTCAGAGGTCTGGGCCCCCCACCAAAGGAGGGTTACTTAGGGAGAAGCAGGGCCTGTGAGTGCCCATGTCAAGACTCTGCCCTGTCACTCTGCAAGTGACATGGACTGGCAGTGCTGGATGTCTCCCTCCCATGGTGCACTGCCACTGTGGGTGACCAGGCAGCAGAAGGGACTTCTGTCTCCAGCTGCCCCACTCCTGCCAGGGCTGCCCTGGCCGACAGGTCAGGGTCAGACCCAGGCCAGTGTAGCTTGGCATTTGCTCCAGGTGTGGGATTTCTGGGATCCAGTGGATTATTCAGTTAGCCATAGAAAATTTAAAACCCGAGGGAAAATAGGAGGACCCAGGCTGGTGAGCTCTCCGGGAGTTACTGGGAGCCCGAAGCTTTCCGAGGCCAGTCGGTGCACTAGACTAAGCTCTGGCAGGTCTGCAGGCCCCTTCGTGGACCGCCAGCGACTGCACTTCCTGAAGCTCCAGAGCAGTACTCTCCTGCCAGCTCAGAGCGGCCCTACTGGGCCCTGTGCACCCCTGGTGCCCTCGGGGTCCTGCGAGCTGTCCTCGGTGGCGCTGGCTGAGCGCGTGCTGTCCTCGCACAGGGCGGGCTCGGGGCTGGCAGCGCGCTGCTGCTGCTCTTTGAGCTCCGAGTAGGAGCGTGAGAAGGTGTGAAAGATGGAGGTGACTGGGAAGGCCATAAGCAAGATGCCGCTGAGGATGCTGCTGAGTGCCACCACCTGCCCGGGCAGGCTGCGCGGCACCATGTCGCCGTAGCCCACGGTGGTCATGGAGATAACTGCCCACCAGTAGCTGGCCGGCACGCTAGAGAAGTCGCGCCGCGCACCCAGTTCGCGTTCAGCCAGGTGCACTAGCGGCGCGAAGAGCGCCATGGCCACGCAAAGGAAGAGCAGCAGCAGTCCGAACTCGCGCGCGCAGCGGCGCACCGTGAGGCCCAGCGAGCGCAGCCCCAGCGAGTGGCGCGCCAGGCGCATCACGTAGAGCACGCGCAGCGCGCGCAGCAGCCGCAGCACCAGCCCCGCTCGCTCCAGCAGCTTGCTGCCCGCGGGCCCCGCCGCCAGGCCCACCAGCAGCGACACGTAGAAGGGCAGGATGGCCAAGATGTCGATGATGTTGAGCGGCCTCCGCAGGAAGGCGCACTTGCTCTCGGCCTGCAGGGAGCGCAGCAAGAACTCGAAGGAGAACCAGGCCACGCACACCGTCTCCAGTACAAAGAGGCTGCGGCACTTGGTGGAGCACTCACCCTGCGGAGGAGAGGGGACACGAGGTTGGGGGAGCTCGCTGCGGCCTGACCCAGCAAACTGGAAAGTCACTTAAAACCCGAACCACTTAAAGCCTCTGAAATGATGGCCAGCGGTGCCTACAAGAAAGAAAGGTCTCAAATTAATAACCCAACGTTCCACTTAAAGCAACCAGGTAGGGGTTGGGGGTGTGGCTCAAGCGGTAGCGCCCTCGCCTGGCGTGCGTGCGGCCCCATTCGATCCAATTCATTCTCTCTCTCTCTCTTTCAAAAAAAAAAAAAAAAAAAGCAACCAGGTAAAGAAGAGTAAATAAAATTCACAAAAAGTGAAGAGGTCATAAGACTAGCACTGGAATTTGCCAGTAAACTGATGCAACTGGAGACTATCATGCTATGTGAAATAAGCCAGTCCCCAAAAACCAAAAGCCAAAAGTTCTCTCAGATATGTGGATGCTGGCTCACAATGGGGTGGGGTGTCACCAGATTGGACAGGGCACGGTGCCTGGGAGGGCGGGAGGCTGGGAATGGGAAACTTTCCTATGTTCATGGATGAGTAAATGACCAGTGTCACTCCACATCATGCTCAACCCCAGGAATGGGAAGTTGTACTCCAGGTATGTAAGATAGGTCAAAATGCATACTTAAAAAGAAAAAATCCCCCCCCCAAAAGAAAAGAAAAAATGAGTGCTGGAATGAATGAATAGGAGACAGACCAAAAATCCAAAACCTGATTCTTTAAAGAGATCAACTAAAGGGACACATTTCTAGCTAGTGTGACCAGGGGAGAGAGAAAACTCAAACTACTGGGATCAGAAACGAAAGAGGGGACATTGCTACCACATGGACAGGAGTAAAAGGACCGGAACACGCTGGGAAGGAGGTACCCACAAGTTGGGTAAATTCTAGAAATGGGTGAATTTATAAAGGCAAACCACAGAAATGGGCCTAGAAGGAAGCAGGTGAGGAGACTAAACTCAGGGGAGTGGACAAACTTGGGGGAGCCCAGGGCCAGAGGGCTCCACTGCTGAGCTCCACCAACTCAGTGCCAATACCAAGTCTTTACAGGCAGAGAGAGCACAGGCTCCCATTGTGGCCTGTGTTTACCAACCCGCATAAGAAAACTGCAGATGGAGTTGTTTGTCCATACCAGTGCAAGATGCTTTAAGGAGAGCAGCAAACTGAGCTCAGCAGCAGGTGAAAGTAAGAACTGGACATGAAGGACTCATCCCAGGAAAGCAAGGTTGGCACAGTCTCTGAGAGTCCATTAATGCAGTACACGGAAAATGCTTTGGACAGAATCTGACCCAGGGCCGATGTCCTACCCACAATGAGGAATCATGGCTCCTCATACCCTCAGTGACCTTGTAAGGAGGAAACCTTGGCAGTGACCTCTGGGTCCTGGGCCCGTCCTGCAGGGAGTCCCCATAGCAGCTTGCCCTGCTTGGCATCTGGAGACAGCAACCTTCTAAGACTGTTGGTGGTGGTGAGGTTACCCTAAGCAGAGGGTGGTAAAGCCCCTGAGCCTTCCATCATTAGCAAGACCTCAGCTCAGGATGGCTCAGACGCTGCTAGTGCACACCAGGTGTGGGCTCAGCAACCCAGTATTTTTGTCTTGAGATGGATCTGTGTGGCTTATAATTCCTGGGCTCAAGTGATCCTCCTGCCTCAGCCTCCAGTGAGCGCAGCCCCAGCGAATGCAGCCCCAGCGAGCAGCGTGCGCAACAGCCGCAGCACCAGCCCCGCACATGCCACCCCGCTCCACTTTCAGACCACAAGCATGTGTCCTAGGACAGGGAGGAGTCATCCTGCATATTCAGGCCCAGGCACCGATGGATCATGTAATCTGCAAGAGGCCCAGAGAAAACCACAAGCTCCCACAGACTTCTCTGTGCTCCAGTTAGCTCCTTCTGAGCCGGGCACGGGCCAGCTCAGGGCAATGTGTATAAGCTGGTCAGTGTCTTCCACACCCCCCTGGCAGTTCCAGGTTGATCTCGTCCTTCCACGGGGCTGGAACTGTTCCTTGCCTTCCTGAGGAGGGGAGGGGCAGTACTCTTGCCTGTAGAAGGCCCTCTGACCCAGTCCAATGACCATGGATGATTTCTGGAGTTCCCACGTCCAGGCATCTGGACTCTGTGTGTGTGAACCCTCCAGACGCTTTGGTGAAGACATGACACCTACAGGTGTGGGTGCACTCTGGAGCATCCCTAGCCCTGCACCCCCTGGGCAGCTTGCTTGGGCTGTATACACGGGATCGGAGCCCACTCCAGGGACACTGCCCTAAAGCCTTCCTGGGAACATGGCTGCCCCCGCTCTGATTCCATGACGGTGGGGAAGGGACAACCCTGTGTCCCTGGGAGATCTGGGATGTCCTACCCATTGGGTCCCATGTGTGTCCAATGAGTCCCCACTGGTCACCCTCAGCTGTGCATGAGAAGGCGTCTGGGCCACCTGGCACAGCCACCTAAGCCGTAAGGCTGGAGAGACCGTGGGTGGGAGCCGGTGGCACAGGATCTCCGGAGGTGACCAGCTGTGGTTGGGGTTTCTGGAACCTCCTCCCTGAAAGCAGACCCTGGTCCTCAGGACCCGACAGGGCTGTCTGAGCTGGCCTGGCAGGCAGGGCTTCCCTCCTGCCCTGACTGGTTGTCTGGCCTTTACATGGCGCTGACCCTGGGATCAGTCTGAAGGCTGCAGCTGCCCAGGGAGTCTGTGTGTCTGAGCTGGGGGGCAGGGTACCCCTGCTGTCCTGCATGTCTGAGAATCCCTGAGCCACGTTCAGATGTGGAACCCATCTCAGCCTCTCCAGTGGCCTTTCCCACAAACACAAAACCAAACCTGCTGAGAACAGCAAGTGAGCACACAGTGCAGTCCCCCGGAGCACCTGGAAGACACGTGCCATTACCAATGCCAGGTGCTCCCGACTCGACAGCACACAGGGGCCACTGGGTCTTAGGCCCAGGGTGGCACAGGTAGGACCCAGATTGCATTCATACAGACTTGGCACAAATACATTTTAAAAGCCTTCAGAGAGTGTGTCCTCTGACCTGAGAACTGTTTCAGAAAGTGGACGCTCAGGGGCTATCAGAAATGGGCCCAAAGACTTACTAAAAGGGCAGTGCACTTGGGGACACAGCCTCGTGGGCTCTGACAGGTACCGAGCCTGTCTCCGCCTGGAGGTGGTTTCACCAACACCACTCGCCTGCCGTTCCAGAAGGTTCTGTGTGTTCATGCAGCTGCAGCCTTGGGTCTGGCTTCCACTGAGGGTGATCTGAGGGTCACTCTTTTTGTGCTGCGATGGGGTACAAAAGATGGACCCAGGCCCCGGAGCGAGCAGGAAGGGCTCCCCCACGGAGCCCTGCAGCCCTGCAGCCCACTCGGGCGTTTTCTTCCTGCTGACAAGCACCAGCACTGGGGATTGAACCCAGGGGCACTTCTCCAGTGTCCTACACCCCCAGCCCTTTTTACCTGTACTTGGAGATGGGGTCTCTCTAGGTCGCCTCCAGAGCTGCTGGGATGAAGGCATGGCCCCTGTGCCTGGCACGGTTCCTGCTTCTGAGGCACCTGCTTCACTCCACTGGCTATTGAAGCACACCCTCCAGCCACTTCCAAGAGCAGGTGCATGGACACCTTTGCAAATCTGGAAATGCTTTTCCTCTACCTTCAAGGTTGGCTGAAAGTATAACTTGGGGTACAATTACCGGTGGAGGGCAGTCGCACCCAGAAGAGCAGGCGCTGTCTACTGGGTCAGCTCTCAGCAGTGCTGCGAGGTGAGCCTCACACAGAAAACACGGAAGGCTGGTGTGTGCGTGTGTGTGTGCCCACAAGAGGAGCAACCGGTGACCAACACGAAGATCAGAGGGGAACACGCCCAGCATCCCCACCCCAGCCCCCCATGATCCTGGGGCTCAGGGTGTTCTGCCTGTTCACAGGCGGGACCACCTTTCTTCCCTCTCCCCAGGAAGCCTTCACAAGTCTCAGGCTTCCCTGCAGGCTGGGGGCGAGGGGCCACTAGGAGTCTAGGACTGAGGGCTCTGAGGCACTCTGAGCACGTGGCACTCGCCTGTTGGGGACGGCCAGCCTGCCAGGCTCCCTTCCTCCCTCCTGGTCTTTGAGCTGCAGGTGCAGGTCCTTCCCAGAGCTCCGCCCACAGCCCTGGCCTCCATCCGGCTTCCATCTTCCTGCTCCCTGCAGTGAGCCCTGCAGGCTCTGGGTCCATCTCAAGCATGAGGTGCTGATGTGAGTGGGCTTGCTGGACACAGGGTCTCACCAGGGACAACCAGCCAGCTCGGCCTCTGACAGGCCCAAGTGACAGCTGATCCTTCTGGTTCCTGAAAAGGGCTTCTGGACTCCTGCTGGGGTTGGTGGGGTAGGCTCAGGTCCTTGCCCAGTGCCTACTGTGGTCCTGTACACCACAGCCCTCGATGAGGGGCCCGGCGAAGATACCTCAAGGTGTGGGCCGTGCTGGGCCACCTCCTCGTGGTCTCACTTCCCAGTCTCAGTGTCGCTCGGCTGCCTCTGCGTGCCATGTCCCGCTGCCTTCCTTTCCACAGCGTGTGGACACGGGCACCTGTTCCCTTTGCCTGCAGGGTCTTGACCGCGCACACTGAGCGCTCCCTCACCGTCTCCGTAGTAGGGTTGAGGGAGCAAGAGAGAAGATGTGGCAATCCGTCTCCTAACGGAATTCCAAGTATCAACCATTTTATTTCTTTTTACAAAAAAACCCAGGAACTTAAATGTTCAGTACTAAAGGGAAGCTTGCTGAATAAATTATGGTCTTACCGAAACAACGTAGCCATGACCAAGGCCACCAGAGAAGACAGAGGGCACCGGCACCCTCATGTCAACGAGCTCTGGTTTCCAGCAGGATGGCCAGCAGAGCTCAGTTGATAGTGTGATGAGGGCTGGGGTGTGGCTCAGTGGTACAGCACTTGCCTGGCACATGCAAGGCTCTGGGTTCTGTGCCCCGCTCAACTACTTCCTACCCACATGGGCAGAAACAAAGCAGGGAGACCACCTCGCCACCTAGCCGTGTCCTCTGTGTGCAGCGGGACTAGGGGGTTCTAGCTTTCTTTCTCACGTTGCCCAGCATATCCACGATGCCCAGCAGAGCTGGAAATCCACAGGCACTGCAGGAGGGTGCCCTGTGCTGTGCTCTCTGCCAGGCTGCTGGGCTAGGTGCTGGCAGAGCAGGTGGTAGGAGATGCCTGGGGCAGAGGGAGCAGCGGGCTCACCAGGAACCACAGCCACCCCACTGTTGGACCTGTCAGGAGCCGGCCCCATCAGAGGTGCGTGTGGACACTGGCCCTGGGTGTTCTCTCATGAAAATGAACAGAGGCCTCTGATTCCCTGGAGGTGGGGTGGTCTGCGCTCAGCAGCAGGACGCCTGGATTGCACTTGCGCCCCAGTACTCAGAGTGCCAATGCACCCAGGTGCTGCACCCCTGCCTTTGTCCCATGCTGTCAAGCCTTCAGCAGCAGCAGCCTGCCCAGGAACACCACCACGCTCCACATCTCTCCACAGACACGTGTGGGAACAGGAGACAGAAAGGCCCGTGGCGAGGGTCCAACCTCGCGGGCGGCTGCTTCATCGAGCCCCGAGGCCAGTGCCTTCCCTGGTGGGTGTGGAGTGTGCTGGTTTGTGACTGAATCCTGACACTGCCCACGGCCCTCGGAAGAGCGCCCGTGTGTCCTCCGGACACTTCCTCCCGTCGCTTCACCAGTCCTGCCCTCTGCCTTTGGCTGGGACTATGATTCCGAGCTCCATGCTGCTCCCACGCTGGACACCAGATGCACCTCTCTTTCCTTAGTGACTCTGTGCAATTCCTCTTTAGCTCCCCTAAGCACCAGAAAGAAAATATTCAACTCATTTTACTATGAATTTATAACAATTCAGCTTTGAACTGAATGAGGTTTATTTTTTTTAATTATTGCTCTTGTCAGATCTGGTGTTGCAAACAGAGAAGGAACAGAGGAATAGAAAATCGACCCAGGAGAACCCACTGTTTAAAAATAGCACAACAGCCATTTACTGGGAAACAACAGAGCCCCTCCTTTCAGATTATCTGCGCTGAGCGGGCTTGTCAGCTCCCTCTCCTGCCAACGCCTCCTCAAGTGCTTTGTGCTGGTGACACGGAAATGAACTTCATCAGGACCAATCCTGGCTTCTGGCCTCCCCAGCCCAGCCCCGCCGGCCCCTGGAGGCTCTGTGGGGATGCACTGAACCCACAGAGCCTGTCTGGTGACCCCTGGCTCGCCAGGTACCACAGGAGTGAGCCGTCCCTCCTGCATCTGCTCATCTGCTCTGAGGCCCCCAGGAGGTGCAGATGGTGAGGCCTCCTGTGAGTGTGGACAGGGCGCCCCCCAGGGCTCCAGGTCACCCATCGATTTCCTCCATGTCCCACAATGGCACAGAATCCTGAGCCACTGTTCTCCACCCAGTGCTGACCACAGCTGTTCACCAAGTCCATGTGCCTGCTCCCCTCCACGTCGGCTCTGTGCTCGGTGCAGAGCACTGAGCTCTTGGTTTGCAGAGGTGAGCCTGTTGGAACTGAATAGACTACTATCACTACAGACTACAGCTGGATGGAAAAATGCTCTTCTAATTTCACCTGGTCCGACAACACCTCAGGGCCCACCCTACACAGGAGATGCAGCTGTTTCTCCCGCTCAGCTCCCACACAGGACCTCGTGGCTCTGGAGGGGCACAACCATGAGGAACCTGCCTCCAGCCCTGCCCCACGGCAGGGCTTCTCGACTCCTCAGACCTCCCCGACATCAGCCATGAGCCATGGGTGCTGCAAGTCTGCCCCGAGATCACAGCTAACTGCTCGAGTCTGGGGGAAGGGACAAACCTTTTTAAAGCGTTTTTTTAAAACCTTTCACCACCTTTTAACTTTTGTGTCGTTAAATATTTCCTGTGTGGTTTCTGGCTTTCTTACCAAACCTAAAAAGATTTCCTCCACACCCAAAAGGGAAAATATATTCACCTACATTTTCTTTTATTAACTGTATGGACTTAGTTTTTTCCACAGTTTCCCAGAGACCTGAAATTTATCTGAATACTACCCAGCATGACCCAGGGGTGGCCGCCCTTTCCTGTCTGACTGGTAAAGCTGTCATCTGCAGGCTTCATGCCCCCACACACTGTATCTGGATGTCTGGTCATTTCTGTTTAAGACAGAGTCTATGTGGCCCGGACTGGCCTCAAACTCCTGGGCTCAAGTGATCCTTCTGCCTCAGCCTCCATATAGCTGGGAGCACAGGCCATGTCACTGTGCCCAGCTGCCTGGTGTCTCTGGACTGCCAGTGTGAGCGGCTTCTGTCCTGGCTAACCACGCTGTTGGGATTTGCCCAGAGCAGCTCCAGCGTCCACGGTTACTCAGTATACTTTTCTCACTTTGCCTACGGCAGGCCCCAGGGCGGTCCTTGCTAAGCACACACTTGTTTAATGAGAGGTGGATTACTATAATGAGGTCCTCAGGACACCCTGGTTCCCAGGTCACAGGAACAGAGCAGGGACCGTCCCTGGTGGCTTCCTGGGCAGATGGCTGTGCTGGTCCCCCACCTGCCCCTCTCCTGGGCCCCCCAGCAGTAAGAAGCAGAAAGGCTTCTGTGAAGAAGGGATGGTGGGTGGCCAGGAAGGGCCCATTCTTGTCAGCCCTCAGGTCAGGCATCTGTCCCGCTTGGTTCCTGCAGCTGAAGAGCTACTGAGAGTTTACGGGAATAAGTGGAGATGAAGGATTTTTCCAAGTGTCTGTGATTTCATAGCCTCCCATCATCTCCCTAAATAGGACTGAATTATTTTGACAGAGAAGCTGCATTTTTTAAGGGAACCGAATCCACCCGAGCATAAATTCATCAGGCCACACCGGCTGGGAGGACCGCCTAGAGGCTGCAGTCAGGGTCCAGTCTGCTTCTTAGTTCACAGCTCCTCTCCTCCTCTCTAGGAGCTGGTGGGGCAGGGTTCAGCCAGGGCGTGCTCACAGTGGGCTGCTCAGGAGGCAGAGAAGACCCACACTGACATTAGGAACTCCAGGCAAAGAAGCAGGAGAGGTCCCAGGCCCTGCCTTTCTGGCTGGTCAGAAGAGCCCTTCCACGTGTGCCGTGTGAGCAGCCCTGGCCCAGGACTTGGGAAAAGGTGAGATGGCACACACCCTTTCCTCAGTTCTCACCAGCTGCCTGCACCCACAGTGCTGCCCTTGTCCACCTGCAGGGAGGCAGAGGGGGCATCCTGCTGGGCCTGGACCTACACCGTGGAGCCCGTCCTGTTCTCCCACCAGCTGTTGCATCTGATTAGCTCTCACATATTTCTGTGGACAGCAAATCTGCTTGGCATGGAGAGGCTGTGGGCCCAGAGGCCCTGGCACGCTCCTCCAGTCACATGGTGCGTTTGCAAGCTCTGTGGAGAAAGGGTGAAGCAATGCAATGGAGGCAGGAGATGTGAAAGTTCAAGGCCATCCTGGCCACTTAGTGAGACCCTGTCTCAAAATGAACAACAAAAAGCTCTGGGGATGTGGCTCAGTGACGCTGGGTTCAATCTCCATCCAGTACCAAAAAAGAGGGTAAAACAAGTCCCCAATTCTCATGCACCATTCAAGCAAATCCCTTTGAAGAACCTGCAAGTGACGGGTGAGGAGCCCGAGCTCCAGGGAGAAGTGACTGTCTGGGGGTCTGGCAGCAATCGGAACACACACACCAAAACCCATGCCCAATTGTGCCTCTTTGGGAGACAGAGGAGAGACCAAAAATCTTGGATAGGTTATGGAAAAAAGAATCTGTGCTTCTATTCTAGGCATTTGAATACATTTTCCCACCAGACTAAAGCGAAAACCAGAAACACAAATCTCCTAACTTTCTCTTGCCAGATCTGGGCAGGAGCAGAGAGAACAAACGCAGAGCTCCCTCTTTGCCTGCACTGAGCAGCCTCACCAGCTCCAGCTGTTCCTTGCCTCCAAGAGCCCACGTGGCCTCCCACAAAAGCAGGCAGTGATCCCGGATGTGGGCACTGGCCTTCTGTGCCTCCCACATCCATCTGGGCAGCATGGTACACTGGCCACTCAGGGGTGTGACAGCACTGGGGACTCCTGCGGGGGAGGGACCAGCTGCATGGGGGAGGACTGCAGAGGAGCAGGGTGGCCGAGCCCCTGCTGTGCGCTCACCCCACTTGGCAGCACCCTGAGGGATGGTCCCCACTTCACAGAACGGGAAGGTGGGCGACCACATCTGACCCCAGGCCCGAGGCCCTCCAGGATGCGCAGCACAGATTCACTCATGGCCATGCTGCTGGTTTGCTGATGCGTGGAGCAGGTCTCTGCAAACAGGAAGATAAGCCAACCCAACCTATTACCATGAGACGGGGTGGGGAGACTGTGGCTGACCGGGCTGTCCAGACAGGGCCCGCAGTGCCCTGAGCTCTGGCCAGTACCTTCGGCCCTCTGTGCTCCAGCGGTCCAAGCATGGCCCTAGGGGGCCAGCATGCAGGGCAGCAGTGTGTGGGCACTGTCCTGGGCCGCTGTGAAGATGGCTCCACCCAGGAGTGCCACACAGGCTTGTCAACAGACCCCTGAGGCACCCATGTGTGGCCATGGGTTGCCCCCCACCCCACTAGGTTTTGTCCCCACGCCTAGGAAGGGCAGCTGGGAGCCTCTGGGAGAGACCATGCTGACCCATGCTGCCGACCCGGACTCACTCTGGGTGACAGAAGGGAACCGAATCCACCCGAGCATAAATCCATCAGGCAACACCAGCTGGGAGGACGGACTTGAGAGGCTGCAGTCAGGGTCCAGCTCTGCTTCTTAGTTCACAGAGAGAAGGAGCTGCATCCTGTGGAGACCTGACACCACAGCCCTAGCACAAGTGCCACCATGCAGTGGCCATCATCCAGCTGTCACCACACCACAGCCTTCACTCCCACAGCTGTCCCAGCACCACGGCCACCACTAGGCCCTGCTGTGGCCCTGCCACAGCTGTCATCCATGGCCCACACTGCACCATGGCTGTCACCAGGCCTGGGATGGGAAAGCCCAGGCTGTGGTTCCCATGGGAGTGCCTTGGTCTGCCTTTTCCAAACGAACCATGTTAGCATTTTTTCCTTTCTCTTCTTCTTCTTTTTTTTTTTTTTTTGGTGGTGGGGGGGAATGAACTTAGAGGTGCTGCACCAGTGAGTTGTATCTCAGCCCTTTTCACTTTACTTTGAGACAGTGTCTCACTAAATTGCTAGGCTGGCCTTGAACTTGCGATCCTCCTGCCTCAGCATCCTGAGTTGTGCAGAATACCTGCCTGGCAGCAGACGGTTCTCAGTGTGAGCACCCTCCATGTGTGGGTCCAGGGCAGCTTACCACAAGGCTCAGGGTGGGCCTCAGAAGCTTTATCCAAGCTTCAAGCTGGAGTGCACAGCCCTGGAGGCTGGTCAGGGGCCCCACAGACCACGCAGGGCCCAGGAAGGCAGACGGGAGGAGCTGCGAAGTGGGATTCCTCCTCACCTGGTGGATGCTGGTGAGCCAGGGCCCCACCATACAGCCCCACCCTGGTGGGATGGAGGGCACCAGTGCTCAAGTGGGGGGGGATGTGTGGACTGGGCCCCGGGGTGCCCAGCTGCTGGTCAGACTTTACCCTGGATCTGTCTATGAGGTGCTTCTGGGGGTGACTGACACATGAGTCGGTGCACTGTGCACGGGGGAGGGGGGCCCAGCTCAGACACAGCCCTGATCTCGCCCTAGGCAGAAGCTGACAAAACACCATGTGCCGTGTGCACCAGAAACAGCACTAGCTCTCCACGCTGCAGACACATCCTCAGGGGGGTCTAGGAGCTGGACTCCCAGGTGTGAAATCCATAACTAATCACGTGGGCCTTCAGTTAATCATGCAAATTTAAAGAGGAAAATCGACCTACACAGCCAGATGGTCAGAACGTGAAAGGAAGTGGTGGACCTTGAGAAATGCCCCTTACTGCAAGCTAGGCAGCCACAGGCTCTTCTCAGAGGCTGGTATGCACAGGCCCAGGCCACATGGCCACCCCTGCACAGGAGAGCTCTCCCAGCTCCCTGCTGGAGTGAGAAGCCCTGTCCACACCTCTTCATGGTCGAGTGGCACTGAGACCCCACCTTGTCCAGAAGCCAGCCCCTGGCATGCGCTGACCACTGCCGTGCCTTGGACCTGCAGCATCCTCAACCTCCTGGCCTCACTACAGAGAGTCCTTCCAGGTCATTCCACAGCCATCAGGGTTGTTGCAGTCAGGGCCTGTGCAGCACCTGTGTGTTCATGTGACACCTTTGTTGTGGTCCCTAAGCAACCATCAGCACTGGATGGCAGCATGAGGTGGGGGCAGAGACACACTGTGTCCTCCATCCAAAACTCATGGCAGTCACCCCAAGCCTGAGCCCTGCTTGGACAGCAGGCAGGTCTAGGTGCAGCTCCAGAGCACACGATGCAGGGGACAAGCCCACAGGATGGGGAAGACCCAGCAGATGGCCCCTCCTCCAGACCCTCCTGCCCAGACATCTCAGAGTGAAGGATCTAACCTGCAGCGTGAGAGCTGGTCCTCAGGCTCAGGTGCTGAGCACAGGTGAGCCCCCTGCTCTAGGTCTCAGATCCCGTAAGCAGGACTTTATGAATAACAGTCCTAAGGCTGCTTATTGTGAACCAAAGCAGGGCCCCAGGAGAACTGCCACACAGCTGCACAGAGCTGAACCGTGAGAGTTTGCAGGAGACAGTGCAATTCCAACTCACAGGTCTTCCTCCCATCCCCGCAGCCAGGCCACTGCTGCTCTCTAGCAGTGACACATGTCCCTCCTCCTCTGGGTGCCTGGACCAGGTGCCAGGAGGCAGATGCATGCTGAACTTCTCTGATGTAGGCAGGCAAGTGGCTTCCAGGACAGGATGTGGGTTGAGCCCTAGCACTCGACCTAGAGGCCAGGGTAGCCCCCAGAGGCCTCCCCATCCTCATTCTGGAGCCCAGGAGACATCACCTCACAAGACAAAAGGGACTTATGGGTGTAACCAACTGAAGGGACCCAGGATGGAAGTGTGTCCTGATCACCAGTTGGGCTCAGTGTGGTAAGGGTTAGTGTTAAGGGAACAGCTGGGGCCAGTCAGAGCAGGAGACAGGTGGAAGCAGAGGCCAGGGATGTGTACTGGTGATGGAGGAGGCTGCAAGGACACAGCCTGCAGAAGGAACCGCCCTGTGGCACCTGGGCTTCTGGCCCATGCACACCCATTGTGAACTTTCGCCCAAAGGACTGTACCAGAATGAATCTTGTTTTAAGTCAAACAGGCTGTGGCATTGCTTCGGGGTTATGGAAGGAAGGCAGTGATCCCAGATGGGCTCCAAGCAGGTGCTAACGATGATGAGCAGGTCCAGCTGACTAACATCATCCTTATTCTAGAAGGGTGTGGGACCCGCCCGCAGCCCTGCCCACAGTGCCTGTAGCTTCCCATGTCCCTAAGACAGATGTTCTCAGAAGTGTCTTGTCACAAGCTCTTGACCATTGGCAAACAGCTTTCCAAGAGCCCACACTGGCCAGCGCCTCTGGCAGCATGGACGCCTCTCCCCATGTCCTCCCACAATGGAGGCTCCACTCTTGAATGTGAAACTGAGTTAGGAAGATAGTGTCTGGGAGTGTGAAGAGGCGTGATGGGGACCAGAGATGCCTAAGAGAGGATCTGCAGTTGGGGCTGCCCAGGTCCTTTGCTGGCCCAGGCAGCCCTGACTGCTCCCGCTCCCTGGTCTTATGTAAGTGATTTCCCCCTTCTGAATACTGCACTGAGTAATTGCTACTTAGAAATACAAACACATCAGTATCTTTTTAGGAGCAGAATTAGCAACTCAGGCTTGGTTGAGATGACGGGACATGACAGCTCAGTTGTGGGACCCTCATCAACGAAACAGGCCAACCAATGTCCAAAAGTTACACGCAAACCTGGCCTGTAGCAAGGCAGCCACGCTCCTACTCCATTCAGCTCTCCTGCTTCTCTGAATGAGCTGACCCCTGGAGGGCTCCAGCTCTTGTCCCTGGACACCCAAAGGGCTCTGGCCAGCTGACCAGAGGTGGAAGGTTAGGAGCCTCTGTAGGAATGAAGCACCATGAGGAGGAGTGACCATCCCTTGTCTACTAACCCTGACACCTGCCCTGGTATACACAATGTTTTCACGACATTCCATGATGCACAATGTGTGCAAATGCAGGCTAACTGCAAGGGCAGTCTTTCATCTGCCCTTGCCTTGTCTTGATAACTTAGCTTAACCCACAAGTGACACTTCTGCCTAGCTCTTCTGTGCTGGAATTCTCCCATTGGTCAACAAGCCAGAAAGAAGTGGGGAGAAAGCTACTGTGATATGATGGAGTCTCGTCCCCCCCCCCAAAGCTGACTTGGCTCTGGCCCTGCTGCCCCAGGAGAACATAGGTCTCATTCCTTTGCCCTAGAATGACCAAATTTGGGGCCAAACCACACAGTTCTCTAGACCCTTAAGGTACTGCATATTTTTAGCTTCAGGTAGTCCACCTGGCTGACCTGTTGGAAAGACTCCAGAGAAAGTGGATCAGGCCTGGGGATGGATGCCCAAACTGACTCTAACCTAGAGCCCAGATTCTGCACACTGACCTTCACTCATGGCCCAGTGGTCAGGAAGGTCTGATGCCTGTGGCCTCACCCTCCACTGCAGGAGGGTTGTACACAAACAAGACCAGGGCTCTCTTGGGGCCCTCTACCCCTCTATGTCCTGTCCCGTCCTGTCCCGATCCCCGCGTGTGTCCCACCCATGTTGTTCTGAGATTGGCAGGGCTGCCAGCGTTGCTACCTCCCACATGCTAGGCTTGGCCCCAGCCAGCACTTCCCGCCCCACCCTGCCCAAGGGTGGCCCCACCGACCCACCACGCTCACCCGCTCCTCCTCGGCACGGATGTCCGGCATGGTGCTCAGGCAAAGGCCAACCGCGGTGACGGCCACGAAGGCCACGGAGACAAAGGCGAAGAGCTTGCCTGCCAGCCCCGAATGTGGGTTGTCCACCACATCGCGCAGGCGCTGCCGACTGCGCTCTAGCCTCCCCGGCCCGAGGGCGCTCGCAGGGCTCCCTGGCGCCACGTGCCCAGTCTGCACAGCGCGGGCCTCGGCGGCCTCCTCCTCGCGGCGGCGCAGGCGGCGCAGGCAGCAGCGCTCCAGGCGCGCCTCGTCGATGCCCCAGTAGGCCAGCTCGTCGCGGAAGGCCAGTGCGCACGGTCCACGCAGCAACCGCAGCTTGCCGGCGTGCAGCAGGGCCACGATGGCACGGAAGGCGCACGGGCTTCGGTCGAAGAAGAACTCGTCACGGCTCACGTCGTAGTCATCGCACACGCGCAGCAGCTCCTCGCGGCCTCGGCAGGCGCTCAGGCGCTCGAGGCGCGCGAGGGGACAGCGCGCCAGCGCGGCCCAGGCCAGGCGAACCCTGCAGCCGCCGACGTTGATGATGACGTGCCGAGCGTGGGAGGGCCCACCACCAGGCGGCCAACTGGGGGGCTCGGCGTGCCCCGGGAGTAGGGCCATGGCCCCATGAGCCGGCCGGTGCTCAGAGGTGCTGCCCCAAGAGGTCACGGTGCCGCGCTCTTAGGAGACGGGGTCTGCAAGAAAAAAGAGGCAGGCGCCAGTGAACCTGCTGCTTTCTCCTCTCGCATTCCCAACCTCACAAAATCCAAACAGCAGAACTTTCAAGCTTTCTAGCGGAGCTGATTAAGTGGAGACCTGACCTTAACTCGTGGCCTGAAGAACAGTGACACATGCTGGGATTTGTGTTTTGGAACAGGTGCTGGAGAGAGGCTTGCACAAATTCAGAGATCTGGGCAAGGCGTTGCCCAAAACAATGGGGAAAAAAACCTGGTAAGATAATTCTAAAATCAACTCTTTTTGAACTCTGGGAACTAACCAGCAACCTCGGAACACTCAAAATAGCACAGCCCAGTCTGAAGCTTTGCAGTTTTGACTGTGCCCTCCTCTTCTGCTCTGCTCCCAGCTTAGCAGTGGCCCTGGAAACAGCCTGCAAATGCTCTCCCCTACATTACCTGGACCTATCTGGTGGTTCCCAGAAGCCAGCTTGAAGGTCTTGGCTTTCTCTCTCATAACTGGCAACTCTCCCAGTGCCAAAGCAGGCAGTGTGGAGGGAAAATATTTATTGGCCAATGCCTTAGCTATTGCTGCTGAGGCAGTGGGTCACAGCTGGGATGAACCACAGGCTAGGCAGAGTGTGTGGGAGGACAGGCTGGGGAGTGAGGCACTTTGGGGAATAAGAACTTGGAAATCTGTTCCAGCTAACTCCTGAGACTCCAGAATACCATGCTCAAGCCTGGACGGTGCACAAGCTCAGGAAAGACCGAAGGAGTTCCTTGTATCTCTCCTGGGCTGATCTTCACACTGCCAGCAGGTGGGGGGCAAGGCAGAGATTAGGATAGACATGGAGAAGGTGAGGTGAGAGCAAGACTGTGGTGTGAACTGCCTGGCATGGGTTGGTGTGAGATAAACACACACACAAAGCCTGTGTGCAAAGCTTGTTTTGCTTTCCATTCTGGGCATTTAAGAATCTGTGTCCACTTACTCATTGACCACTGAGCTGATAGAACAGAGATGTTAGCAGCCACATTTTGAACAAAAATACAGACCGTTAAAAATTATTCCAGTCAAGTTATCGAACATCAGTAGCTACAACAAATCCCAGGGGGTCTGGTTTCAGACCTGCCTCTTAAAATGTTCTATGGAAAACTCAGGAGGTGTACAAAGAATGAAATGTGTAGCCTCCACAGAGAGAAACTGCAACAAACTGCCCAAGCCCCCTGAGACTGTGAACGGAGGAGACTGCAAGAATGATGTCTCGCCACACATAGGACCAGTGGACACAGATGTCACAGAGGGAGTGACAGAAACTCTGGGGCTGAAACATGCAGTGATGAAATATGTCCTCCAGGGGCCCCAGGGCAGATCCAGGAGGCTGCAGAAGGCACCCTGACTTGAGACAGGCCACGGAGGGCATCATGTCTGAGGAGCCCAAGGAAGCTGAAGCCAGGTGCAGCGGCACCCACCTGTGGTCCCAGCAACTCAGGAGCGGGAGCTGCAAGGTCCAGGCCAGCCTGGGCAACTTCGTGAGACCTGTCTTAACGTAAAAATAAAAAGGGTGGGTTCATTGCCCCGGGGTGGGGTGGGGGGGGTGGGGGGCAGAAATGAAGAAAACAAATGGATCCCGAGGTATCTGTGGCTCCTGTGGAGGGTACCTACTTGTGGGATGTACGATATTCCACAAGGAGAAAGCAGCAAAAGAATATTTGATGGATAAAAATCCCCAAATTTGATGAAAACATAAATCCACACATCTGAGCAGCTCTAGGAGCCTCGGGTCAGATAATTCAATGTTGAGCTGTCAAGAGGGAGGTGAGGGGGCTCTGAGAGCAACCAGTAAGTGTCCTTGGAGGAGCCTGGGGTCAAGTTTGGTGTCTCCTAAAAACTACAGGGAGACGCCTCCTCACACCTGTCAACGTCCTCACCGCACCCAGGAAATAAGAAGTGCTGGAGAAGACTTGGCCAAATCAGAACTGGCATGTGGCCAGCAGGAAGTGGGAAATGGCCTAGCAGCTCCCCAGAAAGGCCAGCCAGGGGCCACGGCCCTGCAAACACAGCCCTGGAAGACACCAGAGAATGACAGCTTTTCTCATGTCAACCTGGACCCAGATGCCTGCAGCAGCTCATGCACAGCAGCCCAAGGTGACAGTGACCCAGATCCCATCGACAGGCACAGGGGTGAACAGACTCGGTCCATTCATACACCAGGACAGGTCAGCTGTGGAGAAGAAGGAGGTGCTGCTGCAGTGTGGCTGACCTTGGGAGGCGATGCTGAGGACAACCATAGGAAGGGCTAGCATGCCAGGGGCCCCTTCATGTGCCACATCCAGTCTACATGCACCCACAGGAAGACAAGGCTGGCAGCGGACATGGGCACCAAGTTTCTTTTGTGGAAGTGACAGTGTTCTGGGCTTAGTGGTGATGGTTATACTGTTAATATACCAAACCCACTGAATTGAGGGTTGAGATGATTAAAATGGTAGAGTGACCTTATGAGACTTAATCTAATTTTATATATATATATAGTACCTGAGACTGAATTCAGGGGCAATTTACTGCTGAGTCACAATCTCAGCCCTTTTTATTTTTTTACTTTGAGACAGGGTCTCTCTAAGTTGCAGAAGCTGGCTTTGAATTTGTGATCCTCCTGACTCAGTCTCTGGAGTTGCTAGAATTACAGGCATATGCTACTTTGCCCAGCTTAATCTCAATTTTTTAAAATTAAAAACAGCTTTTAAGTAGGTGCTGGGTAAATCATTGTGTCTAACCCACACAGTCTGAATATCTTGCTTGTTTGTTACATGCATCTCACATGTTAAGGGGTCCAGAGTGAGCTACCTGCCCCGGGGCAGCTCAGGCACCAGGGCACCCCCCTGCAGTGTGCTTCCCCTACAGCTGGGGGAAGGGGTGGTGTTAACAGAGGGAGGGGAAAGAACATCCACAATCACAGTCCCTTCCCCCTGGCCGCGGGACTTCACCACTGGGGGGCATGAACTCTGGAGGGCTGCCGGGACAGTACCTGTGAGGGCCAGGAGCCTCTCCAACAGCCAGCACCCGTGCTACAGCTGCAAAGCCTTGCTGGCTGCATGACTGGGTCATCCCAGAGCCAAGCTTGTGTGTGAGTTCAAGCCCCACGGCCTTTTCATCCAGTGAACACCCAGTCTCAGTCCATCGCGGGCCAGCTGAGGCCAAGGACCTGCGAATCCCAGGCTCTCTGGGATGGCATGCACTGAGAAGGGGTGCCCAACAGCTCCACCAGCCAGGGGTCGGTCGCTTCCTAGGCTCCAGGCCATGAATCAGGGGAACTTGAAAAAGTACTGCAGAAGAGGATCTCGGATTTTTTTCCCTTCTTAAAGAGTCATTTTTAATTTTATTTTATTGTCTTGGTAATTGAAGATGGACAACATGTCTTTATTTTTTTATTTTTATTTTTTATTCTTTTAGTTGTTGATGTACCTTTATTTTTTATGTATTCATTTATATGCAGTGCTGAGGATCGAACCCAATGCCTCATACATGCTAGGCCAGCGCTTTTCCACTGAGGTACAGCTCCAAGAGGGTCTCATCTTATTCAAAATCTCCGGAGACTGAACTTGCTCGAGGCAGGAAAACAGGAGCACGTGCAGGCCTGAGACTGCAGGCACTGCCCTGATGATGCCCTGGTAGTGCGGCTGCCTGGGGTCCTGCTCCAGCCTCCCACTGAAGGAGGACCTGGGTCTGGCTGCCCTGGAGGTGCACCCCACCCCCCAAGGGTCACACTCAAGCAGAAAGCCACCCAGATGACCTTCCTCTGGAATTACAGATAGTCCCAGTGCTGCTTGAGGGTTCCTGCCAGCTTCCTTGGGCTCTGGGTGGACATGGCTGTGGAAGGGCGGCACCTTCGCTTCACACACCTGTTGGAATGGAAGCAGAGACGGCAGCTCCTACCAGGAGCATACACGCGGGGTTCTGCTCTCAGAAAGAACCTCATCTGTTTCTTGGGTACCTCCATCCCACTGTGCTGCTGTGTCCAACTACCGCCTGGCCCTGACCCCACCTCCTCCACCCACCTGGCTCCTGCTGTGGCCAAGGCATGGTGTGGGTGGGGTGAATAATCATGAAGAAGAACCACAGAACTGAAGTGATGTGGAGGACTGTCATCCTCGAGAGCACACACTTACCACCTGCCCATAAGTCAACTTCCATTTGACCTAAAATTGTGAAGTTACTTGTGGAAACTCAAGTTCATTCCCACCCTTGGAGTGCAATGAAACATGTGCTCTTGATCACAAAGAAAATCTGAAGTGCCACAGGAAAAATGGGCAGATTGACATAAAGTTTGATTGACGGTAGATGAAAAGAAGTTTTAAATATGTGAGAAGATGCTCAATTCATAACAGCAAAAACAGAGACACCTTATGTTACCAGGTGTAGCCTGGCAAGTCTGATGCTGTCTCTGTGGGGAAGTGAGGCAGGTGCTGGACCTCGCGGCAAGGCGGAGGTGTGACCCAGCCCATTTGAAAGTGGCCTCACAGGCTAACCCACAGTCCAGGGGAGACCTGAGAGACCACCTACCCATAAGGAAAGTCTCCAGGGCTGGGTCAAAAAGGAGGTGATGGCGTGAGGCTGGGATTGAGCCTGTGAAGCACGTGGATGGATAGTAGCTGCAGGTCGGTAGGCCCAGGCACCTGACAACCAGACATAGCATCAGAGTGGCGATTCTCGGTCTGACCCTGCCCAGAGGGCACAGGCAAGGTCTGGAGGTGTCTCTGATTGTCAAGAGGGGATGACCCCACGCCTAGTGGGCGGAGGCCAGAAGGCCAGGAGGCAGTCTAGCCCTGAGCCTGCCTCATTGCAGAATTTCCGGTTGAGTCAGCCTGCATTGAAAGGTGACCCACATCACACCTAGAAGGAGCTGTAAACTCCTGCCTAGCCCAAGCCAAGTCCCAGAACCACCGGAACCATAGGAGCACATCAGGGCTGGGCCTGGAGTCACTGTACAGCCACTGGGTGTGAAGCCCTGGACCTCTGTCCTAGCTTCCGTGTAGACAGGCTGAAGGCCCCGCTCTGGCTTACTGTGTCACTGCTCTTGGCTTGGGGACCCTGGAGGCAGATCACCATGCACAGATGTCGGCAGGCCTGTGAGGAGTGTGAATACCCCTCTGTGGCAAGACTCGGGGGGCAGGAGGGACAGTCGGGAATGCCAAGGCCCAGAGGGAGCTGATCCCAGTGTCCCTGAAAGCCCAGGCCTGGCTGAGTGTGGCCAGCATTGGCAATGCCCCCTGTCCGGTGGACTAAGGCCCAGCTCTTCCTGGTGCTGCTGCACGCTCCTGGTGGACTTGGTGTCACACAAAGCAGACATTAAACTGGGTACAAAATGTCCCTCAGGGTGCTGAGCTCTCCAGAGCCAGCATCTTCGTGTGCTACTGGAGATTAAAGGCATGTCATTGGAGTAACAAGGCCAACGTCACCCTCTCCCTGGGCCCCACACTTAGGAAAACAGGAGCGAGCTTTCTTTTTTTCTTTCAGTTGTTGATAAAACCTTATTTTTATTTATTTACATGTGGTGCTGGGAGTCCAGCCCAGTGCCTCACACATGCTAGGCAGGTGCTCTGCCACTGAGTTACAGTCCCAGCCCTGGGAGAGAGCTTTCTTGAAGGGAGGCCATCGGGGGGCAGGGGGACACAGCTTGTCGGTGGTAATTAAATGCTACTTGTGAACACTGCAGTGACTTGGGGTTCCCAGCTCCAGCCCAGGTCTTCAGAGGATGTCTGGGGGTGTGTTCCCCTATGGCTACAGCACTTGTGGTCAGTCAAACCAGGCAAATGACCTTGGAAATAGAGCTAGTTTTGAGGAGCCTGACCCACCTCGGCAAGCTGCAGCAGGGCTGTGGCGCAGTGCACTAGGAAGACAGAGCTCGGAGGCTGCCTGTGCTGCCAGCCTGGCCTCTGCCTGCCTTTTGTGTCTTGTCTTTGTGATGACCTTCAGCTCTGATTAGATCCCTGCATTCTGTGCAGGCAGGGTGATCATTTGAGCAGGGTGCATCCACTCAGTAACCACCTCCTTGGAGTCTGAAGACGCCAAGATGAGGGCAACGAGGTATTTTCACGATTCTCAGGGATCACAGCTCCCAGCTCTGGCCAAGCACTTTACAGACTCCTGGAGCAGCACCTAGAAGTCTCCTGCCGTGGCCCATCACCTCCCAGGAACAGCGGAGCCTGGGAGGCAGACCACCCTTGAAGAGGCAGACCCCAACAGGAGCAGCTGCCTCATGGGAACCCAAGTGCCCCCTCCAGGACTCCAGGTCTGGCAGACAGACATCCTGCGAGGCAAAGGGGGACGGCCCTCTCCAGCAGTAAGGGTCTCCAGAGCCACGTCACAGAACCAGCGCTAGAGAAGAGCCCATCAGACCAGAGGGAGTCCCAGTCCTTCGTCCACTGAAACCAAGGCTCACTCAGCACCAGGGACAGGGCCAGGGTGCTGCCCCACGTGCCTTCCCAGCGTAGCCTGCTCTTCAGCCTGGCTTCTTCTGTATGGGCTTGGGCACATGGCCAGACCTGGCTTACTGGGGCCCCTAGAGCCGGGCCTCTGGCTGGGCCTGGGCAGCTCTGCCCACTGCACGTGGCCCCTCAGTCTGGGCCCGCCTTAACCCGCTGACCTGGTGCTACTGCAGCGGGGCACTCAGCAGGCCACCACTCAGCACTGTGGCCAAGGTGCTTGTGTCTCACCACTGTGACGTGGGCCAGCGAGAGACGGGGACCTGTGCCTCATGGCCCTGGTGTACAGGACCATGGTGAGGACCACAGATAAGGAGATGCTCAGAAGGGCCCAGAGCACAGGTCCTCCAGGCAGTGGGCACACACTTTCTGATGGGCGTGGACGGCTTCCCAGCCTCCTGGCCGACATCAAGCATGCCCCTGTTCTCAGTGTCCCTCAACACAGCCTCCCTCTCAGGGCAACCCACTCCTGGACGTTGGAGCAGGTGCTGGAATTGGAGCTGCCTGTCCACTTCATGGGTGGACATGGCATGGCCACCCTGGGGCTGTACCATCCAAAGCCTACATCGTCCTTTCTGAGCCATGGTCTCTCTTTGCTTCATAGAATTCACAGGGAAAATAATAAAGGTTTATATTATGAAGCCTTTTAAAAATATTTTAGTTGTAGTTGGACACAACACCTCTATTTCATTTATTTATTTTTATGTGGTGCTGAGGATGGAACCCAGGGTCTTGCACATGTGAGGCGAATGCTCTACCACTGAGCCACAACCCCAGCCCTATTATGAAGTTTTTAAGCTTAACAACTTGAAGAAGAAAACTAGGGCTGGGATGTGGCTCAAGTGGTAATGCGCTGGCCTGGCATGCGCGAGGCACTGGGTTCGATCCTCAGCACCATATAAAAATAAAATAAAGACGTTATGTCCACCGAAAGCTAAAAAAAAATTTAAAAAAAAAGAAGAAAACTAATCAAAAAGTATTTTCAGGGGCTGGGATTGTGGCTCAGCAGTAGAGCGCTTGCTTAGAACATGGGAGGCCCTGGGTTCAATCATATAAAATTAAATAAATAAAATAAAGATATTGTGTCCAGTTACAACCAAAAAATAAATATTAAAAAAAGGATTTTCAATATCCAGAGCACAAAAATAATAAATTCTGGTGAGGACGTGGGAAAAGGTAGACTCACATATTCTGGTGGGACTGCAAATTAGCACAACCCCTCTGGAAAGCAGCGCAGACTCTCCTCAGAAAACTACCGATGGAGTCACCCTCTGACCAGCTGTCCCACTCTTTATTTATCCCAAAGATCCAAAATCAGCATACTGGAGCAACACAGCCACTTCCATGTTTATAGAGCACAGTTCATAAAAGCAAAGTTATGGAACCAGCCCACGTGCCCATCAACAGAGGAGTAGATTGAGAACACGTATTTATATGTGTTCACACCCAATGGACCGCACTCAGCCAGACAGAGGAGTTGATGAAGAACATGTATTTATATGTACTCACACCCAATGGACTGCACTCAGCCAGACAGAGGAGTAGATGAAGAACACGTATTTATATGTGTTCACACCCAATGGACTGCACTCAGCCAGAGGAGTAGATTAAGAACACGTATTTATATGTGTTGACACCCAATGGACTGCACTCAGCCAGACAGAGGAGTAGATGAAGAACACGTATTTATATGTGTTCACACCCAATGGACTGCACTCAGCCAGACAGAGGAGTAGATGAAGAACACGTATTTATATGTACTCACACCCAATGGACTGCACTCAGCCAGACAGAGGAGTAGATGAAGAACACGTATTTATATGTGTTCACACCCAATGGACTGCACTCAGCCAGAGGAGTAGATTAAGAACACGTATTTATATGTGTTGACACCCAATGGACTGCACTCAGCCAGACAGAGGAGTAGATGAAGAACATGTATTTATATGTGTTCACACACAATGGACTGCACTCAGCCAGACAGAGGAGTAGATGAAGAACACGTATTTATATGTGTTCACACACAATGGACTGCACTCAGCCAGACAGAGGAGTAGATGAAGAACACGTATTTATATGTACTCACACCCAATGGACTGCACTCAGCCAGACAGAGGAGTAGAAGAAGAACACGTATTTATATGTGTTCACACACAATGGACTGCACTCAGCCAGAAAGAAGAGTCATGGCATCTACCATAACTGGGTGGATGAAAATGCAGAACATCGTGTGTTTTAGTCAGCTATTTCGCTGCTGTGATGAAAGACTTGACCAGAACAACTGCAGAGGAGGAAAAGTTTACTTGGGGGCTCAATCCATAGACAAAAGGCTCCATTCCTCAGGGCTTGAGGTGAGGCAGAATATCATGCAGAAGAGTGTGATGGAGGGAGGCAGCTCATATGATGACCAGGAAGCAGAAAGACTCCACCTGCCAGATACAAATTTATACCCCAAACCACAGCCCCAATGCCCACCTCCTCCAGCCACCCACCTTCAATTACCGCTCAGTCAATCCCATCAGGCATTAATCCATTGATGGGGTTAAGGCTTTTGTAACCAGTCACTTCCCCTCTGAACCCTCTCGCTCTGTCTCACACGTGAGTTTGTGCAGGACACCTCACATCCAAACCATGACATCATGGTAAGTGAAATAAGCCAGACTCAGAAAATCAAGAGCTGAATGTTTCTCATATGTGGAAGCTAGAGCCAAACAAGGGAAAGAAGGTGGTAGGAGAGGAGAGGAATATCATAAAGATACGGGGAAGATGGTGGAGTAGACGTAGGAGAAGGTGAGGGAGGGAGGAAGGAGGGAACGAGGTAGACATACGGAGTGAAGTTAACAACAGCATGTTGCATGTCATATCAGTGTACCAAAAGAATTTCACCTGTATGTAGGTGGAAGAAATCCAATAAAAAATAAATAAAGGAGTCAGGTGCGGTGGTGCACACCTGTAATCCTAGTGGCTCAGGAGGCTGAGACCATAGGATCCCAAGTTCAAAGCTAGCTCAGCCATGGTGAGGCGCTAAGCAACTCAGTGAGACCCTGTCTCTAAATAAAATACAAAACAGGGCTGGGGATGTGGCTCAGTGGTCGAGTGCCCTTGAGTTCAATCCCCAATACTCCCCCACCCCCCAAAAAAAACAAACAAACAAATAAATAAAGGAATGAAAGGAGGATCAGTTCATCCCAACTTTATACAACTCCATCTGCTCTGGGTTGGGAGATGACAGTGTGGTGGCAGCGCAAGAGCGAAGGGCCCTCGGTGGCCTGGTGGGGTTTAATCACAGTTACCCTGCTGCTGTGGGGTGTGTGCATGCCCAGTGCACTGCGGGTGGCCAGGGAGGTCTGGGTTCTGCCACTGCCTGCGGGGAAGAGGTCTCTGTTTCCTCTGGCTTGAAGCCAGAATTAGAGCGGCAATCAGCAGAGAAAGGAAATCAGGTGGGATTAGAAGGCCAATTCTGAGTGAGTCTGGGAAGCTGGAGACTGTCCCCTGAAGGACTGAAATGTGAACTCTCAGAGCCCTTCCTCCACCCTATCAGGAACCAGCCCCTTCTCCAACCTGTGCCAAGGTCACCTGTCCCAGGAACTGCCCGTCCCTACAGGGAACCCTAAGATAGTCACTGTGTCCAGGGCTGCCCCATCCTGCCCTCCCCTCAGCCCACCTGGTTCCCCGCCTAGGCCGTCCCACTGAGCACTTCCCAGGCCTAGTCATGACTAGGAAGGAGAGAGATAAGGGAGGACGTGTAAAAAGGCAGAGCACCTCACTTCTCGGGATCCCAGCACACCACCATGGCCCCTCTCCCTCCCTGGAGAAGTCCGTGTTCCTCTTTCTAAATAAACCCTGCTTTATATGCCTGCCTTGGCGGGCTTCTCTAATGTCACACTTCAACATGGGAGGGAGCAGGACTCGGCCCTGGTGACGGCAGTGTCACTGCCAACCCCAGCTGGGGCTGCCTAGCAGCGAGGCTGCTGAAGGGCTGGTCCGTGCAGCCAGTCAGAGGATGCAGGCGAAGGGCTGTGGACCTGGGGGACAGGCCCTAAGCTCCCTAGGTCCTTGGAACCCCTGCTTGGCAGCGCTGGCACTCCACACTGCTGCTTTACTCAGCCCGGGCCCTGGGTCCTTGGAACCCCTGCTCGGCAGCGCTGGCACTCCACACTGCTGCTTTACTCAGCTCGGGCCCTGGGTCCTTGGAACCCCTGCTCGGCAGCGCTGGCACTCCACACTGCTGCTTTACTCAGCCCGGGCCCTGGGTCCTTGGAACCCCTGATCGGCAGCGCTGGCACTCCACACTGCTGCTTTACTCAGCCCTGGGCCCTGGGTGGGAGGGATCCGGGTCCCCGTGATC
The DNA here is from genome assembly GCF_052094955.1 of Ictidomys tridecemlineatus. Lineage (NCBI taxonomy): Eukaryota > Metazoa > Chordata > Mammalia > Rodentia > Sciuridae > Ictidomys > Ictidomys tridecemlineatus. Next base: position 424,395 of record NC_135489.1, read on the forward strand.
CAGTTCCTGGCCCTGGCGCTGGCAGTGCTGCATACCACAGGCTCTGCCCAGGCCGCCCAGGAGCCCTGGAGAGGTGGCCCTCTTCCATCCGTCCACTCCATCTGCCACAAGACCTTCACCGCGTCCTGCACTCAGTCCTCGCACCTCCTTCTGGTTCTTCTCGGGCCCTCCTGGCTGGGCTCTGCCTGGAGTGCAGCATGATGAGAGCTTTCTCAGGACACCTGGACACCTGGGTGCTCAGACCCTTCACTGTGCGGGAGCTTCCCATGCTGCTCTGCAGGGCACGGGTGGAAATAGGTTCTTCATGTGGTCTCTTTGGACCCCCAGGGGCTCCTCGCTGTGGGAGGAGTCTTGTCACTGCTCCTCGTGTGTGGCCTCAGGACTGCAGGGAGAGTGGTGACATCCCAACACCCCTGGCCTCCTGGGGCAGGGTATGTGGTCACTGGAGTTCCAGGTGCACACCTGCTTCTCGATTCCCTCATGTACGCGCCGGATGGCCTGCCCGTGGGGCTGGTTTAAATTTGTCACTTCTAGACAATTATGGCCCAACAGGTCTGGGTTTCGTCCTGTAGCTCAGTTTCTGGTTTGTCACTTCCCAAACACAGCACCAACAGTGTGGGTGTCAAAAGAAAAACAACAATTAGGACTGCAACAAAGAGTCTCCAGCAGATCACGCTGCACTAAGAGGGACTCGGTCAGGCAGGAAGGAGTTCTGACCGCGCCCGAGAGCACAGTGCTGCGGCAGGGAGGCTGGATCACCGCCTTCACTGCCCATCCCCTTCCATGGGGCAGTCCTGCTTGGGGTGGGGAAGCAGAAATGTGGGATGTCTCCGTTTGTTCCACAGCACCAGTGCAGGTGCCTGAAGAGTGATCAGGTGGCCAGGCTCAGCTGGCCCTCGGCAGCTCACACATCTCCGCTGTGCTGAAAGGACGTGAGCCACCGAGTGGGAGACCCAGGATGGAGCCAGAGGAACAGGACCCGCTCGGTCACATCACCTGTGCCGGGCCTGAGTGTCGACCTCTGGGGCCCACGCAGGTAAACCAAGGCACGTGGCCACTAAGACCTTTCCAAAGGTGGGACCCCATGGATACCAAAGAAAGATTAGGGGGAGGGGGTGAAGGGTTCCAGAAAGCAGCAAAGGAGAAAGGAAAGAAAGTGGGAGGAAAGGAGAAAGACCCCAGAGCAAGAGACATGGGGTGGGGCGCTCGGAGGGGCTCAACTCTGTCCCACCAGCCACACAAGCTGCCGAAGCATGTCTCCCTCCTCACTCTGGACTCTCTGGCCATCAGGAGGGGCTGGACTCCTTCTTGGAAGCCCGTCCCTACCTTCCTCCCTATCAATCAAGCCCAGTGTCTGTCTTAATACGACCTATTCTGCACCCTGTTGTGGTGTGAACCGATCAACACAATCAATAAGTTATAAGTATAGGTTACAGACTACAGGAATGAAGATCTGATAAGTAAGATAACAGAAATCAGCAACTGTAAGACATGGGATTTAAGCCATAGAGTCAGCAGCAAGACTCATTTCTGAGAAAACAAAATGAAAGCTACTTTCTGCTAAATTAAAAAAAAAAAAACCATATTGTCTTGTGTACTTTGTACCCCACAAAGCTGTCCTCAACCCAGGCTACGGCGTTCTTGGTGACCTCTATGACTGTGAAGTAGAGTCTCACCTCTGCCAACCCCTGCTCAGACCCTAGATGCGCTGTTGGAGTTGCTCTGCTAACCGCTGTTTCAGTGTCTGTGATTGCTCTTTGCATGACGCTAAGGAAAGTCCTTGAGCTACTACGGTTTTTGTCCTTAAATTCCCAAGACACAGGCCAGGAAACTGCTGCTCTTTCAGAGAGCGCCTGAGTCTGACAGAATTCAAGTAAAATTGGCAAAATGAAAATCCTTCAAATTATTTCAAATTTGGACTTGGAGTGTTTTCCGAGCGTCTTCCCACAACACATCCGACCTGAGGAGCAGGTGCGTTTGCACGTACCCGTCATCTACAACACGCCAGCAGGAAGGTTCACCTCCAGGCCACCCCGCCGTTCTCTGGGGTGTAGGCCCTCACTCAGGCATACCCTCCATGGGGTTTCCTGACTGGGGTTCATTTCTGGGGGTCCAACACTTCTCAGAACCCTGAAATGACAGGGAAAGGCCTGCACTTAGGGCTGGGCTCCACCGGCTGTGGGACCCTCTGCCCGCTCACGGCCACCTGGGCTCCACAGGCCCGGGTTAAGGACTCCTAACTCAGGGGAGCACTCCACGTTTGATTCAGTCACCAACTACCTGTGCCACAGTGGAGCCAGGAGCCAGGAACCCTCCAGACAGGTGCAGCCTGAAAGCAAGGTCTGCACTTGCCATGCCTGACAGGTGAGGGGGCCACCGGGCTTCTCCTGGCCAGAGGTGAGCAGGGCTGAGTCCTGGGCCTTCAGCTGCCCCGGCCAGGATGGCCAGCTCCCTGCCTCGGGAAGGTGTTCTGCTCCCTACAGCCAGAGCAGACAGACCACACCAGGATTAAAATGAAGCTGGCCACACGAGTTCTCTACACTTTCCAAGACTCTTACTTTCATGGGAGAACTTTTTTCTTCCTCCATACAATCTTGTTTTCTTACAAACTCAAAATCACAAAGTGTTTCCCTAACACTCAGGGTTCACATAAGTGTTCATCGCGGCGACTCTCCACAGTAAGTCCATCAGAGCATCACACCCTCTCCTGGCCTCCCAGGAGGCAGCCACCATAACCCAGCAGCCGGGCCAGAGGCAGCGGGCAGTCATGAGCTGGGGGGGAGCCCAAATGCAGGCCCAAGGCTTATGACTTTGGTGTCATGGTTCCAGCTCAGAAATAGAAAACCCTGCCACCATCACACACAGGAACCAGACCCACAAAGAAGGCATGAAACTCCAGGGAACTACATAGAGACACACGTGTCTCCAGGTCACTACCAGCTCCTTGCAGATAGCCGATCCCGAGAAACACAGCTGCATGTGACACAGGGTGAAGGGATGGGTACGAGCTTGGCAGCAGGAGTGAAATGAGCAGACATGCACAGGCACACACTCGTACCCACAGACACATGTACAGGCATGGACAGAGACACAGACAATATGGTATTACACACATGCATCTCCTCATGTGCAAGTACCTCTGCAGGCCGGCATGCCTGAGGGTTTTAAGGATCATAAATTTCTAGTATGATTCTAGCTGCTAATTCTGATCTGGTACATAAGATTGTAATTAGCACATTTGTGTGCAAATATACTGTTGAGACCATTTTTCCTCGGAAGGAGTTATTTACACCAGCATTCCACTCCAGGGCTCAGAGAAGAGAGGCTGAGGTCCAGCCCACGGCACTCTATTTGAAGAGCTGATGGTCGTGGGAGGTGGCACGGCCCTGTGTTTCCAGGAACACAGCCCAGGAGGGGGTGGACAGTCCCTCTTCCCCCCACAGGCCCTACCCCACTGAAGAGCTCCTCCTTTCTGGACTGGGGTGCCACCCCTGTAAATAACAGGTCCCCCAGAGGTTCTCGACAGCCCTGAGGCCTGGTGCCTGAGAGCTGCAGTGCTGAGCGACCGTGCAGGTCCTGCCACTGGGAGAAAGAGCCCTGGTGGGGCTGGAGACTGTGCATCCTGGACGCTAGTGAGGGAGCAGATCACTTAGAGGCAGAGATGCCGACATGGGCCTGGAAAGCAAAGGAGATTGGGTTTGAAATTCTCACGGCTGTCTCAGGGGTCCTGTCCACCTATGCCCATCAGCAGTGGTGGGGGGTGTGCCACACAGAAACCAGTTTATTTACCACAGAACAGCACTCAGGCAAAGAGAAGGGCCTTTGTGCCCAGGGAACTCCTGTGGGTGCTTGGGTCAGGGGGCTGGCCAGTAGCACCACACCCTCCCCACGGGCTGTGCGGGCAGCTCTCTCCCCAGCCAGGCGGGGGCAGGCGAGGCCCACCCAGGACAAGTGACTGGCAATGTGGGGGCTGCCTCCGGACTGCCCCTGGTTGCCAGGCAGTTTCCACGCATTCTAACCAGGAGGGGTGCCCTGACATGGCCCTGGCCCAGGGCAGTGGCTGTGGCCACATCTCTCTCCACCAGCAGGTGACATAGAAACATCCCTAGGGGTGGCTAGGTGTGGGCATGGAAGTTTCCGGAGTTTCCACTTTCTTCATGTTTTTCTCTCCTGCACTTTTTCATTTTTTTTCAAAAGGTACAGGTAATTTAGAACCTATTGTAATTTCAGAGGAGCACAACGCTATCTTTCACGGGGCCTGAAGTCTGGGACACGGCCTGCCTGCCTGCCGTGTCCTTGCCGACCCCACCCTGAGCACTGAGTGCCTGTGGATCAGATGTGGCCAGGCCTCCCTGATGTGCTGCCTTGACTCCCGCAGGGCTGCTTTCCACGCAGCAGTCCCACCTCGGGACAGGCTGAGAGTGTGCGCCCACTCACTGACCCTCAGCTTATTCGTCCTCCTCCGAGGTGAACAGGCTGCGACATGTGCCTTTGAAAATCACGTCAATTCTAAGACGATGGATTTCCACTCACCCAAGCTCCTTTCCTTTCCTCCTTAAAACTGCAGTACTACCTTTCAGACGACGCATGTCAGAGCCAAGTAGCGTCTACACCAGGCAGGCGGCTAGGTTCCGACAGGTGGAACAGCACAGCGACACCTCGGAGGGAAGCGCCTCGGAGGGAAGCGCGCAGCCACCTCCTCGGAGCCACCTCTCAGCGGGGAAGACGGGAAGGGTGCCGTGGCTTCTCATTGCTCCAAGGAGAAACCAGGCAAGACCAGGCACTGGAGGGTGAGGACTGACCTCCACTGGCAGGGACACAGCTGAACAGCGGGACCGCAGAGCGTCGGTGGTGAGACCCACTCACTGAATGCCAGAGTCAGCCAAGCCGTGGGCTGTGAACCCATGACCTTCCTTTACCCAGCGGCTGGCCCATTCGGGAAGCCTCGGAGAGGGCGTGGGAGCACGTTTGCAGGCGCGACAGGCTTCCTGGAGAAGGCTCTGGAACGCGGACCTGGACCAGAACAGGTGTACAGACGCGGTGCCCTGTGCTTGGACAGGACAGCTCAGCGTTAGGGCGATGTTTCCCCTCCAAGTTCACCTGTAAATTCAGCTCAGTCCCTTGTCCCATGAAAACCAGAGCCACCTATTTTGTGGAGTCAGACACGTGACTGTAACATTCAAATGGGGAAGAGCAGCGGGGGTGCACTGAGACCCCACGAGGAGGAAAGCTAACGGAGACAGGATCCTCGAAAACCTAGAGGGACATGGGCAAGCGGCGCAGGGAGAAAACAGCCCTCACCGGGGGAAGAGCCCAGACACCACGGTCAGAGTGCTGGGTGACACACTGCGTCACCTGGGGACCCACAGAACCTGGAAGCCCGAACGCCTCTGTGGGCCAGTGGTGAGGAGGACTCTGGCCGTGAGGATAGCCCTGGCTGGGATCCAGCAACACCCAGCCAGTCACCTTGAGGCACTGAGGCCCCTGGACGTGGTGGACACTGAAGACGTCGGAGCACCTGTGCAGGTACCTCCCTGCAGACGGATGGAGCTGCGCAGGTTGGAGCAGAACCCAGGCAACCAAGGCCTGCTGCAGCGTGGAAAGGCCAAGGCTCTGGGCTGGCACAGTGACTCCAGGACACAGCGCTGGGGAGAATCTAAGTGCCAAAGAACACGCAGCCGGTGACACTTCCTGAGGGACAAGAGGACACTCCTCCCCCGTACAGAGGGATGGGGAGCAGCTGGCACTTCAGGATGGCCTCTCGGAGGAAGGTGGAAGGGACTCAAGCTGCAGGGCGTGCCACACCCTCTCCATCCCACAGGCTGGACGCCCACCCTGCAGGGCTCACTGACTGATGAGAGCAAACGGACCAGGCAAGTCCCCAGACCGTGCCAGGCAGGGAGGAGGCCTTCTCTGCTGGGAACCTTGGCTGACAACAAGAAGAGCTGTGCCTGGGAGCCTGAACCAGGCCAGGAGGCCCCTGAGGGCAGGGGGTCCAGGGCTAGTCCCTCCTGCCAAGTTCCTGCCACTTCCAACAGTGCCCTCGGCCGGGTGCCCAGCCTCTGATACATGGGCGTGTTCCAGATCCAGACCACAGCATGCACATGTCCACCTTTTAAAGTCGGGTCCACCCAGGCTGTGCGAGTCGTGGCACCAAAGATCCTGGCTTGTGTAGCCATCCACTTGTGGCAGGGCACCTGGGTGTTCCAAGCTTTGGCTCTTAACACAGCTGCTCTGAAAACCCGTGTCCAGGTTTTCCTGCGGACGTCTCCTCTAGGATGAACGTCCAAGCTGCAACACTAGGCCATGTGCCTGGGGCATGTTCTGTTTTATGAGAAACTGTGACACAATTTTGTGGAGTAGCTGCACCACTTTACATTTCACACACTATGAGGGATCGTTTTTCTGCATCTAGGCCAGCATTTGGTTTTCTTTGTATTTTTTATTTCAGTCATTTTAATGGGTGCATCATGCTACCCACCATGGCTTTAATCGACTGAGCGTCCCCAAAGCCAATGGTACCTTTCCATGTGCTCATTTATCATCTGCACGTGCTCTTTAGGGAAATGTCTGCTCTCAAGTTTTGCCCGTTTTCGGTTGGAGTTCCTCAACTGGTTGGCTGCTGGTTCCTCATGTAGGCTAGACTTTGGTAACATTTTCTCTCACTCCAATGTCTTTTCATTTTCTTTTTTTGCAGGGGTACCAGGGATTGAACTTAGGGACACTCAACCACTGACCACATCCCCAGCCCTATTTTGTTTTTTATTTAGAGACAGGGTCTCACTGAGCTGCTTAGCACTTGGCTAAATTGCTGGGGCTGGCTTTGAACTCAAGACCCTCCTGCCTCCGCCTCCTGAGTGCTGGGTTTACAGGCCTGAGCCACCATGCCCAGCTCTTTTCATGTTCTTGAGGGGGTCTTTGCAGAGCGGTTTTTAATTTCCACGAGGTCCAATTGATCCAGTTTGCTTTTGGATCCTGCCCTTGGTATATCAGGCCTAAGAATTCTTTGCCCCAAGGCTGGATCCCAATGATTTTCTCCAATTTTTTTTCTAGAAATTTATATTTTTACACTTACATTTAAGTCCAATCCATTTTGAGTAATTTTTCTACAAAGGCTGAGGCTTACGATGAGGGACCCCTGGCTGACACACTTGTGTGACTCTCCTGATAGGCTCTGTGCCCTGTCCTATTGGTCCATGAGTCTGTCCCTCTGTCAGTACCGCACTGTCTTGATAACTGTGGAAAGCATTAATACTGAGTGGTTTCTCCCACTGTGCTCTCCTTTTTACAAATTGTTTTGATTGTTTTAGAGCCTGAGCTGTTCCATATGAACTTTACAATAAGTTTTTCCATATTCTACATAAAATATTGCAATTTGGGGGTGTATTACAGGGGATTGAACTCAGGTGCACTTGATCACTGAGCCACACCCCAGCCCTATTTTGTATTTTATTTAGAGTCAGGGTCTCACTGAGTTGCTTAGCAGCTTGATCTTGCTGAGGCTGGCTTTGAACTCATGATCCTCCTGCCTCAACCTCCCCAGATGCTGGGATTACAGGCATGTGCCATATACCTGGAAGTTGTTGGGATTTTGATACAAGTTGCACTAACATATAGATCGGTTTGAGGACTAACACAGAGTCTTCTAATCCATGAACATGGTATGTCCTTCAATTTATTCAGGTCTTCTTTGTTATCTCTTATTCACATTTATGATTTGTAGCATATAGACTTGATATTTTGTGTATTTATGCCTAAGTATTTTATTTTCTTTGGTGTGACTGTAAATGGCCTTGTTTTTGTTTCTTTGTGGTGCTGGAGATTGAACCTCGGGCCTTGTGCCTGCTGGGCAAGTGCTCCAGCTTTAGGCTGCGTCCTCAGCCTGGCCTGTGATCTTACTTTTGGTTCTCCACGTTGACTGCTGGCACACAGAACTGTGACTCACTGGGTGTTGGTCATCTACACTGCCATCTTCCCAGACTCACTTATTGGTTCTAGGAGTTTTGGGGGAACATTTCTTAGATTTTTTTACGTAGATAATTGTATCATTTGCAAATAGAGTTATATTTGTTCTTTAATGGTTTGTATGTCCTTTATTTCATTTTTTTCATTTTCAAAAATTGCAGTATTGGGCTGGGGATGTGGCTCAAGCGGTAGCGCGCTCGCCTGGCATGCGTGCGGCCCGGGTTTGATTCTCAGCACCACATACCAACAAAGATGTTGTGTCCGCCGAGAACTAAAAAATAAATATTAAAAAAATTCTCTCTTCTCTCTCTCTCTCTCCTCTCTCACTCTCTCTAAAAAAAAAAAAATTGCAGTATTATGCTAACAGCAGTGGTGAGAGTGAACAACCCTATCTTACTCCAGATCCTAGAAGAAAAGCTTTCAGTCTTTCACCTGTAGGTTTTATGTAGGTGCTCTTTGTCAAGTTGAATACTCGTTTCTGGATTTCTGGGAGTTTTTATTGTGACTAGGTGTTGTATTTTGTTAAATGCCTTTCTGCATCAATTGATGTGATCACATCTTATGGTGATATGGTGGGAGATACTGGTTGATTTTTGAACATTGAACCAGCCTGGCATACCTGTATTAAATTTCACTTGGTTCAGTAACTTTACACATGAATTCAATTTTCTAATATGGTGTTGAAGATTCTGAATCTGCATGTATGAAGGCTTTGACCTGTTGTTCTCTCTTTTTGTACTGTCTGTGTCTACTAGGGTTATCAGGCAATGCTGACTCCTTTCTTCTTTGAACATTGGATAGACTTTTCCAGTGAAAATATCCTTGGGAGTTCTTGTCCAAGAGTTTTTTTTTTTTTTTTTTTTTTTTTTTAGAGAGAGAGATATGCAGAGACAGACAGAGAGAGAATTTTTTAATATTTATTGTTTAGTTTTTGGCGGACACAACATCTTTGTCTGTATGTGGTGCTGAGGATCGAACCCGGGCCGCACACATGCCAGGCGAGCGCACTACCGCTTGAGCCACATCCCCAGCCCCATTCCAAGGGTTTTTAAAGAATTAATCCAGTGTTGTAACTTATACTACTGATTTTAGACCTCTCCTCTTTCTCATGTAGGCATTCGGTGCTATCCACTTCCCACTCAGCCGATTTGCATATATCCCACACATTTTGATCTGTTGTATTTTCATTAAGTCCCAGGCATTTTAAATTTTCTTTTGAGGCTTCTACTTTGGCTCATAGATTGACTAAAATTGTATCATTTAATTCCCAAGCGTTTAGGTGTCTTTATGGTCTCAGATGATACAAATGTTGATAGGTTGACTACTGTAGATTTGTAATTAGTTTTAGTACATACGAGTTCATTGCCACTTTCTTCTTTTTCAGGATACTTTTTGACTAATGTTGGTCCTTTGCAATTATATATGAATTTTAGAATTGTCTTGTCCATTTCTGTAAGAAGACAGCTGAGATTCTGACAGGGACTGTATTGAACCTATACATCAGTTTAGGGAGTATGCCCACCTTAACAATGTTAAATACTCCAATCCATGAACAGAGCATATCTTTTCATTTACTTAGATCTCCTTTAGTTTCTTTTAATAATGTTTTGTAATTTTGAATACACAAGTCTTACGCCTCTTTGGTTAAATTCATCTCTACATATTTTATTATGAAGATGATGATTTTATTATTTTTATAACACTGTAAGTGGAATTGCTTAATTTCTTCCCGATCGTTCACCATTAGTCCATACAAACATACGTGGTTTCTGAGTACGGACTTCATGTTCTGGTTGGCTTGAGCAGGGCTTGGTTGCCTGTCTCTGGGGTCCGAGGGCTCTCTTCGTCAAGTGATTGGAAGTGTGCACCAGCACGGGTTTACGTCTGCTTGTTAATTTTGCTCTCTGCTTTTGCTGCTTCTCTTTGCTAGGTTTGCCCTGGTGCCTGACATCAGCTGTGGTCCGCCTGCCCTCAGCACTGCCCTGGGTGAAGACACACTCCCCACACTCCCTCCTGGCCAGGACTCTGCTGGCCTCCACTCTCTTTTCCAAGTCTCCTTTTAGCCATCTATCTATTTATTTATTTTTGGTACCAGGGATCGAACCCAGGGGTGGTCCACCACTGACCACATCCGCAAACCTTTTTATTCATTTTCAAAATTTGGAGACAAGGTCTTGCTAAGTTGCTGAAGCTGGTCTCAAACTTGTGTTCTTCTGGCTTCAGCCTCCCCAGCTGCTGGGATTACAGGCCTGAGCCGTTTCATCTTAGCTGTTGATTGACCTTTATCTTATACATTTATTTATATGTGATGCTGAGAACGGAACCCAGTACCTCACAGGTGCTAGGCAAGCGCTCTGCCACTGAGTCCCAGCCACAGTCCCTGAAGTCTTGCTTTTAAAGTTTCTCTTTCTGTAAATTCCGCCTCAGCCCTTTCCTCTCAGATTATTTCAAGTTCCTTCTGTCTTTTAAAGCCCATTCTGCATAAGAGAGAGCAGGCTTTCCACATGAGAAGCATCCTGCAGTGAGCTGACAAATCTCTCCCCCCCACTCAGACCAGACGGTGGCGGCTCCTGTCATCTGTTGGTCCTTCAGCTCCCTGGGGTGAGCAAAGAGCTGGCTCAGCAAGAGCCCGGCGCACAACCCAGACGCGCCACTGCAGGGCCTGGAGCCCACTGACCCCATTAGCCAGAGGCTGGGGCCTCTGGGGGCAGGAGGAGTCACGAGGGCCGCTGCTCAGTTGCCCGGGGTGAACCACCTCCTCTCCCCGTGGAACCCATGTCACACTGTCCAAAACAAATGTCACAGATGGGACTTGAGTGAGCTCACTTCAGAAGGTTGGGTACGTCACAACCAGCCTGGCTACCTAGAGGGACACTAGGTGCCTCCAGTGGTGGGAAGACACAGGGCAGGCAGGACCAGGCTGGCCATTCGGGGGACGGAACTCACTCTGGAGAAATGGGGCCTCACTCCACTTGGTACAGGGGAGTGTACCCCCACCACTTGGAGGACAGAGGACTCTCAGAGGGAGGAGAGCAGAGACCCACGTGACTCAGGTCCAGAGCCAGCAAGAGGCAGGGACAACCACGCCCCGGTCAGCAGCAGCCCTGTCCGGGTCTGCCCTGCACCCCAGGCTCTCAGCTCCAAGGCCGGAGCCATCTGGGCTCCAGGTTCCAAGCTCAATTCTTACACTTACACATAAGAAAGAGGAAGTTCTCTCAAAGCCCCTAACTGCCAGGAGTGTGCCGTTTCCCCCTTTACCAATTCTGCCGCGGTGGGTGCGGGCGAGCAGGGGGCCTTCGCAACACCGTTGCAGTCTGAAAGCAGTGCTCAAGGACAACAGTGGCCAGACGCACATCCCAGACCCCCGCGAGTGCAGCTCCACCCACGTGACTCTGAAGGTCGCCTCCGACTCCCTGGAGTGCGCTCCTCTGGAGGCCTAACGGGAGTGTGAAGCTCCCCAGAACACCCCTCACTCCCCAGCGAGGAGCGAGCGGCCCAACATCCTGTACTGCTCATGTTCAGTGACCAAGGCCCATCTACCCCTGCCAGAACCTCCTGGGACCACGCAGCACTTCCCAGTGAGCCTCCGGGCCAACACAAGCAGCCAAGCCTGACCTGAGCCGAGGCCTAACCTGGCAGCACTTGTCCAGGGGGGACAGAGCTCTCCACCCACGTGGCTCACTCCCTGGGCCTCTGCCAAGGTCGGAATGTGCAGCTTCAGCAGCTCAATCCCCAATGTCATGTGTGCCTGCGACTCTGGGGCTTAGGGCTGGGTCCCTAGAAAGTGACTAGATCAGACAAAGTCCCCTTTCACTATTCAGAGGGTGGACACTGGTGCTGAGGGCTGGGGCCTCTGGGAAGTGGTGAGGTGAGAGAGTCCTCACCAGGGTGGAGTCCCCTGAGAGGCTTCTAGTGGGACTGATTACAGCCACGGGAGAGCAACCAGACTGACAGACACACAGGTGCTCTTGCCAGAGGGGATGTAGCCCGGGGCCGGGCCGACAACCTGCTGTTTGGACTCCCAGATTCCAAAACCATGAGCCCCAATAGACTTCTCTTTATCATCAGCCTGTCCCAGGTATTTTGTTATAGTAAAGACAGGCTGATACACCTACATTCCACTGTCACACTGGGGTTGGGGTCCTGGAGAAACACTGCCTGCCTACCTGAGACCCACCCGACCTCCTGGGCCTTCACTCCGGTCTCTTCACCATCTGCTGGCTGATGGAAAGGTGCCTGCCCTGCACACAAGGTGTGTGTTAGCCCCCAAAGACTCTAGATTTTAGCAGTTGAGGTATTTTCCTAATTCTAATGAATCCAGCCTGCATTAAGTCACTGGAAATGTCTGCAAACTTGACTTCCTCTTGCTGTGCAGCCTTATGCACAGCAGTGCCCGATGACGTCACAGTTGACATCAGGCCTGCAGCAGGCTTCATGGCAGAAGGCAGCGTACAGTCACTGTGACACCTACGCAGGCCATGTGACAAACACAGGCAACAGCACCAGCCCCAGGATCATCACAGGAAGACAGACCGAAGAGGAGGCATGGAGAGAGAGCTGGGATGCCAGGAGAGGGCCAGACATCAACCCCCTAAAGTAGGCAAGGGAAGAGGGCACAGACCTCGCCAGTGCAGGGAAGGGTCCCTGGAGGAGCATGCCTGGGGCCTCCCTGTGTGCACACCTCTGGGACAGGGACCACACCTGGTGGCAAGGACTCACCTGGAAGGCCTGGACAGTAAAGTGGGGTGCACTGCGTGGTGCGGAGCTCAAGGCACTGGCGTCCTGCTGGGAAGTCAGCTTCCACCCCCATCCCCCCCCAGAGCCTACATGTTCTCAAAATTTTTATCAAACTCAGAATTTCACAGGTTAGTCTTTAAAGATGTCCACTTTGGTGGTGCTTAAATTTAAGAACTGGGCAGGTCCGTGGTACACATCTGTAATCCCAGTGCTCAGAGAGTTCAAAGAGTTCAAAGCCAACCTCAGCAATGGTGAGGCACTAAGCAACTCAGTGAGACCCTGTCTCTAAATAAAATACAAAATAGGGCTGGGGATGGGGCTCAGTGGTCGAGTGCCCCTGAGTTCAATCCCTGGTACAAAAAAAAAAAAAAAAATCTTTTTTTTGAGAACTGTGTAACTTTCCACTAGGGGAATCAGTGAGGCTCTGTGTTCAGAGCTGACTGCAGGTCCTGTCTTCAGCCTCCCAGGTGGAGCCCAGGGCAGGACCCTGGTTCACTGGCTCAGCTCCCACCGTCCAGCTGGGACCACGAGGGAAGCCTGTGCTCAGTGCTGCTCATGGGCCTGCCACACTTGGCAACCCCTATTGGCTCAGAGCCCCTTGATGCCCACCAGCTGGAGATGGGGCCAGCCTGGGCACCCACACCCACGCCCACAAGGTGCTTGGAGCCGAGGGTCAGGCACACCTCGGTCAGAGTACTAGTCACCATACTAACCCTTTACAAAAGCAAATTTGTCTGCCAGACTGGAATTTAGTTAGAAACTCTGCCATATTCAGATTAGATCAGTTTATGAGGCTCTGTGAGGCCCTGGATTGTAGTCTTTACTTTCACATGCCCAGCACCACCCAAGACCAATCTCACATTTAAACTCCACCATTTAACTATCTAAGAAGGTTAAAAATAACCAGGAAGGTCATTAGGTTCTGGAAAGTGGCCCAGGCTCCTGGTCACAGCTGCATCCGGTGCCTCCTCACAGGAGCAGCAATGCGCAGCAGGTGCAGCTCACAGGGGTCCTTGGAGGAAGAGGGGAACTAAATTAAGAGCTGGGTTCCAATAGGAGGAGGGGAGAGCCTACTGTGCTGTGCCCAGGGTCTTGGGCAGGCCTCTGCCTGCACAGCAGATATGCCGTCTTCTGCGGAACACAAGCAACATGAGGCCTTCTGTTACTGTCTTACATTTCCATTAGTCTTTCTCTAAACTCACCATCAAATGTAAATACTGGATGCTTTCTTTTTAGAAAACGTACTACTGATTTTACTTGGTTCTGATAAGAGTTTCTCCTCTCAGACTAAGAGTGCCAAGACATCTTGCAGTGCTCCTTTCTCGTCCGACACAGGGTCAGAATGCACACAGTTTACGCTGCTTCTCAAGTGGTATCCTGGGAATGCTACAGACACACCTGCTAGGACCACAGGTGCCCACAGGTGAGATCCCAGGAGGTAAAGGGCCAGCTCACCTGCCTGGTCTACCTTAGCTCCACTATGAAAGGGAACTGCTGGGATTCTTCTGTGGAGATCACTGGACTGGGAGAGCAACTGCACTTCCTTGGAGCCAGAAGGAACGCTGAGTACTCCCAAGGTGAGGCACAGGCCCTCTTTTGGGGACCAGGCCCAGGGGCAGAATCCGGCCCTTGCACTGTAGGTGCCACTCTGAGCCCTCCTCACAGAGGACTGTCAGGACCCCTGAGGACAGACACTTGACCTCCAGCAAATGGGAGCCCCCCCATTACCAAAGAATACTCCTAGACGGACCAGAACCTAGATGGCTCTGCTTCTCAAGAAATCACGCGCTCAGATATTCAGGTGGCCATTTGGAGCCCTGGGCCTGGCCTCCTTGTTCAGGTCTGCCCCTCTTCTGCATCGACACATCCCCAAGCTGCCCATCTGCTCCCCACAACCTGCCCCCACACATCCACACAGGCGAGTCAGCAGCACCTCCTACTCCAAACAGCCCCCTGGCTCATCCTGCCCTCCTGGCGCCTGGCAGACGCACTTCGAGCTCTGGACCAGGAGACTGACTGTATCAGATCTGCTGAGGGGCCCCTGATGGCATTTACCAGGGCAACCCCCACATTTTATCATTTCCCACCAACTATGCTCTAAAAGACCTATTGATTATGCATATTCACCTGTAATTATGATAATGCGCTCCCAGCCATACCCTGGGCATAAACTCTTAATTATGATTCAAACAATTAATCAACCAGCACAATTTCCTGAGCATCCGTTCTGTGCAGGAGCCTCCTAGGCACTGGAAAGGGAAAGCCATACAGGCCCTCTGTCAGCCAGGAGCAGGCTTCCTCCTTTCCTTCCTGCGTTGCACACACACATAATTCGTTTCTTAAAGTATGGAAATCTCAAGGTATCAGAAGTTTGCAACGTGGAATGTATATATTGCCACTGGCCTTAAAAAGACCTGAAAGTTGTTCCCCTCCCTAGTAAGACACCAACAAGGCACCTCTGGGCCACACATCACAGCCCACATCTTTGTGGCTAGCACCTAACCAGGACCTACAGCTTTTTTGACCCCTACAGTATTTTGACCCCTAACTTGCTACACGTTCATAGTTCAAGGGAACAGGGCAATTCCACCGGAGGAGGATTGGAAGGATGTGAGGTCAACCCCAGCCAGAGCTCAGCCCCGAAGCCCGAGGGAGAGGTAGGGGGCTGGGATGAGCCCTCTCTGCCTTCATCACCACGGGATGGTGGCCTCCAGATTTCTCAGCAGACAAGAAAACTGCTCAAGGCGATTCCAGCGCCCCCACCCACATCTGACCCCGGGTTTGCCATCTTGACTCCAGGGCTGGGCTGAGTGAGCCACTCAGAACTGCTCTGAGATTTCCCAACTAGGTCAAGATCCATTATTTACAACCTGCGGAGGGCAAATGCGGAGGACCAAGAGGCCGGGGGAGAAGGGCTTCCTGGAAGTCTGCGATGGGGGGGGGGACGGGGGGGGGAGCAGAAGAGCCAGAGAAAGCCAAGTCCGACACGGGGCCAAGGCTTCCCAAGGACAACCCGCCACCGCCGCGCTGCTGAGCGGGCAAAGTTCCGGGGGTCGGAATGGCTGGAGCCGGGCGGGCTGGGAAGGGACCTCCAGGGCCACCCCGCAACAGCTGAAGCACAGACCCTCGCAGGTGCGGGACGTCTCCCTCCCCGGACCCTGGGAACTTTCGGACCGGGGCGGGGCGGGTGGTGGTGCGGAGGCAAGAGGAGGCCGCAGGAGGCCACTTCACACCCCGCACCTGCCCGCCGAGGTCCGGACCCCCTCAACGCCCAACAATCCTTGCCCCCTGGGGCCACTGTAGGAGCCACAGGCGCTGCCCGCGCCCCAGCGCAGAGCCCCATCTCAGCCTGGAAGGTGCGGCGCACGCTCAGGCTGGGAGTTTGCAGAAATCACCGCTGCCAGAGCGGGGACCCTCGCCAGACTCAGACCCCGCGCGCGTGCACGCGCCTGTGCTGGTAAGCTGGCCGTGGGGTCCATCATCTCCCCGCTTCTCCGGCCAGGAAGGCGCACGAGCGCCACACATTCGCCCATGTCCCCCACCTTCGCGGAAGCCGGGTGCACCCACCTTCCAAGCCGGACAGAGCATGAAAGAGCCCTGGTCTCACCCTGGGGACCCCTATCCCAGTCGCGGGCCCTCTGTCCGTCCCCTCTTCCTCTCACCCAGGTTTTGGCAGGACGGATGCTGGCAGACGGGGCGGCTGCAGGATCCAGGCTCCAGCGGCCACCTGGACCTCCATGAAAGCGCACAACGCGGCCGGGCCCGCGCGCCCCGGGGATCCAGCGCGTGGGGCGGGGGCGGCGCCCGAACAGTCCGCCCCGCCCCCTCAAGCGTCCGTCCCCGCTGCTTCCGCGCCCGCTCCGAGTCCCTCCACTTAAGGCCAAAGTGTGCACAGCGGGCAGTGGCTGCCCCCAGAAAGGCGCCGGCGCCCCCATCCCCGCCCTGGACCCCGGAACTGCGGGGTAGACCGCGGCTCCACGGAGCGCGCAACTTTACCTCGGGGCTGGCTGCCGGCTGCGCGCGCCTGCCCGCGGTTCCTCGGGGCGGAGCGCGGCGTCCGCTGGCCGGCTGCCCAGAGTCTGGCACCGCCCTGCTCATCGGTTGGTGGGTCCTGCCCGCGGTGGCACGGCGCCCTCTCGCGCCCAGCGGGGTCCTGGGGAGACCCTGCAGCGATCAGAGCCGCCCGGAGCAGCGGAAGCATGAGACCGGGCTGGTGTGCCCACCACTTGGAGGACCAACCTGGGACACGGACAGGTGCATATACACGCGCGCAGATCCAAGCTAATGTGCTCACAACATCGAACTCATGAGACTTACACACGCATAACCACTTGGACACATACATATTCATGCCAGCTCTCACACCCACACATACAGGCTCACACTCGGTGCTCACGCTCACACACTCATAACTGCAATATCACACACAGGTATACACACACTCAGGCTTTCACACTTCCATACGCATAAACCCGGGCACACAGCCACGTGCACATGCACACATGCACACTCTCATAACCCAACACATGCACATGAGCACTCATGCTCATGTGCTCACATGGACATACACCCAGGCACATGCATGCACTCAGGCACTCACATACACACCCAGGTGCTCACACTTGCATTTCACCCAGGAGCCTTTCCAGAGACACTAGCAGTGGACAGAGCCTGAGGCCCTGGGGAGGACATGGACTTTGCAGGATGTGCCTGCTGTCAAGCCCCAGGTGACCTGTGGAGGGATCCTGGGCACACAGAAGTCTCCAGTGCAGTGTGTTACTCTTGCATCCAGAAATGGAGACTTTTTGCCCAGCACCAGGCCTGGGAAGGGAGCCTTATTCCCTCTGGAATCATTCTGTCCGGAGGCCAGGTGTAGCTGTCGGGAGGCCAGGGCCACTGTCCCTGAGACACCACTGTCTCCAGGGGATGTGACCATTTCTGGGCAGCAGCTGCGCTGTTGGGTCAGCAGATGTGCCTCACAGGGCTGTGTCCCTGGCCCCTGTGGTCATTGTGACATGAAAGTAAGCAGAGAACAAAGGAGCCCTGGGGAGGTCCGTGCCTGCACCCTTGGTGAGAGAGAGGGGGGTCCCCATGCACTGAGGCCACAGGCTCCCTGGGCCTGTCCTGTTCTTCCTGGGAGGACCATCCCAACCTGGCTAACATGGCTGCCTATTCAGACCCTCACCTGTGCCAAGCCTCCAGTGGCCTGTCACAGTCCACCCCACCCCCGCAACTCTTATTCATCCAGCTAGAGGGTTTGCTGTCCTTTCCTGGCCTTGAGGCACGTTTGTGAATGACCTGGCTTGGGTAGACAGATCTCCAGACCTGTCTCTATTTGTGCAGCTCTTAGGATTTTTTCCTCTAACCCACAAATTTTGTTATCTGTTTCTTTAATATCTACATGCAGGGCTGAGGTTGTGGCTCAGTGGTAGAGGGTTTGCCCAGCATGTATGAGGCACTGAGTTCGATCCTCGGCATCACATAAAAATAAATAAATAAGATAAAGGCATTGTGCCCATCTGCATCTAATTTTTTTTTAATCTACATAGAGTATGTTACAATTAGTTCCTGTTAATTTCATTTTGTCAGTTTTTACTAACCGCTTTAGGGAGCCTGTCAGTCATTCCAGAATCTTAATGCTCTGCTCCTCCCACCCCTCCTCTGCTGGAATATGGGGTCCTGAGCTGGCCATCCAGCACCACCGGGGGACACATTGCACAGGCTGCATGGCTCCTGCTGGGGCACCACCGGGCTGTCTCTGGTCTAAGAACCGGGCTTGGCTCTGCCTCCCATCTGTGCTTTTCTGCCCATTCGACATTTCCCATCACGTTGGGGAGGCTGTCAGTATTAAATGTATTTCTGAAATTGAAATAAAGTCCCTCCGATGTGAACTGGTAGGTCTGCAGGGTGACACACGCAGGTGGGGACGAAGACTGCCAACCAGTGCGCATCCGTGGCTGATCCCAGTAGTCTTGCTCCGACGCTGCCCAGGTGGCCTAGCTCTCCACGAGCGTGAGGCCCATCCTCTGCCTATAGGCATGTGGAATAGGATGCAGAACTGACCCTTTGTCCTGTGCCAGGTGTGGGATGCCTACACACTGTAAGGGGAGTGGTGAGGTGCCACGGGCAGGATGTCGGAGGGGCAGTCTGGCTGGCCTTTGCTATGCGGGGTGTCCCAGCACACCTTCCCTGGGACCTGGCCAGAGCATCCCTCCATGTCCACCGTTCACGCCCCATGCACCCTCCCCACCAGTGGAGCAGGACAAGGCTCTGTCAAGCCCCTCTGCTGGCTGGGCCCTGGCACCCACCATCTTGTTTCCCTCTGCCCCTTCCCATCCGGGTGCTTGGAAGGAAGAGCTGTCACTTGTCACCTTAGGAGGTGCTGGGGCAGTGTGGACGGCCCCTGGTGCACCTGCCATGTGGTCAGCTGAGAGTCACTCTGTTCCTCTGGGAGCCTCCTGGACAGGGTGGACAGTGGCTCTCGGGTGCCCGTGTCACATCTTTCCCTACAGTTCTCTGAGAGATTGCTGGAGCTGTGAGTAGAGCCTCCAGCAAGACACGACCGACCTCCTGCCACGTCATCGTGACTCCATCTCGTGACACCACCGTGAGTGACAGCATCCGTGGGAACTCGTTCAGTGTGGGCATTCCGAGGGACAGGGACGTGAGGGATGGCAGGGCCACTGCTGTGGCTCTGGGCTTCTCGGGGACACACTGGGAGCACACTCTTCAGCAGGCAGGGTGTTGCCCAGGGAGCCGCCCTGTGGGCTGGCTCTCCTAACCCAGCATGACCAGTGTGACTGCGAAGGGCCATGGGTAGCATCAGCAGCCTCTGCAGCTGGCAGCTCCCAGGCCCTGCCAGCTCCAAACTCACCTAGCCCCTGCAAGAGCATGTGACGAAGGGCAGTGTGGTCACTGCTGCAGGGGCCTGACGCCAGAGAGCACCCTCCACAATGACCCTTGGGTGCAGGGACTCCTGCCCTTGGAGAGCTGAGGGACCTCCGGGCTGGTCCAGGGCTGGCGAGGTGGGTGAAGCAATGCCCCGTGGACATGTGTTCAGGCTGAGATGGGTCTGTGCTCACTCAGCCCTTCAGCAAGTGGATGTGACGGGCCCACCCAGGAGCCCGGCTGCCACTGGGAGAGATTCAGGGGCCAGAAGACAGGTGCGCCCTTCAGGATGTCACTGTTCCTGGGGACAGTGCACCGTGTGTCGACAAGGCTCAGCTAACACAAGGCAACACACAATCCTGGAACATCTATCCTGGAACACCGTGAGAGGAGCAGCGCCCAGAGGCAGGCCGAGGTCGGAGTATGGACTGTCCCATGGGATGACTGGAAAATTCCTCTCCCCTCTACACCTACCAGGCAGAAATTATCAGGACCAAAAATAAAAAGAGGCCCCGCAGCTTTGCAAACAGGCAGAGCACTGATTGAAAGCCCCTGAGACTCCTCCCAGGTGCCACGGAACTCCAAGGCAGCCGAGCAATTAGAGAAACACTTGATAGTGAGAAAAATATATCAAATCTGCTAGCTTTAAAATGTTTTTGTCAAACTGAACCCTGGCCAAGCTATAAAAGTGTGAATTTTGATTTTAGAAGGAAGAGCAACAGCCCACGGTGAAGGAGCAGCACCAGGTCTTTCAGGAGGTGGATGCTGAGACGTCCCGACAGGAGGTGGCACGCTGTGTTCTCGCCATATGTAACTGGTGCACAGCCTTGGAACTTTCCAGCGCTGCCCCACGTTGCAGCAGAAGGTGCTCCCAGGAGGCTCACGTCCCCAGGCCTGGAAGCCTGCCATGGCTGCTGCTCCCAGAGGCTACTGGTTTCCTCAGGATGAACCCAAGATCTGCGTAGCAAAGGGTGCAGGTGGCCCGCCCAGCCAGGTCCTTGGGAGCACAGCTGGGGCAGACAGCCTACAGGCACTTTTGATAGAATGAAGAGCTCAGGAAGTCAGCCCACAGGGCATGTCAGACAGGTGGGCACCAGCGATGGGGCTGTTTCATTTCCCAGGAGCAGCTCGGTGGCAGGGTGCGCTGTGCCCTCAGGGGCTGTTATTCTGCCCTCTGCCCCGGCTGGTGAAGTGTCGGCGGGCGGTGGGAAGGGAGTTGTCCCCGGTGGCTACCCAGGCCCTGCTGTGGTGACTGGCAGGCAGCAGGGAAGCCCACCCCCCACTGGACAAGCCCTGAGGCACCTCGTGGCTGGGAGGCGCAGGGGTGCTGTCTTGCTGGTTTTGCTATCACTAGCCAACACTCTGGGGATTCTGTCCGCATACTGATCTCCTGGTGAATTTTTGGTTTGATTGAGGTGCCTGCCTGTGTGAGCATATAGGAAGTACCCAAATACTTATTTTCATAGGCTCCACCAGAAGGAAGGCCGAGGGCAGCTTGGCACAGCAGATGACAGCCGTGGGCCAGCGAGGTGAGTGTCCCCACAGGCCAGCGTGGGCTGAGAGGCCGTGGAGCGTGTCTGGGATGCAGTTCCTTCTTTTCTGGTGGCCTGAGTTCCACTGCCTGCACAGTGGTCTGAGGACCAGCCATGCTGGCTCCCGAGGGAGCCTTTCGAATGCAGAACCTCGGCCCACTGGACCACAGACAGGACTCTCCATTCCACCCAGACTTCCAGGTGAGCTGTGCAACAGGCCCGAGGAGCTGGGCTGAATGCCTGCAGCCCCCCGCTGCATTTTTATTTGATGCTGAGAGGAGGACAGCTTCTTGGCAGCCATAAAAGGACCCGAGCGGACAGCCAGGCTCCTGCAGTGAGGCCTTGCACATGTGGGTCAGGAACTCGCTGGCCTGCCCAGGGCCGGAGGGCAGTGCGGGCTGGCTGAGCGCTGCTGTTCGAATGCCGGGAGCTTCTGCCAGTCAGATAGCAGTCATCATTACAAGTTAACACAAGAGTCAATGGAAGGCATTATGTCAAAACCAAGACTCACCATCTCCTGGAGACTCTTGTTGTATGTGGGAGGCCCACCAGGGACCGCAGGGCCGTGAATGAGCCTCCAGCAACATTTAGGGAGGACTTCCCACGCAGCCTCACTGCAGATGCCCGTCCCACCCCTCGTTCTCCCTCAGGTCAGGCAGGCTGCACGCAGGCCTCTTCATGATGACGGCTATCTGACTGGTCCCTTCTCTTCCAGCTCAGGTGTGCAGAGTGAGCTGCCTCGGGAACAGTGGGGAAGGTTTGGAAGACGGGACTCGTTCCCAGGCATTGCACAAGATGCAGCTGAAGCTAAACCAGACCAGTTCAGGAGGCTGGGAGGGGCTGCAGGTGCAACCTGAGCCCTAAGCCAGGGGCCAGCGTCAGCTGCCACCCTGTGCCCAGTGCCAGGTGTCCCCACTTCTGCATATCGGTGTCACAGAGCCCTGCCGCAGAGGATAGATGTCACACAGCCCACCTCTTGTGACCAGTGTGGCATGGCCTCACCTCTGAGAGTGGACATCACGCGGCCACCCCTGGTGTGCAGAAAAGCCTGCTCCTGATGAACACCACCAGTGATCCCCAGATCTGGCACAGGAACTGGCCACCAGTGGTCCTGTAGCGTTCCCAGGGGAGGGGCCTGCACAGGAAGTAGTCCTGGCTCAGTTGGGGGCCAGAGGTGCTCATCAGAATGACGCAGTCAGGGGCCCAGAACCTGCTGTGTGCCTTGGGCACAGTGAATTGTGCAGCGGCTGCCTGCGGGAATACTTCCTGCCCAGTGGCCCTGGTGGGCGGCCACGGAATGTTCCTTGTGCCTCTGAGAGCTGCCAGCAAGCTCATGCCATGGGAGCGTGGGGTGTGCCCAGGGCCTATGGGTAAGTGTGGACTCCCTCTGGAACAGGGAGGACACAAGCCTGGGCCACTGTCTTTACTGCTGACTCCGCAGCTGGCCTGCTTCCTGTGGCACCCAGCTCCCCTGCACGGTCTCCCCTCCCGTCTTGGGTAGCAGGAGCTGCAGGCCTTGTTGCTGCCCATCTCCAGGGCCTCTCGCTGCAGACTGGTGCCTGGTCAGGGATGGCCCCTGCTTCTGTCCCAGGCTGACCCTCTGGTAAAGACTCCCCTAGGGTTGCATCTCCCCTGGACTCCTCTGGCCTCTGAGTCTGGTCATGCATACTGGGAGGGGGAGCGATTGTTTTTCTTGCCTTAAATCACTTTTCTTGTAGAATCAGCACACCCTTGGGAATCACTTCTCCATCAAACCACATGTTTTCAGAGGCAGAAGGACCCTGGTTTACAGGTGGATGGGCCTTGGGCAATGTCCAGACAATGGGCTTTTAAAAACTTGGGAGGTAGAGGCGGGAGGGTTGCAAGCTCAAGGCATGCTTTAGCAACTTGAGACCCTGTCTGAACATTAAAAATAAAAAGCACCGGGGCTGTACCCAAGTGGTAAAGCACCTCTGGGTTCAAATTCCAGTTCCGAAACCCAAACCAAAAAAAAAAAAAAAAATTCCACAGCTGAGAAAGCAAATTGGTTTTCCCAGTGGGTGGGGATGTGGCCTGTGGGTGTGGTGAACATGTACAACCCTGGAGAAATGGGATGGAGCAGAGAGACAGAGACAGAACACACAGAGCTTCAGCTCCTGGATGCAGCCACTCCTGATGCTCACCCTGACAGCTGCATCCCTTCCATTTCTATAGTTTGTGTTTTCAGCCCTAACTGGGAAACAAACCTTCTCCCTGCACTATGGCTGGCGTCCCTTCTCCAGGTCTGCCAGCACCCAAGCACACTGGCAGCACAGCGCAGAGGGGCAGGGCAGGGCCTGCCGAGGAACAGAGCACGCCAGTGGGGCATGGGCAAGTCTGTCGTCCTTGGGTGAAAGGTGGTGGAGGCAAGGCCCTAGGACCATCAGAGAGCAGGAGGAGGAGCCTGTGGCGGCCCCACGGCGGTCAGCTGGGCAACATGGGTCCACCCATGAGCCTGTGCTGCTGTAAAATGCTCAGATACATGAGCCAGTGGGATCCAGTTAGGTACAGGAAGCACAGTGGACCGTGCCACTCAGCAAACGCCAGCCCTGACTGTTGCAGGCAAGAGTGGTCATTGCTGAGAGAATGTGACAGGGATAGGGAGCCCCAAACAGCTCCCCAGGATGCTTATTAGTGACACTGAAGGGACAGCCCCTCACCAGGGACACTGCGGGAGCACCCACATGCAGACAGGCAGTGGGAGATCATCCCAGGACAGTCAGCCCTGGCCACTCTTCACGGCCAAGTGAGGCCCTGAAGTGTGTTTGGGAGCTGAGGCAGACCAGCCAGAGTCCAGCTGGGGTCCAGGGAAGGCAGGCTGCGCAGTGGGCATCGTGGAGACGGCCAAGACTCCGGGCATCTGTAACTGCTGACAGTTGGACAGGGCAGTTCCCAGAGACCCGCCTCCCTGGAACCTGGATGGGGCCCATTCAAAGCCGTTCACCATGTTTTATGAGCATGGACGGTCCCACACAGGCCTGCGCACGGACGGCTCAGTTACCTTCTTCCCTGAGTTACCTTCTTAGGTTCCAGCAGACCCGAGTCCACCACGTGTGTAACTGGACACCAGAAGAATCGCACCTCGGTTGCAAGGACGGACAGCCCACAAAGCGACTTCCGATGGTGCCCCCCCTGGTTTCTGCCTCCGCGGAGGGGGAGCAAAATTCACACTGTGTTCTCTGACAAAAGCTGACACATGGTACAATCTGGCGTCACCACGGCCGTGCCAAGTGGAACGGTCCCTTCTGTGCTCACTCACACACTAACGGAGCCTGCATGACTGACTGCGTCCAAGGCTGGCCCCTCTTGGTGACCCTGGGGGAGGAACGGCTGTCCTTCCTCTGTGCAATCTCGTGGTATCTGGGCTGTGGGGTTGAGCCGGTTTTCCCTGGCGCTGGCAGAGCCCAGTATGTGCTCGGGGGCCACCACGTTGGACCGCATTTCCTTCTACACCCTGAGGTCCGGATGGCCTTCTCCTGCAGAAGCAGGGGCTCTTGATGGCCCCATGACCTTGCCAAGCATGGGCCCCTCACCCCTACAGAGACAGGGCTCAAGGACAGCAGGCAGGGTCACCACGGCAGGGTCACCACGGCAGGGTCTGAGGCTCCCGTGGGGCTGTTCTCCATGGACGTGGGATGGCATGTCACCGACAGTGCTTTGCCTGCCCCAAGGCTGTGGAGCTTGGGAGCTGCCTGGGTCCTGCAGACGTGACCCCAGAGAGCAGGGAGACACTGCTCCCCGGCCAGGGCCCTGCCCATCACCGCCAGCCTCTCAGCCTTGTCCCTCGGGAGGAGGGACAGGACTCGGCCACCTTGTTCTCAGAGGAAACTCAGCTGGATGTGTAGGTGGCAGCGAGTCCAAGGTGATGAGGGCCCCCGAAGGTCCCCATGCTGCCACAGGTGCCCACAGGGCTGTGGCTTCTGACCAGCTGCCCAGAGGACGTGGATGGCTGCTCGGCCCCTGGTTTGGTGACCTCTTCATCACTGTGCACACTCCTTCAAGGTCTTCCCCAGCTGCACTTTCATGGGCCACAGGCCTGCAGTAAAGGTGACCTTCTGAGGGACAGACCGTGACACACGTGCCACAGATCTTGTGGGAGGGACACAGCTGGCTCAGTGCTCCTGGCAGCGGGGTGCTGGACAATGTCTGAGGGCCATCCATGCTGAAGGGTCAGAGGCAGGCGGCCTCGGGTGCTGGTTGCCCATGTGGTGGCCACAGGGCATGGCATGGGGTCTAGCGTGCACCAGGGCAGTTCAGAGGTGACCCAGGGGACACTCAGCCCAGGCTGGCTATAGGCCAACTCAGGGGAGGTGGCCAGGTGTCAGCACCTGCCCACCACATGACCCACGGAAACCCCAGGACCACAGCAAATGTGCAGCTTCCACGGAGTCAGGGGCCAGCTACTGGGCCTTGCAGAACCACCGTGGGGGGGCACTGCTGCTGGAGAAGACACACAGTGCCCTGTCGGGCCAGCAGACCTGCAGGGCCTGGAGGGGCAGGGCCCTCTCTCCTTCTTTTCTGCTTTCCGGCTGGGCAGATCCCTGGCTGGGCAGATCCGTGGCTGGGCAGTGCCAGCTGGGCAAGGGCCGGATGGTTGCTGAGAGGAGCAGGATTGGTGCTCTGGGCACTGGCCAGAGTCTCCGTCTCCCGTCTCTCTGTGGAGCTGGCAGCTGCTGCAGGCCTGTTCCGTGCCCCAGATAAGGCCCCAGCCAGGACTTGGTCCTGGGAGTCCCCAGGTGTGCCTGAGAGATGTGCTCCTCGCTCCCCGGAGGGTGTGCCCAGAGAAAGGCTCCGTCTCCCTGGGTTGGAGCCAGGGGTGGAGGAAGAGACCAGGTTGAGGCCTGGGGCACTGCACAGCCACACCAGGACTCCAGCAGCCTCCTGTTCTGACCAGACCTGAGTCCTGGGCACCCAGGGGTCTCAGGGCTGCTGCAGGCTTCAGGCTGACCCCCCAGAATAGATGTGGGCAGGGGCTTCCCTGAGACCCCTCACTGGGCCCTTGACCTGGAGCTGCAGGACAGCCTTGTCCTTGAGCCTCAGGCAGCCTGGCCTGAGAGCCAGAAGCCACATCTCCGTTTCCTCATGTCCCAGCCTCAAATCTGGACCGACTGTTCTGGAACATGCCCTTGTCTCCAGGGGACTGGAGCCAGGAAGCTGCTGTCCTGGAAAGTGTCTGGCATGCGCGCCAGTCCTCTGCAGTGACTCTCCTGACAGGGGACGACCCTGGTCAGCTCACACTGCGGTGCCCACAGCTGAACACTGCACCTGGGAGGGGTGCACCTCCAGCCCACTCGGGTGTTCGAGGTGACTGACTGCAGGGCCTGTGTATCGGGGAGGGTGGTCCAGCTTTGGCGGTAGAGCTAAGGGGCAGTTGAGCCTGTGGCTCTGACTCCAGGATCCCAGGCAAGGTGGACACTGGCCAAGGCTGTGCCTGTAGACCATGGCTCCTGGGATGGTGGATGTGCACAGAGCCCCCTAGAAACCTCTCTCAGGTGCAAGAGGGCGGGGGAAAGTGAGTGGTACAAGGAGCACTGCTGTCCCCAGGAATGGCCTGCCAGAGCCTCTCCACAGTGAGGAGTCAACTCCCACCTGCAGTCAGCAGCCACCAGCCTGAGCGGCAGGTGGCCGGGGAGGGCTGCAGGTGGACCAGCACACACTGGACTTCCCAGGCTCTTCCTGTGGCCAAGCCTTGGTCTGGTGGAAACCCTGGAGTGTGCCGTCCCCGCAGACCTCCTGCCGTGCCTGCAGCCCAGCTGCCCCGACTGCCAGGTGTCCCATGCCGAAGCCCCAGTGGCAGCTGGACTGAGGACAAGGCAGCAGGAGTGCCACACTGTCCCTGGGAACCAAGGCAGCTGTGGATGACCAGATGCATCTTCCTGGGACCTGCGGGGACTTCCCGCTGTGGGTGTGGGGCCAGAGCTTTCCCTTTCTCGTCCCTTCCTCCCTGACCCTCCAAACACAAGCTGGTTCCCCTGGGTGTGGAGGTCTGAGGAGGGTCTCTGTGGTTCCCCTGGGTGTGGAGGTGTGAGGAGGGTCTCTGTGGTTCCCCTGGGTGTGGAGGACTAGGAGGGTCTCTGTGGTTCCCCTGGGTTTGGAGGTCTGAGGAGGGTCTCTGTGGTTCCCCTGGGTGTGGAGGTCTAGGAGGGTCTCTGTGGTTCCCCTGGGTGTGGAGGACTAGGAGGGTCTCTGTGGTTCCCCTGGGTGTGGAGGTCTAGGAGGGTCTCTGTGGTTCCCCTGGGTGTGGAGGTCTAGGATGGTCTCTGTGGTTCCCCTGGGTGTGGAGGTGTGAGGAGGGTCTCTGTGGTTCCCCTGGGTGTGGAGGTCTAGGAGGGTCTCTGTAGTTCCCCTGGGTGTGGAGGACTAGGAGGGTCTCTGTGGTTCCCCTGGGTGTGGAGGACTAGGAGGGTCTCTGTGGTTCCCCTGGGTGTGGAGGTCTAGGAGGGTCTCTGTGGTTCCCCTGGGTGTGGAGGTGTGAGGAGGGTCTCTTTGGTTCCCCTGGGTGTGGAGGTCTAGGAGGGTCTCTGTGGTTCCCCTGGGTGTGGAGGTCTAGGAGGGTCTCTGTGGTTCCCCTGGGTGTGGAGGTCTAGGAGGGTCTCTGTGGTTCCCCTGGGTGTGGAGGTGTGAGGAGGGTCTCTGTGGTTCCCCTGGGTGTGGAGGTGTGAGGAGGGTCTCTGTGGTTCCCTTGGGTGTGGAGGACTAGGAGGGTCTCTGTGGTTCCCCTGGGTGTGGAGGTCTAGGATGGTCTCTGTGGTTCCCCTGGGTGTGGAGGTCTAGGATGGTCTCTGTGGTTCCCCTGGGTGTGGAGGTCTAGGAGGGTCTCTGTGGTTCCCCTGGGTGTGGAGGTCTGAGGAGGGTCTCTGTGGTTCTCCTGGGTGTGGAGGTCTAGGATGGTCTCTGTGGTTCCCCTGGGTGTGGAGGTCTAGGAGGGTCTCTGTGGTTCCCCTGGGTGTGGAGGTCTAGGAGGGTCTCTGTGGTTCCCCTGGGTGTGGAGGTCTAGGATGGTCTCTGTGGTTCCCCTGGGTGTGGAGGTCTAGGAGGGTCTCTGTGGTTCCCCTGGGTGTGGAGGACTAGGAAGGTCTCTGTGGTTCTCCTGGGTGTGGAGGTCTAGGATGGTCTCTGTGGTTCCCCTGGGTGTGGAGGTCTGAGGAGGGTCTCTGTGGTTCCCTTGGGTGTGGAGGTCTAGGATGGTCTCTGTGGTTCTCCTGGGTGTGGAGGTCTAGGATGGTCTCTGTGGTTCCCCTGGGTGTGGAGGTCTAGGAGGGTCTCTGTGGTTCCCCTGGGTGTGGAGGTCTAGGAGGGTCTCTGTGGTTCCCCTGGGTGTGGAGGTCTAGGATGGTCTCTGTGGTTCCCCTGGGTGTGGAGGTCTAGGAGGGTCTCTGTGGTTCCCCTGGGTGTGGAGGACTAGGAAGGTCTCTGTGGTTCTCCTGGGTGTGGAGGTCTAGGATGGTCTCTGTGGTTCCCCTGGGTGTGGAGGTCTAGGAGGGTCTCTGTGGTTCCCCTGGGTGTGGAGGTCTAGGAGGGTCTCTGTGGTTCCCCAGGATATATCGTAGTGTTATGATTATTATGGTTTTTGACTCTGATGAAGTGCTGTTCTCTTTCCACCAGGGTTTGCCAACATATTCACCCGTGGTGTGATCTCACCCATCTTTATTTTATTCATATTTATTAATAATTTTATTAATTAAAATATAACTAAAATGCTTTAAATACAAGTACATAATATATAGAAAGTCAATTAGAAAAATAATTACATTACAAGTAGTAGTAAACTGCAATATTGAATACAAAAGTCACACTGCCTATTTTATTAAGGTGTGATTTCAGTTTGCATTTCCATGGTGACTAACAAATGCCTGTCAGCACCTGCCCCGCTCTCCTGACTATTCTTGAGAACATGATCTTTGTGTGACGTTCTGGAGCCACTGGACTCTCAGAGACGCCACGTGAAGGTTTCCCCCTCTGTGGGCTGTGTTCCCGTGGCCCTGCAGCACCCTCTGAAGGAGAGGAGCTGGTGATCTGGACGAAGATCGTGACACTCAGCCACTGGTGTTCTGGCTGGTTCTCTCGTTTCATAGCAAAGAAATCTCTGATTGACCGGGGCACACAGACTTGTTTTCCTGTAAGAACTCTACAGTTTACCCTACATTGTGACAGATGGTGGGAGGTAGATTCCCTTGGTTTTGCATGTGGAATCCCGTTGTTCCAGCAGCATTTGTGGAAGAGACAGTTCTTCCCTTCCATTTTGGCCGGTCCCCTTCACAACACAATGCAGACTTGCCAAGATGCTGCAGTTTTATCTCTGAGCTCTCGGTTCTGTTCCGTGGTATCCTTAGACCAGCACCCATTATCTTGATGATGGTAGTAAACTGTGAAGTCAGAAGTGTGAGTCCCAGGTAGTTCTACATTCCTAGTCTACTTTTTAAATGCTACTGTAGATGCAAAGTTTGTTTTTTAATGAATTTGACTTTGGGGTTTATTGCTGGTGGGTAGAAATGATTTTTGTAGACTGATTCCATACCCTGTACCCATGCTGAACTTACTATAACTAATTAAAACTTTTTGGTGGGTTTCTGTGAATCAGACACTGTTGTCTGTGGAGATAGTTCTATTTTTTCCTTGGCATCCTGGATGCGTTTTACTTATTTTTTTGCTAATTGACCTATTTTGCTTTTATTCTTTAAAGAGCATGTTTCATAAATCAGTTCTTTTTTGAAGACTAAGGAAGGAAGTCAGGACAACACCAGGAATAACATCAGCTTCTCGTCAGACACGCGGGAGCCGGGAGCGGGTGGAGTAAAACGTCTTGCTGAGGAGCACAACTCACTGGAGCTGTGTCTGTGAAACACCCTTCAGTGAGTCCAAGCTGGTCTCCGGGGCAAACAGCTGTTGAGGAAACGTGAGGCCCGCAGACTGCCTGCAAGAGACGTGCACTCAGATTCTTCAGAGAGAAGGAAGAGCATCTGCGTGGAGAGAGGCGTGCTGGAGAGGGAGAGAACTGCACAGCGGGTGGAGACCCTCCCTTCCCGTGTCCTTGCTCACGATGAAGGTGCCACACACCAGACCAGGAGGCAGCGTCAAGAACTGCGAGGAGGAAGAGAGGAGCCCACAGCTGACAGCGAGGACAGTGGCAGATGCCTCACCAGGAGCAGGGTGCCCAGGCCACAGGGAGGCCAGCAGAAACAGTGACAAAGACAGCCGGAGAGTTCCAGAACAGAGACTCAACCTCAGGGAACTCTCAGAAACACTAAAAACATTTGCCCTCAATGAAAAAGAAAGATTTTATCAAAACCTGTAGGATGCAGCCAAGGCAGCCTTAGGGGGTGGCTGGCAGCAGGAAGTGCGTGTTAGAGATGAACAAAAACGAAAGTCCAAGGGTCTAAGCTTCCACTTTAGGAACCAGAACAACGATTCGTCGCAAAGTAAACCGAAGAAATAATAAATATTAACGTAGAGTCGACGGAGTTAAAAACAGGAAGTGAGCAGAAGAAAACGAATGAAACCAAAAGCCGATTCTCCCAGAACATAAATGATCTGAGATGCTTCCAGGGGCACACTATGACAAACGGAGGGGACACCACCAGAGAGCCCACAGACATCAGAGGGCCCTGAATGGCTCTGCCAGACAACCAAGACCTCGACGGTGTGCCCCAGTTCTCTGACACACTGTCCAAAACAGAAGCAGTGTCCCGGAGGTGCCGAAGTCTGGCTTGGCACAAATCAGGAGCCACTTGTCAAAAAGAAACTAACTTTATTTTTAGAACTACAAACGCCAAACAAAACAGCTCCAGGGAAAAACCCTCAGAGCCCAACTGCCACCACCGGCTTCCACAAGCCTCTCTTCCCCACACCAGCCTCTCAACCTCCCACAATCCTCCTCCTCTTGAGGCCGATTGGCTGGGTTGCGTGGGCAGAGCCAAAGAAGTCACCCAATGAGCAGCTCCGTGGAGGAGCCAATCAGCTAGATGTTGCTGGGGCAGCTGTGAGCCAATCATCAGCTGGCAGTCTGAAGGGCAGGGAAACAGCCCAATGAACATCACCGCAGAGGAGCCAATCAGCTAGATGTTGCTGGGGCAGTCTGAAGCTTGCTGGCAGCTGGAAGTTTGCTGGGGCCCCTTTGGCTGTGGCTCTCAACATCTCCCCCTCTCTGTTTAAACAACAAGCATGTGGCTTATGGACCGTGCCTGCCTTAGGTTGTCCAATACATATGGTCCTTACCCGTCTTCGGATGAGCTGACCTCAGGGCGTCAGCCTCCTGTCTTAGGTTGGTACCATTGTAATTGGATCTTACCCGTCATTGACTACCGGTCCAGTACAGCCACACCTGTGGAGAGGTCTCAGCGGGGGGGGGGGGGTGAGGTTCTTTGCCTCACCTCTGTTGACCCTCAAATTTTAGCTGAATGATCATGACAAGCAGAAGGGAGGAAGATATACCAAGTCAATTGACGGCTCCTTTTGGGAAAATTGTACCACCGATGATATCATCAGCAAAAATACCCCAACACTACCACAAGTCGCTGCACCAACAGATAGTTCACAATGCATACAAGTGACACATAGTTCTGTAAGCAGTTCAGTGCAAGTTCTGTAAGCAGTTCAGTGATGGCTATTGCAGAAACTGTAGATTAGTTTTTTCTTTGTCTTCACCGGCACAGGGATGAAGATAGGAATTCTGGCAATAATGACTAAAGAAAAAATTAGGTAACATTCCAGAAGACACTAAAAGAAAACAATTTTCTTAACAATTTATATTATCTTCATCGGCACTGGGATGAAGATAGAAATTCTGGCAATAATGGCTAAAGAAAAAATTAGGTAACATTTCAGAAGGCACTAAAAGAAAACAATTTTCTTAACAATTTACATTATAGTGAAGAGAATTATTAAATATAATGAAAACGAAAGGTGAGAGTAAACAAACAGATCTGTTAACCTCCTTTTTTGTTTACATATTAAAACAATTCTTAACAGTTATTTACCCAATTTAAATTAAACCATTTAAATCACGTGAATAAAAAAAAATATTTGGATCCATCTTTTCATGAGCGCTCATCATATATGATATATGGAAATACGTACATTGGACATACATAAATTCAAACATATAACACAAAACACAAGTGTGCACACATAATATAATACATACAACACATAACATAATAGTAAAGGCCTTATAACTTTTTACAGGTAAAATCTCTATTGCAATGTTTAAAAACTCTATAGTCAAAAAAAAATAGAACTGATCAGCAAAACATTAACCTAGGTCTGTATGAGCTCAAAAAAATAAAATAGAACTTCATGATATGGGAAAGGGTTCTGTCGCAGATGTAAGGATAGCCAAATTGGAGTTTTGGATATCAGCTATTATGGATTTGAGCTAAATCATCTT
Source organism: Ictidomys tridecemlineatus (assembly GCF_052094955.1). Classification (NCBI taxonomy): domain Eukaryota; kingdom Metazoa; phylum Chordata; class Mammalia; order Rodentia; family Sciuridae; genus Ictidomys; species Ictidomys tridecemlineatus. The sequence goes on from NC_135489.1 coordinate 456,921, forward strand.
CTTTTTGGTCTGTAGAAATCGCTTTAGTTAATCTCTCTGGAATCCAAATCGGCTGCTGTTCTCTCTGTGGAAACACAAAAACAGACCCCCGACTCCAGACAATCACTGGGTCAGGATTTTAGTTAATCTCTCCGGAATCCAAATCAGCTGCTGTTCTCCCTGTGGAAACACACAAACAGGCCCCCGACTCCAGACAATCACTGGGTCAGAACCTTGGTTAATCTCTCTGAAATCCAAATCGGCTGCTGTTCTGGGTCAGAACCTTGGTTAATCTCTCTGGAATCCAAATCGGCTGCTGTTCTTCCTGTGGAAACACACAAACAGACCCCCGATTCCAGACAATTACTGGGTCAGGACCTTTCCATTGTCCTGTTAGAATATCTTTCCAAAGTACCTTGGGCTTATGTACATTTTTTGGACACATATGCCTTTCTGCAGCACTAAGTCCTGATGAATCCAAATTTAAAAAGTTTAGAGTAAAAAGCGTTATTTTAAGTTTATCTTTGGGGAATATATACCCCTTCCCAATTCCATCTTTTTGCTTTAATAAGTACATTTTAATAGTTTGATGAGCTCTTTCAACTATGCCTTGACCCTGTGGATTGTATGGGATTCCTGTTATATGAGTAATGCCAAATGATGAGCAAAATTGTTTAAAAGAAGTAGACGTATAACCAGGGGCATTATCTGTTTTTAACTGTTTTGGAATGCCCACAGTGGCAAAATTTTGTAAGCAATGAGCTATAACATCTTTAGTTTTTTCGCCGGCATGAAGGGAGCCCATCAAAAATCCAGAAGAAGTATCAACTGTAACATGCAAATATTTTAATTTTCCAAATTCTGGCAAGTGTGTGACGTCCATTTGCCAAATATGGTTAGGCATCAATCCTCTAGGATTGACTCCAAGATTAACTTGTGGTAAAAAGGTCACACAATTTTGACATTGTTTTATTATTTGTCTAGCTTGTTCCTTAGTTATTTTAAAACGCTTTTGTAAAGTATTAGCATTGACATGGAATCTTTCATGAAAATTTATAGCTTCTTCTAGTACAGAGAAAATATGTATGTCACGTGTAGTTTTATCTGCTAAATCATTGCCTAAACTAAGGGCTCCAGGCAATCCTGTATGTGCCCTGATATGTCCTATAAAGAATGGATCTTTTCTGTCCCAGATTAAACTTTGTATAGTGGAAAACAAAGAGAAAACAGTAGAAGAAGGGGAAATTCTACCAGCATCTTCAAGGGATACTATAGCATTAACTATATACTGGCTATCAGAAAATAAATTAAATACAGAATCTTTAAACATCACAAAAGTTTGTAATACTGCATTAAGCTCTACCTTTTGAGCTGATTGTTTGGGTACTAAAAATGTAAAAGTTTGATCAGGTGTAACTATTGCTGCTGTACCATTATTTGACCCATCAGTGAATATATTTGGAGCATTCATGATAGGTGTTTTTCTTGTCATTTTTGGAAAAATTACAGGATGCAATGACCAAAAAGACAATAAAGGATTAGATGGTAAGTGGTTATCAAATGAAACATTAGATTTGCACATTATTATTGCCCAAGTATTTAACTCATTAGCTAATTCATCAATTTGATTCATAGTATATGGAGTAATAATTTTATGGGGAGAAATTCCAAACACTGCCTTTGCTGTTTTTATTCCTTTGAGTATTAATTGTCCTACAGCCTCAGGATATCTAGTAAGAATAGTGTTAGGAGAATAAGATAAATGTATCCATAATAATGGACCTTCTTGCCAAAATACTCCTGTAGGAATATTTTTTGTTGGTAATACAATAAATAATAAAGGCAAACTTATATCAATTCTATCCAAATGCATATTTTCCATATATGTTTCAATGATTTTTAATGCCTTTCTTGCTTCAGGCGTTAACATTCGGGGTGAATTTGGATCTGATGGACCTTTTAGGATATCAAATAAAGGTCCCAATTCTCCTGTTGGAATACCTAGATAAGGCCTTATCCAATTTATGTCTCCTAATAACTTTTGAAAGTCATTAAGTGATTTGAGTTGATCTACTCGTATTTGAATTTTTGGTGGACGGACCATGGTTGAGGATAATAGAACTCCTAAATAATTAATTGGAAAATTTAATTGCACTTTATCTATTGCTATCTCTAGATTATAATTTTTTAATAAGTTTGTAAGTGTGGCATAACATTCTAGCAATGTGTTTTTAGCTTTGTGTGCCAATAACACATCATCCATATAGTGAAATATTTGTAGTTCAGGATTTTGATTTCTAAGTGGCTGGATTACTTTGTTAACATAAATTTGACACATAGTTGGGCTGTTAGCCATCCCTTGAGGGAGTACTTTCCATTCATATCTCTGATCAGGACCTTCATGATTTAGTGCAGGGATAGTAAATGCAAAACGTGGACTATCCTCAGGATGAATTGGAATTGAAAAAAAACAATCTTTAATATCTATAACTAAAACATACCAAGTTTTTGGCAAAGCAGACAATTGAGGAATCCCCGATTGAGCAGGTCCCATAATGACCATTTCATTGTTAATGGCTCTTAAATCTTGCAGTAATCTCCATTTACCAGATTTCTTTTTGATGACAAAAATGGGAGTATTATGGGGAGATACAGAAGGTTGTATATGTCCTTCCGCTAATTGTTGTTTGACCAGATCATGGGCTACTTGTGTCTTTTCTTTAGTCAAGGGCCACTGAGGAACCCATACTGGTCTTTCTGATTTCCATGTAATTTTTATTGTCTCAGTGGCCCTTTGTGAAAATCCAACCCATGTCTGTCTGTTCCTTGATCTATTTGTATTGGTGCTGCTATACATTGTTCTTGTCTTTCTAATCTTTTTCCTTTCCTAAAACCTTGTCTAGCCATAATAGTGGGTGCATTTTGATTGATATTATTTGTTAATGTCAAACCTAATTGATCTAAGACATCTCGTCCCCATAAATTTACGGGAAGATGATCCAATACATATGGCTGTATAGTTCCTTCACATCCTTCAGGATCCTTCCAATCTAATAGCATTGCACTTCTATCGGGATTAGTCGCCACTCCTAGGCCTCGAAGCGATTGAGTGGCTTGTTGTAATGGCCAATGTTTTGGCCATTCTTGACGAGAGATGATGCTAAGATCTGCACCTGTATCCAGTAGCCCATTAAATTCATGTCCTTGAATATTTAGTTTTAGCATGGGGCGAGAATCTAAATTTAAAGAAAGCATAGCCCAATCTACACCTGTGGAGCCTAATCCCTTGGAACCTCTTTCTACAACATGACTGGAAAATTTATCATGTAGGCTTGGTATTATTAGTAACTGTGCTATTCTATCTCCTGGTGAAATTACTGATATACCCTTTGGAGAACTGGCTATAATTTTTATTTCACCTTCATAATTGGAATCAATTACCCCAGGACTTATCAAAAGTCCTTTTAGAGTAGAAGAGCTGCGTCCCAATAATAAGCCTACTGTTCCTTTGGGAAGAGGTCCTTTTACCCCTGTGGGAATGATTTGAACTCCCATCTCTGGAGTTAGTACTGATTTGGTGGAGGCGCAGATGTCCAACCCTGCGCTCCCTCTGGTTTGTCTGATGAGGGATCTGATGTGCTGGGCACTACCCTGATGGGGTTGCTGGGGTTGCTGGGTTCCTCCAGTGCTCCGTATATTTGTGGTTTGGGGCCCCGGAGCATTGGGGCCCCCTGTCCATTTTTTGGCAACGGAGCCTGATGCCTTTGTCCACGATATTGTGGATAAACACCTTGTCCTTGTTCGTTTTTTGATAATGGAGTACCCTCTATGGTGGTTTGAGGACGGTATTCATTAGCCCAATATAATGGAGTACCCTCTATGGTGGTTTGAGAACGGCATTCATTAGCCCAATGTCTCCCTCTACGGCATCTAAAGCTTGTTTTACTGCAGCTGCCACAATTTGCCCTTGTTCATTAATGTCTCTACATAATTTAATATATGTGTTTAAATCTTCCTGTTTCCATGGTCTAATGATATCTCTACACCAACGATTCGCTTGGTCATAAGCCAGTTGTTTTATAAATGGCATTGCTTGTTCTGTATTCCCAAAAACTCTGGTAGCTGTTTGAATAAGCCTATCTACAAATTCAGCGTAAGGTTCATTAGCTCCTTGTATTATCTTAGATAATTGACCTTGTAAACCTCCAGGTTCTTGTAAAGACTTCCATGCCCTAACTGCATCTACAGCAATTTGTAAATATACACCAGGATCATATGCAAGTTGTTGCTGCCGATCCTCATAAGGTCCCTTTCCTAACAACATATCTAGATTTCTCTGAGGATAACCAGCTGCTGCATTTCGACTAGCCGTCTCCTTGCAAAATTCCTCATTGGCAACCTTCCATAACAGGTATTGTCCTCCATTTAGCACAGCTTTACACAAACTAGCCCAATCTGCTGGCGTCATGCTTAAGTTGGTAATGGATTCGACCAAGCTTACAGTGAAGGGTGCTTGAGGACCATAGGTTGCTACAGCCTCTTTTAGCTCCTTCACTGATTTGAAATTTAAACCCTGGTAAGTTCGCTGCCCTCCTACCTCAAATACAGGGCATACTTGAGATCCTGTCTCAGGATCCAAACTATCAACTGCGGGGGTTGGGAGTCTCTTAGCATATGGAGGTGGTGCTGTTGATTGGACACTTATGCCCTCTGGTGATAGAGTGCTGTTAGTAGCAGTCTCCTGTAGAGGTGGCGCTGTTGGTTGAACACTTATGCCCTCTGGTGATAGAATGCTATTAGTAGCAGTCTCCTGTAGAGGCGGTGCTGTTGGTTGGACACTTACGCTCTCTAATAAAAGGGTCTTATTAGCAGTCTCCTGTTTTAAATTTTCCCCTGATAGATTTTTCTGCTCTAAACTTTCTTCCTCTGTCTCACTATCTCGAAAGACCTTCTCTTTCACTTGAATCTTTTCCTCTTTCTGACTAACTTGAGAGACTTCCTCTTCTACTTGAATCAATATGTCTTCTTCTTCCTCTACCTCTGTCTGAACTGAAGGCTTTGGACTAAGCAAACTAGATACCAACGTCCACAATGACAATGTGCCAACTGGCAGAGTCCCTGGGTTGTTCTTTTCTATTCTTTTTAAATCTTCACCATGCAGAGGGACTTACACCAGTGCTCTGCGTCTCCTCCAGAAGACAGGGCTGATGGACGACTTCCTGACACGCTCACCTGGCCAGCGTCGTCCCAGCACCCTGACCACTTTACAGGAAAACCACAGACTAACATCCTCAGGCACACAGGTGCAAGAAATAATCAACAGAACATGCCGGGATCAGACCCAGCAACGTACGAAAGAGTTACCAACCGTGGCTGAGCCTCTGGAAACCCCTAGATCTAGCTGTACCTGAGGTGCTCCTCACCTCTCGGAAATGTGGGTCAATACATGAAGATGAGCCTACTGGAGTTACCTGCAGGTCTAGCGTACACAGCTTAGCCCAACACTTCACTTTTTTAAAAATTTTTTTAGGTGTAGTTGGACACAATACCTTTATTTTATTTATTTTTACGTGGTGCTGAGGACCAAATCCAGTGCTCGCACAAGCGCTCTGCCACTGAGCCCCAGCCCAGCCCCCTAATGCTTCATTTTTAATTTGGCAAAAACCCCAGAAAACAGGGTACAGGTCAGTGGTGCTGCTGACCTGAAGCTGGTCCGAGTCTGGGCCCCAACACCAGCCGTGGCATCCTGGAGCCGTGGCATCCTGGAGCCGTGGCATCCTGGAGCCGTGGCATCTTGGAGCCGACGTGTGGGGATCACTTCCTGCTCTGTCCAAGGTGAGCAGACCTTGGGCTTCTAAAACTGGAGGCACCAAGCTCTAGGGACGCCAGGTGAAGGGGCCAGAACCTTCCTGAAGTCCGCACCAAGTGCGCTGTCCAGGGACCCCGAGGACAAGGCCCGTGGCCTGGAGAGCCAGCTGGCCAGTCACTTCAGACGGCCCACAACTCATTTCCGTCAAGCTACTGATCAAGCCACAGGGACTCCGTGGTTGTTAATGTCATGGTGCAATCTTTTAAAAAATTCCCCCAAATGACGGCAAGAGCCACAGCCACAGAGGACATCGTCTACCTCCTGGCCACACTCCCGAGGCCCTGGTACCCTGGAACAAATCTCCAGTGCTGTACTTTCTGCTGAGCAGGCTCCCACGAGAAGCCGTTCAGAGACGCCACCGCCCCCAGCAGAGCGCCCAGCCTAAGAACCGGGACCCAGGCAAGAAAGGAGGCAGAGCAGGGGGCCGCTCTCTGCCCAAATGCACCAGAGAGAGAACAGGACGTACAAAACGGGTTTTTATTAAATGAAAGAATCTGTCTGGTGGTCAAATATGAAATCGATATACAAAAACTCTACATCAGATCTCTCAAAGAAGCACAAGGCCACCCAGGAGAAGGGGGGTCCTCTCATCACGACGCCCTCGGCGGGAGCAGGGCAGCCCCGACTCCGGGCCTCCGAGGCTGGCTGGGGCTCAGGCCGGTGACCGTGGTGTTCTGCACGCAGCGTGCTGCTCTGTCCTGCTTGGCCTTTGGCGTTCTGACAGCTCCGGTGGTGAAGCACCAGACACCAGGCTCCTGTACCCGGTCACCCAGTCTCCTCGGGTCCCCCACACCCACCCTACCGTGTGGCAGAAGCCACCAACTCCAGCTGCACGACAACGCGGCTCTGCTGAGCTCTTTGGCATAGCACACCAGCTCCCCGCAGCACTCCGTCACGTAAAAAAGTAGACTTTCCTATAGTAAAACTTCTTAAAAACACCTATTTCTGCAAAATAATGTGTTTCTGTATGCAGAGCTCCGCAAAATATACGTCTCTCTGGAGAAGGGACCTGAGTGGGGCTGGGCTGGGGCGGGGCGGCCCCGGTCACATCAGCTCATTCAGCTCTGCCTCGAGTGCCGCTGCCATCTCGTCCGCCTCGGAGCTGCTGCCCTCCTCGTCCTCATTGCTGGACTCCTTGCTGGACTCACTGGCAGCGTCCTCCTCATTCAGCTTTCTCTTGTGGCCTCTGAAGAGAAGGGGGAGCAGAACTGCAGTGAGACACAGGCGATGGGCAGGTATGCAGCTGGCGCTGCCTGTCTGCAGTCTGCACTCGCACATGCCAGGGAGAGCCCACTCCACGGTCAGCAACGCGTACAGCCACAGACCCTGAGGCACCCACTCCATGGCTGAGGCGCTTGGGAACAGCCACGGGCTGGGCCTGCGTCTGGAGATACATGTGAGCAGAGGACCTGAGCCTCAGACGCCCGTCAGGACAGCTGACTCTCAGGCCGGGACTTTGTGCAGCAGTGGGCGGAGGACCCTGGGCCCCTGGGCCTGCCTGTGCAGGGGGAGGAGGTGCCCCTCGTCACGGCACGCTGCGCCAGGCAGGGCGACTATTCCCCACCCACCAGGGATGCAGACCCCTACCCACGGCCCACAGCTCGGCTGGCAGTCTGGGGTCAGCATGAATGAGAGCAGATGTCCACAGGCACCACCAGAGGAAGGCCCCCTACCACAGGGCAGCACAGCTGCCCGCTCTGGGCCAGCAGCACAGGAGGTTGACACCATAGCCATTGCCTTTCCCCAAGTCTCACCTCCTGGGGCAGCTGCTAAAGCCACCCCCGACGAGTGCCTAAGGCATCAGCAGCACCAGGGACAGCAGGGCCATCAGGGGTGCTTTTATTTTAACTGAGCACTGCAGATCAACCCTGTTCAGTAGAACTTGCAGGTGACACCCATATGTTTCCTAGGCAGTGGTCCCTGAAGAGCCAGCCCGAGCCGCAGACAGACACCCTCTTCCCACAGTCCTGCAGGCTCTGGGGCCCCAGCTACGTGCACCATGATTTCACCCCACGATGAGGGGGTCTCCTGCAGGCACTGTGCTCTGGCCTCCCTGAGAGGGCTCTGTAGCCAAGGAACGCGCCACACAGCACAGCGGAGCCCCTGCAAGACCTGGAAAATGTTTTACTTCATTGTTGCACTTCGTTTCAAACAGAGATGCCATCTGCTTTTGGTTTCATGCCCCATAACAGGATCAGTGAAACCAGAGAGCACTCCTTTCCAACTCCTGGCTGAAAGGGCGAGATCCCCACATCTGGGAGGCACAGAACCTGCTGCTGATGGGGGAACGGGCCCAGCCCAGCGAGCTCACTCCTGCACACAGAGGGCCCACCAGTGGCCCAGCCCCACAGGGCACTCCCTGCCTCTGGTCTCAGGTCTAAAGCCATCCTGAATCCTCAGTGCAAAGTAAAACAGCGACTGCAGGGCAACCCCACCTGTCTGAGGAGCAGGGGGTGGACAGGGAAGGTCCCTGCACCGCTGGCCTGAGACGTCCAAGTGCAGCCGGCACAGCTGAGCCACCTGTCCCCGAATGCCCACCGTGCCATCCCTGGCTTCACAGCCCAGCTCAGAGTGACAGCAGGAAGCCAGGGGTGACCGCAGGCTGGACAGGCGGAGCGGCTGGGCCGTCTGCCCAAGACCCTGTGGCGAGCACCAGAGCTGAGACCAGAGCTTGCCCACCCGGCCCCTGCAGAGGCCTCCCGAGGGCACTCACTGCCGTAAAGCCCAGGCCCTTCCTGTTGCTGTCCACTGCCAGGGGCACAGTGGATGGGGGAGCCCTCCCTGGACTCTATGGGCCTTGGTCTCCCCGCGGCCCGGGTCACTGCCTCCTGCGGGCCTCAGTGGAAGGCACGTGGAGTTCCTCTGCTGACGGTTAAGGGCCACAGCCAGAGCCACCACAGGTCAGCCAAGCAGAACACGGTGCTGGCATCTCATGGCCCCGGTGTTCCCCTTCCCCACTTAGCACTCAGAGGAGGACAGTGTGGCTTTTGTGGGCAGGGCTGTGGGCACTCCACACCCTCTGCACACAGGACACCCTGAAGGGGACATGGCTACCAAGAAACGTGGCAAAGACCCACGTTCCCCAGAAGCCACGCTCTCAATGCCAGTGTGAGGAAGGGCATCGGAGGACAGCCTCTGTTGGACAGCAGCCTCTCCCAACAGCAGCTGTGAGGGTGCTCCAAACACTACTGTCCACAGCAGAATGCACTCCTGGCCCCCTCCTGCTGCCGGCCCTGCTGCCCTTGCTGGCCTGCAGCCACCTCCCACACTGACCTGGGACCGCGGGTGCCCGCCGTGCTCCGGTCGCTGGACGAGGCTGGTCCCAGCGGTGGGCCCCTCTGGGCGCTGGGGGCCTTGGGCTCCCGGGGCCGTGCTGCACCCTCACGCTCCTCACCCTGCTCCTCTGGCCTCCTCTTCTCACTGTCGCTGTCGTCACTGCCTTCCCCGAGGATGTCATCCACCTGCCAATGGCTCAGAGTCAGGGCCTGCGCGCGCTTTGTGGAAGGCCCTGGCTACCCCTGCCGAGCAGGGACGTCCACCCTGCAGCAGGCCTGACCTGCAGCTCTGCTTTCCCTCCCAGGCTGGCACTGGAGACAGCCAGCCTGCGAGGGCAGGGGAGGCCCTGGCCACACACAAGGGGATGACGGCTTCCTGCAGGTCCTGGAGCCCGGAGCACGTGAGTAGCATGCTTGTGAGGGATGCCCGGGTCAGAGAGGTGCAGGGCCCTGAGCCGGCTTCCCAGGGGAGCTCAGCTGGGGCCTGGGGT